>NC_051273.1:1004248-1373415 GCF_015220745.1 Sebastes umbrosus | reverse complement strand
ACCAAGATGGAGGTGGCCAAAAAACAAAATGGTGACGAACAAAAACCAAGATGGAGACGGCCAAAAACCAAGATGGAGACGGCCAAAAAACAAAATGGTGAAGGCCAAATAACAAGATGGAGACGGCCAAAAACCAAGATGGTGTTGGCCAAATAACCAAGATGGAGAAAGCCAAAAACCAAGATGGAGGTGGCCAAAAAACAAAATGGTGACGAACAAAAACCAAGATGGAGACGGCCAAAAACCAAGATGGAGACGGCCAAAAACCAAGATGGTGTTGGCCAAATAACCAAGATGGTGACGAACAAAAAACAAGATGGAGACGGCCAAAAACCAAGATGGAGACGGCCAAAAACCAAGATGGAGACGGCCAAAAACCAAGATGGTGACGAACAAAAAACAAGATGGCGACGGCCAAAATGTCGAACTCGAGGCTTCAAAACCGTAGTTGACAAACCAATGGGTGACGTCACGTTGACTACGTCCACTTCTTATATACAGTCTATGATTTTTATTTATTTAGATTCAGTGTTCGTACAAAAATATTGATTTATGCAACTTAAACTAATTCCATATTAAAATCCTAAACAATAATCCAGAATAAGAAGGGTGGACTATTAGACTGTTTGCACAAAGCCAAAACCTGAATGGTTTCCATGTCTGTGAAATATTCCCCTACAACAACATCAGCTACCTTACACCAGATAAAACACGTCCTCACAGTGTGTGTTTGAGTAACGGCGTCTTTGTTGTCGGTGTCGCTCGCCGAGCTCTTCACCGGCGCTGTGGTTCCTCTCTCCCTCCACAGGAAGCAGAGACGCCTCGCAGCGTTCTGGAGGAAATCGGACTGACATAAACACGATCAAACACACCATCATCATCATCAAACACACATCCTTCAACTGCCAGCTGCTGTTTGAACCGATAACAAGTCCAATTCACCTTCAAGCAACTTCACACACACACACACACACACACACACACAACTCTGCCTTTGTTTTCTACCTTTCTTCTGAGACTAACAATGCAGCTGGTTGGTGTTTCCTACGGAGGTATTTATTTGTCCTGTGATGATGTTCATTGTTACAGAAACAGGAAATGCAGCATTTTCTGCTGCTTTTCAGTCCAGAACGACAGAATGAGATGCTGAACTGAGTGAACTGCTGGATTTGACCAAAGCTGATGTGATCGATCTATTCTGTGATGTTTGTATAGTATTTATTTGAATAGTATTGATTTCAGAGATACTTCTGAATTTCAAATGTGTGTCAGACCAGTCCGGTCTCACAGGAAGGTGTATAAATACCACGACATTACACGGACATTCCGCGTGTCATGAGGACGCATTTCAGCTTTTTCGTGCGTCATTTGTACGCTGCTTTTCCTGCGTCATTTGTACGCCACTTTTCTTGCGTCATTTGTACGCCACTTTTCCTGCGTCTTTGGAAGCCGCTTTTCTTGCGTCATTTGTACGCTGCTTTTCCTGCGTCATTTGTACGCCGCTTTTCTTGCGTCATTTGTACAACGCTTTTCCTGCATCAGTTATACTCCGCTTTTCGTGCGTCATTTGTACGCCGTTTTTCGTGCATCATTTGTACGCTGCTTTTCCTGCGTTATTTGTACCCCACTTTCGAGTGTCATTTGTACGCCGCTTTTCTTGCGTCATTTGTACGCCATGCAAACGTCCGCAAGAAAACCACTAACTTAGGTTCAGGCAAGAAAACCACTTAGTTAGGGTTAGGGAAAACGTCATGGTTGGGCTTAAAATAAGTACGTAAACTAAGTAAAACACGTACGGAAGCAACTACAGAAAACACGTCATCATCGACATCGGCACGTGACAAACGTCACTAACGTTACTTACATAACAAAACGCTGATCTACGACGGTTTCGAACACGAGTCTCCTGGTTAACTGTCTCTGTTGTTGGAAGCAAGCAGTCTTTCTCTCTTTTTATACTCTCACTAACTCTTACCGTAGCAATTTATACGCGGATGCGTTTACATAACAAAGTCGGTTATCAGGTTACGTGTCGTACAAATGACAAGCTGGAATCAAGAAAGGCGTACTTATCGCACGCTAAACGCCTTGCGCATTATCGTGGCATTTATACGCCTTCTCGTGCGAACGGGTTGGTCAGATTTATACATTATAAAGGGAAGTTAAACGTATTAAATGAACAGAACCAAAGAGTTATGTTGCACCTGCATTGTGATTATCATGAACTCAGTTTCAAGCACAACATATTTGGTATTTGAGGTTTAGCCACGCTGTAACGCACCACTGCAGTCTGAAGGGACACGTTGTTGTATATAACGAGGTCGTTATCAGTCCTACTGGTTTCTAATGGAAGGATCCCATTTAATGTTGAATGCCTTAATCGCTGACAGATGTCCGTTCATTTGAAATGAAATAATCTGTAACTGTTCGCCCACTGAGATTTGCATAAATGTACGCTTTTTTTTCTCGTAAATGTACGATTTTAATATCAGAGAATATCCAAGTTTTTTTTCTCGTAAATGTATGATTTGAATCTCGTTATTTTTCTCTGAATATTACCCCCCTTCCCCGGCTCTGTAATTTTTAATTTTTAATTTTTTTTTGCTTATAATGTTCCTAATAAGTCGTTATAGATTTAAGAAATGTAGCAGATAAGAGTTTTTTTTTTTGGCGATGGATGAAATGGGAGCGTACTATAAATCACTGTTTCCCTCTTTAAACAAACTGTAATACCAAACCTGTGTTAATCCTACTGACCTCTGACCAGCGCGACCATTTAAAGAATGTTCAGCTTTACGACACACGGTCGAGTCTTTTAAAGCCGTTTCACTGTCTTCCTCACATATCCACATTTAATATAAAAAAACAAAAGAAGCTTTTGGCCTCTGACCGCCACATGTGACATATTGTACAGCATGTAAACTACCTATCTACCACCGTGACTGTGACTAAGCATATAATAGCAATAGTATCATAAAGTATTATAGTATTAAGATTATTTATTTTTTATGAGACAAAACTAAAAGTAGTTTCCAGCCACGTGGTTGGAGAAAAAAGAAAAGACACACATAAAATCTTTGGACAATGAACTGTACAAATATCAATAAATGGTATTATTTCTTTATTTTATTTGATGTCCAGGTTGCTCAGCATGTTTTTAAGAAGCTGCTGTTGTTGCTTTAACCAAAACGGTGTTTCAAATATATTTTTTCTGAACTACTCACTATTTTCTGGGTTTTGCAGTTTCCTCTATATACAGTATACTGTAGACAGATGTTGTAGACAGATGTTTGACATGTTGGAATCTTCCTATTTTGTAAAACTTGAAATAAGCATTTCCATGTATAATTTATTAATTATGATCTACTGTATCTCTGTTACATTACAGGACGTGTGTTTACTTACAGAAGGTACACTGTGTTGTTTACTGTTACAGATGAAGGAGGAAGGTCATGTTGTCCTGACAAGTTTAGCAATAAAGATTTACTCCACCTGTAACAACACAAAGAGCTTGTTTCCTTTAATTCATCCTCCACTCGTCACTCACAGCACATAAAGAGCACAGGGATAGAAGTGTGTGTGAATCTATTTTATTTAATTTATTTATTATTATTTTTGTATTTTATTTAAAATATTTACGTTTTAACTTTTTCTAATTTTTCTATTTTATTTTATTTATTTTTATATTTCTATTATATATATATATATATATATATATATATATATATATATATACAGTATATATATATATATATATATATATATATATATATTCTATCAATCAATTAGAGACCTTTCATTCATGACATTTTGAATGTGAAAATACAAAACAAACGCTGATGATCCAAATTAATATTAATATTATTATTATTATTATTATTATTGTTATTATTATTGTGTCTTTTTTACACACTGCCTCACGATTCTTCCCAAAGCTCAATGTGGACGAGAGGAAGAGTTTCAGAAAGATACGCTCTGGTTTATTAGTCTGACACTAACTGCTCTGTATCCTAAAACAACCCACCACATGCATTAGAGTAAGAACAAGTCAACACAGTTTAGATTGTAAATGTCAAAGTTTAATAAAAATGTAACAATACACATAAAACATGTCTCCACAAAGATCATTATATCAACGTCAACAGTATATGATCACAAAAAATACACATGTTCAGTCATCCATTTAGTTATTTTGATAAAATACAGAGTGACGTAAACCGTGTATTAAATTCCATACTGTAATGCACTGTTAACAGATTAACGCAATTAAAACAGCATCATTTCCATTTATATAAAAAGAGTTGGCTCAGACAAAAATAGACGTTACTGGTCACATGAAATCCTCCAGAAGAGAAAGGAAATATCACCTGACTTTGGCTCATGATTTTTTAATAGTTTTAAAGCAAGACTGTAACTTTTGAAAGAAGATACTGTATAGCCCTTCTTCCTCTTACAAATGAACAGTCAGATTGGACACCTGTAGATTCAGCGTTTTGTAACATTAAACTCTGTGAAATTCCAGTTGAGTTGGACCAAAGCACACTTGGTGATTGTTGGAAAGATTAACGACGACGGTTTAAGTGAGTTTATTTTGTTTCTGTCCAGTTTGAATGAAGTGTTTTACGATGCTCCGCTACGTTCAGCTGATCTCAACATAAACACAAATACACGTGGAGCTGCATGGAGAGGGGGGGGCAATCGTACTCGGGCAGCTTGGAGGAGGTCTAGTTCTAGTTAATATATTTTGCACTCTGCAGCTCCTCAGTGTTTAACGGTGGCGTCTGTGGCGTGGAGGAGGTAGATCAAACCTTGCAAAGTGAAAAAACACAATTTTTCTGTTTTTTTTCTTGCAAATTTATGACTGAGAATATTTTATTATTATCTGTATCTGAGTTTTTTCTCAGAATATTACCCCCGACTCCGTAATATATATTTTGTAGCTACAATGGTCCTAATACGCCGTTGTGCATTGCTGAGTCAGGTAGCTGAGTTTGTGACTCTCTCTACTTTTATGTGCATTTATCATTATTTATTTACTATTATCCATTATCTAGTCGACACCGTTCAGCACAAGTTACATACCGGTAGTCTCTCTTTAATTCCAGAGTCTAAGGCCAGTTTTCTACACTCAGTGGAGGCGTCCCTCAGTATCACATAATTATATAGGACAATATCTGCTCTTCATTTAGCGGTAGGAGACGATTTTAAATATTTACTCATGAAACATAAATGATGTTCAGCGGTGTTTCTCCGTCTTTAGAGTTCTAAGAGGACCGATATTGTAATGAGTCGTTCAGCTGGGAGGAGTCATGTCCTGTTTCTGTCCTCCACACAGTTCAGGCTGGACGAGTTTGTGTCTTCGCTCTAACTCTCCTCCATCAGCATCTCCTCGATCTCCCTGTCCCAGTTGTCATCTCGGTTCTCGTTATCGGCCAACACGTCGTACTCCTGCAGCTCTTCCTGCAGCTCTCTCTCCCAGTCAGGAGTCTCCTCTGAAAAACACACAACGCTCAGTCACTCATTGATGAAACCACCTCTACTGATCCAGATCAACCAAACTAAACGTACCATGCTGTGTGCTCGGATGTTCCCTCTTGTCCAGAACCAGCTGTCCCATTTCTTTGCGTAGGTCGTCCTCATTTATGTTGCATGAGTCAAAAGCGTCGCTCACAAACTCGGACACAGACGGGCTGGTGGAGACCTCGTCTTCGTCCTCTCGGAACAGGAACAAGAAGCAGGTCAGACTCGTTCTAGTTTAGCTTTATACTCTTATTTTATTTAGTGAGAACAGGCGGCTCACCTCCCTGGACTTTGGTTTGATGCTGCAGACGACACGGGGAGTTTTCTGTCTAACGACATCTGCAAAAAAATATATTTTTTGACATTTCCTTTCAAGTATATTTATAGAATATAATAAGGTGATAATCACACTTTCTCGACAACATGAACAGTGCAGATTAATAAACAATATTTTTCTGAATGCTGGCTGGTATTATGTCACAAAGTTCTATGTTCAAAAAGTGTCCTAATGTTAACTCACTTCTTGGTTTATCACACAATATTACGCAAAACCTCACCGCTCTATCTGTGTCAAATGATTCACTGACATTAAAGGGATAATTCAGGTGTTTCTCAGTGGGGTTGTATGAGGTTCTTCTCCATAGTCAGTGTATTACTACAGTAGATGGAGTTAGTAGAAACAGACAGGAGTACCAGCACGGGAGCAAAGTAACGTACTGCTGTGGATGGGCGCAGCAGCTAAACAGATTTTAGACACCTAAAAACATCAATATCAGTTGAAGTGTACGCTATATTTAGAATATTTTCATCACTTTACCTCGCTGTCAGACAGCCCTTTTACTATTTTTGTGAATGGAGTCTGGTGGCTTTGAAGAGAGCGTAGAAAATGGCTTCAGTTCCCCGTCAGAAAGGGCTGTCTGACAGCGAGGTAAAGAGGAGAAAATATTCTAAATACAGCGTACACTTAAACTGATATTGACTATTTTAGGTGTCTAACATGTGTTTTTTACATTGCTTTGCTGCCAAAATACTAAATAAATCAATAAATAAATGACTCGATAAATAAATAAATAAATGTTATTAAATGTAGCAAAAATAATATAAAAAATAATTGTAACGATTAATTAACAGTCCCCTCATTTGCATAATGAGGCAGAAATGCATAAAGAAATGTAAAAAGAAACTTGTAAAAAAATGTGTAAAGTTTGGGAAAATAAATAAGGGGTGAAATGCATACTTTTAAAAATAAATATAAAATAAATGCAAAAATAAATAAATGATAATTCATTAATTAATTTGAAACTTAATAAAAAAAATACATAAATAAATAAAATTAAATAGAAGAGTAAATAAATAAGGGAATTAATACAACGATAAATACATAAAGAAGCAAATTAAAATTAATTAATGGCTGTATTTATTAATTAATGGCTATATTTATTTTTTATATTAATTAATAGCTACATTTAATGACAAATTTATGTATTTATTGAGTCATTTATTTATTTATTTTTTATTTTGGCCGGTTCCGTACTCCATAGATAAATACTACCACTCCATCTCATGTAGGTAATACACTGACTATGGAGAAGAACCTCATACAACCCCACTATGAGAAACACCTGAACTATCCTTCAAGATTAAACTCAGGCGTTATAGTTTTGATACCTTTTTGATTGGTCTCAGTTTTCTCCACGTCTCTCCGTTCAGCATCCTGTTGAGCTGCGAGCGCCGTGAGCTGAGCCGACTGTTTTACCAACGACACTCTGTAGAAGTAATTCTTCCAGAAGACTTCCTCTTTCACCCTGAAATGAATGACACGGAGGAAACGGCAGTCATCTCTGTGGTGGAATGTGATATTTGTGTTTTTAATAAAACCCACTCTCATGCAGGGAATGATGAAAACACTTTTATAAAGTATTGTGTGAGAGTGAAGAGACGCTCACTGTTTGGGGACCAGATGGAAACGCATCTTCCGGAGCAGCTCGTCTTCCTCCAGCATCACCAAGGCGACCGGATGCATTTGCTCAAAGTCAAAGTGAAATTGGACCCCAGCGGGAGGATCTCGCACAAAATTTCTTTTGTCCTGAAAACGAGTGAAGCAATAAACTGAAGTTTTTTATTGAAACTATATTGATGCATGTTTTATAAGGAGTAATACTCACAGCTGAAAGAGCTAGAATCTGCTGCTGTATGGTTTCCTCTTCATTATAACCAACCCACGGTGGCACAGCAGCACCTAAAGGAACAATGAAAACCAGTTACCCTACTGTAATCTATAATATACTTAAATAATTATGCATAATTATTTATTTTATTGAAAAATAAACATTTCCATTTGTGCATGAACATTTTTTTTAAAAGAAAGGAAAACTACACATACTGCAAGACACACTGTACAGATACAAAGATGTACTTATAATAATTATAAACATAATGATACATCAACTTAAATATATATTCAAATAAAATAGTGATAATGACACATTAATGATAGTAAGCCTAACCTATAATAAAATAAAATAAAATAAAATAAAAATATAGTAATAATAATACAAAGTATAGTTATAATATTAATATACATTTATAGGCGTAATAATAAAAAAGTAATAGCAATAAAAAAAATGCTAAAACAAATAAATAAATAATAAATAAATGCAATAATAAATAAATACATTTTAAAATTAGTAAAAATAAATACATAAATGAATAGAAGGGAAAATTAAATAGAAGAGTAAATAAATATGGGAATTAATACAAAGATAAATAAATAAGCAAATTAAAACAGAAATATCAGTTTATGTCACATTTGATCAAATAATTAATGGCTACATTTATTTTTAATATTATTTTTACTACATTTAATGACATTTATTTATTTATCGAGTCATTTATTGATTTTTTATTTTGGCAGCTTCTGTCCTACATAAATAAGGACTGAACGCACCAGACATAATTATGCATACATATTTAATACCTACATCAAATACAACATACTATTCAGTACTTACCAAATGTTTTTGCTTTTTTCTCCTGAACAAACTTTTCTTGTTCTTTCTGGAATTCACCCAGAATGGTCTGAAGGAAGAAAATATATCATTAAATAGGACAAAGAACACAGAGTTTAAATTAAGACAGACCTCAATGGATATTTATATGCAATACGGATTAAAATATATATATATGTATATATGTATATATATATTTTAGTATATATTATTATTATTGATTATTTTTGAATTATTCTATTAAAAAAAATGTGTACAATAATTAAACTGTGCAATACTCTTATTAATACTGCATTTATTCTGTACATTTGAAGAAATATTGTTGTTAAAATCTTATTCATACTATTATTGCATTTATATTTAATACACTTAATAGATCCAACTTCTATAAGCATTTTTTTACTTGTTTACACTAGTTATACTGTATATTGTATAACCACATGTATTGATGCACATATTTCTCATATTTCTAATTTTCATATTTATTTATTATTTATCTTTCTTATGTTTCTGTATGCTTTCATATAAGAGCAGCTGTAACAGGGATCAATAAAGTATTTCTGATTCTGATATTTACCTTATCAATAATGCCATTGATCCTCCCCTCCTCCACACTTTTCTTTAAGGTTTGTGCTGTTTCAACTACAGACTCTGAGAGTTTCTTTGAGGCGATGCTGGCGAAATTATAAATATATCCTGCAGAGAAGCAACAGAAACACATTATACTGAGAATCTACTGCAGAAACACACATTATACTGAGGATCTACTGCAGAAACACACATTATACTGAAAATCTACTGCAGAAACACACATTATACTGAGGATCTACTGCAGAAACACACATTATACTGAAAATCTACTGCAGAAACACACATTATACTGAGGATCTACTGCAGAAACACACATTATACTGAGGATCTACTGCAGAAACACACATTATACTGAAAATCTACTGCAGAAACACACATTATACTGAGGATCTACTGCAGAAACACACATTATACTGAGGATCTACTGCAGAAACACACATTATACTGAGGATCTACTGCAGAAACACACATTATACTGAGAATCTACTGCAGAAACACACATTATACTGAGGATCTACTGCAGAAACACACATTATACTGAAAATCTACTGCAGAAACACACATTATACTGAGGATCTACTGCAGAAACACACATTATACTGAAAATCTACTGCAGAAACACACATTATACTGAGGATCTACTGCAGAAACACACATTATACTGAGGATCTACTGCAGAAACACACATTATACTGAGGATCTACTGCAGAAACACACATTATACTGAGAATCTACTGCAGAAACACACATTATACTGAGACTCTACTGCAGAAACACACATTATACTGAGAATCTACTGCAGAAATACAGCTGTTATTATATTACACATGCTGCAGCAAAGTCTACTAGGACAAGTTTACATCATTATCAACTTCATCAGACTCACCACTGAAGCCTTTCGCCTGTTGGAGCAGCTGCTGAGGTTGAGGAGCATCATCTTCACCTTCAGAAACAGAAACAGCTGTTTGTTTGTTTACATCCTGATTCTGTCCTGAGTCTTCATCAACATCTTCTTCATCTTCTCTCCCCAGCCAGCTCCCCCAGCTCTTAAACATACTTTAAATAGTTAACACTGTACAATAAACTTAAAATAAGTTATTTAAGAAGCTCTAATTATGAATCACTCCGTTTTAAGGCAGTTTTCTGATAGTTTTAAACTATAACAGGAGAGATACTGGTGACGTTTTCACCGTTCAACCACTTCCGCGAATCGGTTAAAGTTTGTCCCTAACGTCTACCCGTACCCTACTGCAGGTTGTCATGGAAACGAACGCGCTCCTTTTGAAGCCAAAGAGTGTAGAAGCGCAGAGATGAAGCTCCGGTGACTTTTACAACAGCCGTTGTAATAAAACACTTATTATAAGTATATTATTTTATTGTTCACCACAGGACAAATACATGTCCTGTGGTGAACAATAAAATAATATAATAAACAATAAACAAACAATAAAATAGGACAACATTGACATTTTATGACAATAGAAGAGAAATAATTTAGTTTTAACCGATCGCAAAATTTAGCGAATGACTAAAAAAGACAACTACAAAGGTCTTAAACATACTTTAAATAGTTTATACCGTAGAATAAACTTAAAAGACCACTTCAACCACTTCTGCGAATAGGTTAAGTTTGTCCCTAACGCCTACCGACACCCTGCAGGTTGTCATGGAAACGTACGCGCTCCATTTGCAGCCAAAGAGTATAGAAGCACAGAGATGAACTTCTAAACTAGCTAAATAGCAATTTGCTGCTGTTAAAGCTACCTAACGTTATGTGTAACACTCCAGAAAGTTATTTTAAAGTCTCAACTCTCGTGTTAAAATAGGTTAGTATATATATAATTGAACTGCAGCGATTAAAACAGTGGAAACTCTCTGTTTATTCTCCCGAAACCGTTCGCACAATGGCCACCCATACCGTTGTCATGGAAACGTACGCTTCTCCATTTGCAGCCAAAGAGTATAGAAGCACAGAGATGAACTTCTAAACTAGCTAAATAGCTCATTTGCCGCGGTTAAAGCTACCTAACGTTATGTGTAACACGCCAGAAAGTTATTTTAAAGTCTCAACTCTCGCGTTAAACAAGGTTTATATCTCTTTATAGAACAGTTCTTTATTTATTTATTTTATACTTTATTTTTTCGAGATTGTTTTCATAGTTTCAAGTTTATAAACAAATATACAATAAAAAGAATAAACTTAAAGGAATTTATTTAAAGGTCCCATATCATGCTCATTTTCAGGTTCATACTTGTATTTTGTGTTCCTACTAGAACATGTTTATATGCTGTAATGTTAAAAAAAACACTTCATTTTCTCTGCCTGAATATACCTGTATTCACCCTCCTGTCTGAAACGCTCCGTTTTAGTGCATTTCAATGGAATTGCGTTGCTAGGCAACAGCTTGGGTGCATGTTTACTTCCTGTCAGCTGATGACATTCACATACACTGCAACCAGGAAATAAACTGGGACACATTTATAATGTTTTACGTTTTAAAATTGTGTCAAGGGTCTAAATATTGTATATTTGTGACATCACAAGTCCTGACGGCTTGTTTCAAATGCAGAGTTTCTGAATACGGGCTGTGTGTATTTCCCTGTGGATTGAGTGTTTTGATACTTTCACAGTATTGATATAGAACTTAAGTCTGCTTTATAATAAAAACAACATGAACATCTTTTTTATAATATGGGACCTTTAACATAAGCTAGTTAAATAGCTAATTTTCTGCGGTTAAGCTTCCTAACGTGCTGTGTAACACCCTAGAAAGTTGTTATAAAGTCTCAACTCTGGTAAAAAGTGGGTTTATATCTGTAAATACAGCAGCTCTTCTTTGGAGTGAACTTTGTTTGAGGCTAACGCTGCTAGCTGCTAGCTGCCGGTAGATGGCGCAGTCGCTCTGTGCTCCACCTGTTGTCCTGGCAGGATGCTAGTTAGCTTAGCTTAGCTTAGCTCAATGTAGCCTCTCCAGTGAGTGTCAGTGTGTCGTCTCTGGGATTGAGTCATGAAGCAGGATCTCACGGACTGAACTGAACCTTTAAAACAGCAGAAGCTCTCCGTTCATTCTCCCGAAACTCGTTCCTATTAACTAAGTTAACTAATTACTTAACAAAGTGATTAATTAGACAGTAAACCGGTTATAAAAGATGAGTTATGTGTGAGGTTGAAGTCTGGACACAACAAGCTGCTGATCTGATCACCGGTTCATCAGGAGCTGACTCCTCAGGTAGGAACACTTTAAACACCTTATAATGTTTATAAAAGCTTCATCACTCACTTTATTTCATGATAAAGTGTTTGTTTTAACACGGAGAGTCTGTTTAGTCTGTTTAACTCGGCTCAGTTTGGTTTATTTTGTTGGTTAAAGCAGCAGGAGAGGAGAGATGGTTTCTATTGTTGCTGCTCCACATTATTACTGTTTAATTCAATTCAATTCAATTTGCTTTATTAACATGACTGTCAGGTGAACAAGCGTCAATTCAATAATAAATAAAAATAAAAAAAGAACAAAATAAAAACAAAAACATATATATATATAAATATATATATATTTAAAAAGAACATGCATGTAAATGGAAGAAAACAATAAATAACTAATTAATGTTTGTTGTGTCAATAAAACAAACAAACAAATAAAAAATAACAATTAATAACAATATATTGCAATATCAAATGATAAATGTAAAAAAAAGAACAAAATAAAAACAAAAACATATATATATATAAATATATATATATTTAAAAAGAACATGCATGTAAATGGAAGAAAACAATAAATAACTAATTAATGTTTGTTGTGTCAATAAAACAAACAAACAAATAAAAAATAACAATTAATAACAATATATTGCAATATTAAATGATAAATGTAAAAAAAAGAACAAAATAAAAACAAAAACATATATATAAAATTCATTAAGCAAATTATAATATATAGATATTTAAAAAGAACATGCATGTAAATGGAAGACAACAATAAAGAAGTAATTAATGTTTGTTGTGTCAATAAAACAAACAAACAAATAAGTTTGTTTATCTGTTGGTTACAGCAGGAGAGGAATCGGTTTCTATTGTTGCTGCTCGACATTATTACTGTGTTTAATTCAATTCAATTAAATTTGCTTTATTAACATGACTGTCAGGTGAACAATATTGCCAAAGCGTCAATTCAATAATAAATGAAAATAAAAAATAAAGAAATTTAGCAAATTACAATATACAGATATTTAAAAAGAACATGCATGTAGTAAATGGAAGAAAACAATAAAGAAGTAATTCATGTTTGTTGTGTCAGTAAAACAAATAAAAAAACAATTAATAACAATATATTGCAATATCAAAGGATAAATGTAATAATAAATAAAAATAAAAAATAGAACAAAATAAAAACAAAAACATATATATATATACATATACACAATTCATTAAGCAAATTACAATATATAGGTATTTAAAAAGAACATGCATGTAAATGGAAGAAAACAATAAAGAAGTAATTCATGTTTGTTGTGTCAATAAAACAAACAAACAAATAAGTTTGTTTATCTGTTGGTTACAGCAGCAGGAGAGATGGTTTCTATTGTTGCTGCTCCACATTATTACTATGTTTAATTCAATTCAATTCAATTTGCTTTATTGGCATGACTGTCAGGGGAACAAGCGTCAATTCAATAATAAATAAAAACAAAAAAAAGAACAAAATAAAAACAAAAACATATATATACATGTATACAATTCATTAAGCAAATTACAATATATAGATATTTAAAAAGAACATGCATGTAAATAGAAGAAAACAATAAAGAAGTAATTCATGTTTGTTGTGTCAATAAAACAAATAAAAAAAACAATTAGTAACAATATATTGCAATATCAAATGATAAATGTAATAATAAATGTAATAACAAATAAAAAAGAACAAAATAAAAACAAAAACATATATATATAATTCATTAAGCAAATTACAATATATAGATATTTAAAAAGAACATGCATGTAAATGGAAGAAAACAATAAAGAAGTAATTTCATGTTTGTTGTGTCAATAAAACAAACAAACAGATAAAAAACAATTAATAACAATATATTGCAATATCAAATGATAAATGTAAAAAAAAAAAAAAAAAAAAAAAAAAATGAAGTAGAGGAGTAAATAAAAGGCAGAGTGTGAGTTACATCTATTATGTGTTGTTGTTGTTGTCTCTTAGGCTGTGACATGCACTGACATATCCTGCAGCTTCTATGGCGATGACACTATTTTCTCCAAGTAGATGTTGTATTTTATTTTGGTCACAGTGTTTAATTCTCTCACAACATAAGAGCATTAAGTTTAAATCAGCCTGTCTGCTGTATGACAACAGGTGTTTACGTCCTAACTCACTGACACTAATATAATTATAATATATCATAATATAGACGGAGGCAAAACAGCTTTCATGACAAGTTACTGGATTTAACATCATTCATATGTCCTTCATATATAACTCCTTATAGACTTATAGGTCTGTCTTTATATCAACACTTTATAGTGTGATATCTTTAGTTTATTTTAGAGGAGAGACAGTGCACATTAATACATAGCCTACACATGGTTAAAAATATCCCAGAATTAGCTAAAAGGCTATTTTTCGTCCCTGGACAAGGTGTTACTTCCTAAAATCCATCATAACAAAAACAGGACATGCAGTTTAAAGACTGGAAAAGGACACCTTGTTACAGCAGTATGACAACTCATCGTCCTAACTCACTGACACTAATATAATTATAATATATCATAATATAGACGGAGGCAAAACAGCTTTCATGACAAGTTACTGGATTTAACATCCTTCATATATCCTTCAGGAGAACTAGCACTTATCAGAAGAGCCCCTTTAGCTATTTATTTTTTTTCTTCTTTCATTAGGTCGTAATTGTGTTTACATTGTGTTAACATACACAGAGCATACTACTGATGATGTATCACTAACAATATATTGTTTACATTCATCCACACATTCATTATGTGTCTTTAAGAGGAGTTTATTTCAAATTAAGAGCACATATTATTAGGAATGCACCGATACCGGATCGGATATCGGGCCGATACTGACCCAAATAGCTGGATCAGATATCGGTGACAACGGGGCCGATCTATTCAATTCAATTCTCTCTCAGGTGGTGTATAATTTATTATTTTAATAAAAAAAAAACAATGAAATGCATTTATATCTATGTATTTATTTGTCACATGTTGTTTTACAAAGTTAAGAAAGCAATGTTTAAGTCAAGCCTGATGTTGCCATCCCACAGTGAGACATACAGCTTATTAATTAAACTCTGGTATCAGATCGGTACTCGGTATCGGCCGATACCCAAAGCCCAGGTATTGCTATCGAGACTGAAAAAGTTGGATCGGTGCATCCCTTCATATTATGTAATTTAATTCTAAGACTTAATTATAACCATTAAAATCCAAAATCTATTGTAAGGCTACATCTTTTTTTTTAATTAGTATTTTATTGATTTTTTACATGAACATTGTCACATTTTGTTCCACAAATCAAACTCCTATATGCAAAATAATATTAATATAAAAATTAATAATAAATCAATTAAAAACATAAATGAATACATTTAAAAAATAATATCTACAAAATCCCAGTATACAAATAAAATGCAAAAAATAAAAATAAAGAAATAAATTAAAAGAGACAAATCAAATACATATTCCTACATTCATCTGCACCATGGTCTAATCTAATTTACAAGCATCCAATCAATTTTCAGACACACAGAGTAGGTAAGGTTACATCTTAGATAAATGCCTTTGGAAATTAAGTGAGCTGCCCAAAACCATTGGAATAATAGCTGCATTCTTAACATTGTGTTGAAGTAGTATTTAATATTAAATTCTTTATCCCAAAGAAAATAAATCACCTCATATTTTCTTTCCTAAGAAGCTTATTTAAATGTTATGCAATGGCATCCTACATTGGTATTTTAATTTCTTGCCAAAATAAAGGTGCATTCAGTGATATTGTTATAGTGACCCCATATTCCATAGTTGGATCCTAGTTTTTGTGTCAGGTTTTGCTCAGTGTAACGGTGCTGCAATGTTTGAATATGATCTTACTGTATTACTCAGCAAAAAACTATTGAAAATTTCCCTACTGCGGGACTAATAAAGGAATATCTTATCTTATCTTACAAGCTCTGGTCACATTAGTGTGACTGATACCAGTTAAATCCTACAGCATGTTAAAGATAATAGGCTACTAATAATAAGACATTACAGTTAGCAACAAGTGTAGCACACAAATAAGTGTTTTACAATGCAGTTGGACAAAATTAAAAATGTAGTTTTGATTAAATTAATATAAACAGCATTCTGTATTGCCAAATTTAGTTTTACTACGCCAACACATTTGTGTTTTTAAAGTAATGTAAACTTTCAAGGTGAATGTGTATTATTTCATGCATCAAACACAGACAATGATAAAGCACTTTATTATCTATTAATAGCAAACACAATTTGCAGATAGGATTATGATTTTATTAGGATCCCAATTAGCTGATGATCTACCTGGGTTCCACACAAAGAATAATAATTAGGGCTGTCAAAGTTAACATGATAATAACGCGTTAACGCAAATTCGTTTTAATGCCACTAATTTCTTTAATGCATTAATGCAACTTGCAATTATTAATTAACCTCTGACAAGCCGCCGTCGGGCCCGGACACTTCAATTTTTCGGAGGTTGTAGCGGGATCAGTATTAGAGCTAGAGTAAAGATACTGATACTGTCCCTTGACCTCTGACCTCCAGATATGTGAATGTAAATGGGTTCTATGGGTACCCACGAGTCTCCCCTTTACAGACATGCCCACTTTATGATAATCACATGCAGTTTGGGGCAAGTCATAGTCAAGTCAGCACACTGACACACTGACAGCTGTTGTTGCCTGTTGGGCTGCAGTTTGTCGTACAATTTGTTGTACTTTTTCGGACATACTTCTGAATCTTTTTCTGACAGTTGTCGAACATTTGTTGGATATTTGTCGTACTTTTTTCGGACATATTTCGGACATTTTTTTAAAACTTTTTTTCATACATTTGTCAGACATTTTTCAGACCTTTTTCTTACATTTCTTTGGACATGCTAAATCTTTATGCTAAATGCAGTTTCTGTGAGGGTTTCTGGACAATATCTGTCATTGTTTTGTGTTGTGTTTGATTTACAATAATAAATATATACATACATTTGCATAAAGCAGCATATTTGTCCACTCCCATGTTGATAAGATGATTAAATACTTGACAAATCTCCCTTTAAGGTTCATTTTGAACAGATAAAAATATGATTAATTTGCAATTAATCATGATTAACTATTTTAATCGATTGACAGCCCTAATACAAATAATAAAAAAAACACATGGTCCAAAACAAGGTCAGTTGTAAAAGTAGTATGTATTGAGATAAAATAATTAACAGGATAAAAGAGACTTACAGTTGAATGTTTTCTTATCTAGCAGGCAGCTTCTCCAGCCACTGTTAGCTTTATTGATGAGACTGTAGAAGAGTCAGTGGTGTTTTCAGGTCACGCTGAGGTTCAGGAGGACTTAAGAGATCAGCGGTGTGACGTGAGGTCAGATCAGACCGTGCTGAGCTTTGAAAGTGATCAGTAAAATCTTGATCAACAATAGTAACGATGCCGAGAGATGGGGGTAATATTGTCTTGTTCTTAAGTACCAGTTAGAGCTGCAACGATTAATCGATTAGTGGTCAACTATTAAATTAATCGTCAGCTATTTTAATAATCAATCAATCGGTTTGAGTAATTTTTAAAGAAAAAAAGTGTAAATTCTCTGATTACAGCTTCTTAAATATAAATATTATCTGTTTTCTTTCCTCCTCTATGACAGTAAACTGAATATCTTTTAGACATTTGAGGATGTCATCTTGGACTTTAGGAAACACTGATCCACATTATTCTCATTTTCTGACATTTTATAGACCAAACAACTGATCGATTAATCAAGAAAATAATCAACAGATTAATGGATAATGAAAATAATCGTTAGTTGCAGCCCTAGTCGATTTTAGAGTTACAGCGGGGTGTCATCAGCATAGAACGGAAGCAGAAGATTTTGCCTTCTGAAATACAGTCAGACATTTGGTCAACAGTAACATAATATTTATTATAATTTAGTGTCTGGACATGTTTTCATGCTATCTTCTTTACCTTTGCAGTAGTACCATGGATGCTGAGGGATATAAACATGAGCCACACTACACAGAAGCAGAGGGCGTTTGGCAAGGTCCACCATGGACGCTGGTGGATGTATTCCTGTCAGGAGGAGCACCGTGGGGATTTACACTCAGAGGAGGACTGGAGCATCGAGAACCTCTGCTCATAACCAAGGTAAATATACCTATATTATTTAGGTAAATAACACCAAATAAGACTCTTTTATATCAAATACAGCTGAGAGTTGAGGCTTTTATTGTTGTAGTCTGAGTAACGTGACGTCATATCCGTTCCGTATCCGTCAACCAAAACAAACCTCAGCGAGCCGAAAAGAACAAGTCTAAAACGTTGGAGGGTCGTCGTGGATACGACCCGCACCCTCACATGTGAAATCCAGCGTGGTAAACACTACACATCCAGTAAAGGATGGAAACACTTTGGGTTTCACACATTGACAGGAAAAGCAGAGCTAGACAGAGCAGAGCTAAAGCTGCATGCTAACTCCGTCACGGACAGGAAACGTTATCGTAACGTGGAGGTGGAGACGGCTGTCGCTCTCGTCTCCGTGGTCAAACGGGCCGACGCTACGACTGTAGAGCACCCAGATACTGACATTTATGGAGAAGTTAGAGGAAGTAGACACGTGGGACTACTTCCGGCTTTTCAAAATAAAGGTGTTAACAAAGGGAACTGTATATACAAAATACATCTATGGAAATAAGATCGATTGGATTATATTCACCAGAAGAATAAAACATTACATGTCCCTTATAAATTAAAAAGAAAATACCACTAATCTGTGAGGGAAATTTGATTTTTGGGTTGCTGGATAATAAATAATTCCTGAGAATGATCCTGATATATTTGACTTCATGACATCTCTGACTACGTACATGCTGAAAATCAAACATTTTTACTGGATTAATTTAGATATTTTCCAAAGTAAAAGTCCCTAGAAGTGTATGATTCAACTTTTCCCCATGGTCTAGTGTTAAAAAAGTTAACAAAGATCACAATAAATCGTAATATCGAATCGCAATACTTAATAATTGCAATACTAATCGAATCGGCACCCAAGTGTCGTGATAGTATTGAATCGAGAGATAGGTGTATCGTCCCAGCCCTAGCTAACATGGTACCATTTATGAGCTAAGATGGTAAACTCAGCTACATCAGCATCTTAGCATTGTCCTTATGAGCATGATAGCATGCTGACATTAGCATGTATCTCAGTCTTATTTCAGTCCAGTTGCTCGTCTTTGAAATTCAGACATACATTTGGATATGTAGCTACGGTAGAGCTAGCTCTATGGAGAGAGTGTTAACTGTCTCCTTTTCAAGTGTGATCTGTGCAATCATAGCATGCTCCAAAACTAGGGATGCACCGATACCGATATCAGTATCGGGTATCGGGTCCAATACTGTGCTCATGTACTCGTACTTGCAAAACGGCACCAATACAACTTTACAGCAGCGCGACGTTAACTTCTCGTCACCATCTTTCGGGTCCTCACGCGCGCCGGCCCTCACTTTCATTGCTGAAAGGTTTTGCTTGCACCCTCTGACTCAAACGTGTGTTAGGCTCCTTGGTCCGTGTTTCAAGACGGGTTGCCGACATCGCCACAGACCTCTGGCGCCTTTTACGTGGGCTGCGGCACGACGCGGTTGGGGCGGAGCAGGGAGCCCCGTCACGGTGCGGCGAGGTCCAGGCGGGGAGCGCTGTAAAGCTGTGTCCGCGAGCCACCTTCGCCCCGAGCCTTTCCAAACCGACCTAGAGCCGGTGGCGGCGCACCGCCTCGTATGCGGGACTCCCCAGCCTGCTGTGTGTCGCTCACACCCTCCAGCTGGCTGTTAACGAGGGTGTTTTGGCACAGAGAAGTACTCGTATCGGTACTCGGTATCGGCGAGTACCCAAATGTAGGTACTTGTACTCGGTCTGAAAAAAGTGGTATCGGTGCATCCCTATCCAAAACTGTGTTTTTTTGGCACATAGTGTTGAGTAAAGTGCTCCAAAATCAGCACAAAATAATCCAAAAAATAAACATTCAACAGAACATGCACTAAAGCTTCTGATCCTTGTATGTCATGACTTTGTTAAATGGGTGATATGAGCCACAATACGCGTACAGTGAGAAGGAAAGAATGCCTAAATCAGCTCTGAAATCACACTGTAAGCTCACTTCTCTGTTGACTGAGTAATGATTTACTACAAAAGACCTTGCTGGTTAATTTGGCATGGTAACATACCAGCACCTGTTAGTCGGGAGCCGTGTGTCCCTGCTTCAGTTCTGTTTTTCTCTATTGACCCAAAAAGGGTCCAAAGTCCAACTCGCGATGGACGAAACTCAGGATATCAGGCACCATACGGGCTTAGAGCGATACGGTTAGCGCCACCTTCACCCCCATTAGCTTTTTACAATTCATTCAAATGACAAAGAATTCTGACCATTTTAAGTCTTTAAGCTGTAAGCTGCGAGATCTCATTGCTGAACCGTGTGGAGTGAACCGTTGCCCAGTTGGACTCTTTGGTTTGATATTGGCAGCATTTCGTCGTTAATGTTTTGTCACTGAGACGCCACGACCTTCCTCCCAAGGACCAACGAGAGGAACCTGTTCGCATCCGATGGTGAGATGTAAATTCCTCAGAACATTTAGAGAACTCTCACAACCCTTTAAGAGATATGCTTTAACAGTTTAAGTCTTCCTGGCCGGCACCTCATGAAGTAAATTGTTCCTAGACTAGACTCAACACATGTTTAGTTTGCTGTCACTTTACCCACGGTGTGTGTTATAAGATCCCACCTGGACCTTTTTTTGCTTTCTGGTGTTTTTGTGCCGGGTTATATTTCAGTGTGGAGGGTAGAGTGTGGTACCAGGAGCAGAGGAGAGGAATGTAGGAGCTTTGTTTGATTTTCTAAATGTAGTGAATTATCTGTGACAGCCTGAAGCCCGCTGGAATGGCATGATGGGATAAATTAAGTGAGGATTAGTGATTTGTGCTCTTTTTGTGAGTTCCTCTCAGAGTATAGCTATTGATTTAAAAGGTGTGAGTTATTGGTGTTATCTAGAGATTACAAAAAATAATAACCTTACATTATAGAACAGGCTGTCTGCTTAATACTCAAAGAAATGTGTGAGGCCTCTACTCCAACATGTGTCTGTCTGATGACATCAATATGTGGACACATAGTTGGCATGTTGTTCTTTATCGGACCAGTTTCTTTGGAAGGTGATTTATGATTCATATTATCAGCTGTTCTTGCACACATGTGTGCTCTATGTCCTGTTTCCTGTCCTACCTGAACAGGAGGAAAGTAGGAAAGAAAACATCCAAAACACACATTTGGGTGTTTATTTTACTGCTTTTGTCTATTTGCGTCCGTCTAAATTCACCAAAGGTTAGCATTAGATAATGCCTCATTTGCACATTTAAACATGACGTTTAGGAAAACTTGTAATACATAAAATAATGAAAAAAAAATCAAAAAATGTCCGAAAAAAAGTAAAGATAAAGTCTTAAAAATATTTTTTTAAAAGTCTGAAAAATGTTCAACAAATGTATGAAAAATGTAAAAAAAAAAAATGTCCGAAATATGTTTGAAAAATGTCAGAGAAAAAGTCAGAAAAAATGTCAGAAAAATTACCGCAAAATATGCTCCAATCATAACATGGCAAACTGCAGCCCAACAGGCAACAACAGCTGTCAGTGTGTCAGTGTGCTGACTTGACTATGACTTGCCCCAAACTGCATGTGATTATCATAAAGTGGGCATGTCTGTAAAGGGGAGACTCGTGGGTACCCATAGAACCCATTTACATTCACTGATCTGGAGGTCAGAGGTCAAGGGACCCCTTTGAACATGGACATGACAGTTTTTCCGCAAGTTTGGAGCGTTATTTAACATCCTTCATGACAAGCTAGTCTGACATGGTTGGTACCGATGGACTCATCAGGTTTTATAGTTTCATATGATACCAGTATCTTCACTCTAGCTTTAAAACTGAGCACGTTAATGCGTTAACGAAATTAGTGGCAGTAAAATGAATTTGCCTTAATGCTATATTTTGGCGAGGAAAAACTGGCAACTGGGCTGCAGTTTGCCATGTTATGATTTGATCATATGTTTTATGCTAAATGCAGTACCTGTGAGGGTTTCTGGACAATATCTGTCATTGTTTTGTGTTAATTGATTTACAATAATAAATATATACATACATTTGCATAAAGCAGCATATTTGTCCACTCCCATGTTGATAAGAGGATTAAATACTTGACAAATCTCCCTTTAAGGTACATTTAGAACAGTATAATCTCGATTGAATATTTTATTATTATTATTATATTATTGATTGACAGCCCTAATTTGTAAGAAAACCCCATCATAGACAAGTCAGACTACTTAAAATGTTGAAATCAGTTCCTCCTCTCGTTGCATACTGTTCAACTTTAACACAGCAGCACCCATGTGGACTTTTGTGTTAAATTGTACTGTTTATCAGATTACAACCCCTTTTTTAATAATCATAAATGTCCACCTGGCCTTGACGTCTTTTCCTTTTATTACATCTTTTTATTATGATCATGTTTTCTGTTTTAGTGTGAGAGGTGAGCATCGAGTACTCCGTCTGGTTCTGCCAGGTATTTCTACATGTTCTGTATAACCTGAGAAACACAGACGGCTTAAATGTGTTATTTTTATTGGCTTGTTATGTACATTCTTCAAACCTCCAATTGCTGAAATGAAAGATGATTATTAAAAAAAAAAGGGCCCGTAGTTTATTGAGAGGTTTAGAGGTATTGGTTAAAAAAAAGAAATCCTGGATCTAATTAAAATTCTTCACATTCCTCTCATAGCTCAGGTTCTGCTCAAGGTCTTCGTGGACTTAACGTCCTTAGTCTCAATAAACTTATATAATCCTGTTTTACACAACACAGCTGGGCATGTACCTCGTACATACGTGTGTCCTGTGCCAGGATCAGATTATATATGGAAGAAGAAAAAATATAGTTTTCTCTTAAAGAAGCAGCACGAGACTCTCTGCTCTCTGTTCTTACACGCTGCAGGTAAACAGGTTTTACCAATTATTGAATCCTTTGTGTTACAACATTAAGGGCTTGATTTGACTGTTTTAGGATTGCTCAACCTCTGGGGAAAAAGATGATTCATAGAGAACAGGATTATGGCTCATGAGAGGAAGAATCAGATTATATATCTCTATCGCTTATTTCTATTTGTGGAGGTTTTTGGAGGCAGAATATGGATTGATTATTGATTAGGTAGAAGAGAACTAACAGGTGCACTTTGCTGCAAATGCTTAGTATTTACAGAAGATATAAAACAGTTATTTATTGTAAATGTTTTTTAGCCTTACCTTAAAGGGCGGGTCCAAACTAAGCGATGTACTGCTTTGTGGACGCCACGTTAGTTTGAATCTGAAAGTCACACAAAAACACAAACAGACTAACCGATGGAGGCAGCGGTAGACCAGCAACTCCCCTGTTCTGAGAGGGAAATTACTGTTTTTGTGAATGGAGTCTGGTGGCTTTGAAGACAGCGATATAACGGCGAGGTAAAGTGGTGAAAATATTCTAAATATAGCGTATACTTAAACTGATATTAATATGTTTTTAGATGGCTGCTCCCGTCCACTTTACCTCGCCGTCAGACAGTCCTTTCTGACGGGGACCTGAAGCCGTTATATCGCTCTCTTTAAAGCCACCAGACTCCATTCACAGAAACAGTAATTTTATCTCTCAGAACACAGGAGTATACATACAACCCCACTTCAAAAAAATCCAAACTAACCCCTTTCAGTTATTTCTAAACTTAGCACAGCTAACTTAGCTAGTGCTAGCGTTCACATTATTCATGACCTTATTGACTTCGGTAACCTACATCACGGCTTTTTGCGGCTGAGTGAGCGTTTCCATTTGAAGAAAAGGAAAAGAATGCAGATGAACCCGCCTTTTAATATCCTTCTCTCTTCATTTTTGTGCCAGATGACACGGAGAGGCGACCGTTGGTTCTTAACAACAACGGCGGCTCCTGAAGAGGTTAGCGTAGATGCTGCAAAAGCATCAGTTCTATCAGGACTGGAGAGTATTTCTTCATTGAAAGAAGAGCAAAGAACGACACTGGACGCTTTTCTAGATGGAAAAGATGTTTTTGCTTTTCTCCCGACTCGCTTTGATTGACAGATGTTTCATCCAATGACCTGCCAAGTATTTTTTTGAAAGTGCCTGCCCCCTTTACAAGACAGTTTCCAATGACGTCGGTTCAGGTTAGTGCAGCTTAAACGCAGTTCCCACATTCAGATGAATGGGAGGACTGAACGCCTGATTTGGTGTGAATAGCTATTGCTCAAGCGAACATGGTTATTGCTTTTCTGCAACCAAATGTAGTGTAAGAAGTTCACAAAAGCTAGAGATGCTTAAAACATCTGTCTAACCTACAGAGACATGATATATGTGTGAGTTTGTTAATGCGGTTAATGAACGTTGTCAGTGAAGTGTTCAGGCGATGCCTAAAACCATACTAGAGGTGTGAGTTCAGCTCCGTCAGCTGGCTGCGCAGGACATCTGTCAGCAGAAAAGACACATTCCTTACCCTCATCACCACCACATCCTTCCCTCCATGTCCCACACAGAGACAGGAGGCTATTTCTGAGGACACTCAGACATCCAGGATGGCTGGAGTTGGGCTGATTATGTCCTGGAGGGAGATAGCAAACAAAGGCCGCGGTACGGCTCGCGCTGATTGGCCTGATGGAGTGACAACTGTTTGGAGAAGCTCTATGAATCTTCATGCTGTGTAAACACAGCCTTTATTTGCCCTCAGGTTTTCTTTTATGCTTCTTCTACTCGACACTGTTTGTTGTTTTAATTTATATTCTTAAATTGTTATTGTTTCCTGTTTGAATAAAGCCAGACTACTGTGTAGCTTTAGGCTGTCACACAGATGTCCTGACATACTGTTGATCTTAACCCTCCTGTTGTCTTCAGGTCAAATTTGACCCATTTTCATTAACTTCATTATATCATAAATATGGATGTTTTTCACCTAATTGCCCCACAATTACATGGATGGTTCCCTAATATGGTCTTTGCAAAAAACAATAAAGACCACTACTTTCGTTGCATTATGGGTATTTTATTCAAAATTATAGCACCTGTGCTTCAGTTAAATGTATTCAAACTTGTGTGATGTAGTGAGAATGATTTTCCAGTTCCAGTAAAACTGTGTCCGTGTTTAAACATGGCAACCAACTGTAAACGCATTCAGTCCTCTCTACAGAATCCACTACCATATCAGGACCAGCTCAGGAACCCAGCCAGTCATCATAACAGCCCTCGGTCCACCCCGGCCTTAACCCGGCCTTAAAACCGGTATTATAGAAAAATGAAAAAGGGCTTTGATTGGAGCGATCTTGGCTCTGGTTGTCTGTGCTGAGGATAAAGGCCGTATAAGACGTAACGGTCTGTAAATGTACACATACCTCTGTGGTTGAGTCATGCAGGCCTCTCTCACAGGTCGAGTGGAGAACTGATAATCAGCTCCAGAGCTTTTGTGTGTTAATGTGCCAACTGCCAGGCAACGTCTCACTGCTTTTCTTTCCACACCTCTCTCATATCTGACCGTCTGCGTCAGTGTGAGGACGGCGCTGACCTTAACGGTACATCTGACTCTTCAGAGAGCCGTTGTTCTGTCTAGTTTAATATCTTATATGTGGTGGGTCTGATGTTGCTGAGTTCAGGGTCACCGTGTGCTCTGTTCACTGTACTTCCCTCTGACAGATGTGTTATTCCAGGTGTCTACCCTCAAACAAACACAATGCACGGGTTGTTTTTACATCACACCACTGAGCTGGGACGGCAGCTTTCTGAAGTATTTTTATAGCCTTTGATCCACGTCTTCAGAAACCTGCTGTTAACTTTGGTACACGGTGTGTTTCTTCTGTCAACCTGTAAAATAGATTAAGAACATCAACAAGAACACTGACGGCTTTT
Organism: Sebastes umbrosus; assembly: GCF_015220745.1. Lineage (NCBI taxonomy): Eukaryota > Metazoa > Chordata > Actinopteri > Perciformes > Sebastidae > Sebastes > Sebastes umbrosus. Next base: position 1,347,054 of record NC_051273.1, on the reverse strand, counting down.
TGGTGCATTTCTCTCACATATCCCTTTCACCAATCTGGCTAGTCCGAATCAGAGTGGTCGTTTTGGTTCGTTTTCTATTTAGTCTGGTTCAGTTTCACGGTGCATAAATTAAAGCGCACCAAGATAAATTTGCTGAGGGGCGCTTAAGCGGGGCCAAAGTTCTTCTCGGCCAGATGTCAAGCAAAAAGTCCATCATCTCATCTCATCCTCATTGTTAACCTGTCGTTTACCTAAAGCCATGGGCACACTACCAACGTCAGGAGCGCGTGGCGTCTGCGTTGCGTGGTGGCTGCGTGATGCAGGAGTCTGGTGTTCACACTAGACGCGTGTCGGCTGCCTGTCAGCTGTGTTTCTGCTGCTGCTGTCAGCGCCTGAGGGCTTTTATTTTGAAATGAAAGCAGGAAAAAAGCAGCTAAAAAATTTATTAATTCATTTGTGATTAATCCTGATTAACTATGGATAATCATGCAATTAATAACAATTAAATATTACTGAAGTTTCTGATGAAAAGTGGTAGGCTGTATAATTTTAATTTCATAAACAGTAGGTTTTCATAAATGGTTTCCTGCCTTAAAGATGCTTTGTGATCGACAATGACAGAAATGTGTCCAGATATTACAGGTTCTTTTTCTTGTCTCCTCAGTTCTCATCAGGGACTCCTGATCTAAAACACAGTACAAACGTTACGACATGAGGTCACATTAGCAGAACCTGCTCCACAATAGGCTTTAAAAACCTTCAGTAAATATCAGGGGTTTGCTTATCTGTGCTGAGAAGCAGTAAGTGGCACCAAGGTGAGGTCGTATGAGGTCACTTAATCTCTTTCACAACACCGTGGTGGGAACCTCTTGGACATGAGAAGTCTTTTGGCACCTTCTTATAAACTGTATATTCTCTATGAGCTGGTGGCCACTCTGATAAATACTAATATTTAGCACAATGTGCATTAAAGACGCCGTTGTCCTGCGTCTACTGTTGCATCACAGTAGCGTCCACATTTCTATGACGAGGTTCACAAAGATGATGTCATCTAGTCTCCTCTGAATTCCCACACCTCTCCCACAGATTGCACTAGTCATGTTCCTCTCTAATTAAAGATACCAAGTGGTATTATTGTTGGCACCGCTGTCGCAAAGAAAACCGGATCTCTTTCCTCAGAGCCGACTACTAGCGATAAATTTAGTGACTTATTCAGACCATCAGGGAAAGAGCAAGAAATATGTTCCAATATATTATATTGGAATTCATTCCCAATGCAGCTCAGAGTAATCACAACCAACAGCACGGTGTCTCTCCGTCTCTGCAACCCACACAACCACTAAGCTTTATGCAAATGAATGAGCAAGACAAATTAACCTATGACGTCATCTGGTGACTTTAAGGGACTTTTGGGAGCTGGTGCTACTTTCATTGGAAACCAGTTGACAAAGCTGCACAGGACACACGGCTTTTTGTTTTTCCATGGCTTTGTGCCGTAAATGGGAGTATTCATTTTCCTGGGAGATCGAACCTGGTAGCACACTGAACTGCAAAGTGAAAGTAAAGCTTATACAGGGATCGACGCTAATATTTTCAAGCGCTGGCCTTACGGGCCACCAAGCTCCTAAATTTGGTGGCCAAAGTACATTTCTGGTGGCCCAAATTTAAACTTCAAACCTAGAGCTCTTATGTCAAAACTAGGGGCTGTCAATCGATTAAAATAGTTAATCACGATTAATTAATCACTGTTCAAAATGAACCTTAAAGGGAGATTTGTCAAGTATTTAATACTCTTATCAACATGGGAGTGGACAAATATGCTGCTTTATGCAAATGTATGTATATATTTATTATTGTAAATCAATTAACAACACAAAACAATGACAGATATTGTCCAGAAACCCTCACAGGTACTGCATTTAGCATAAAGACTTAGCATGTCCGAAAAAAAGTAAAAAATGTTTTTTAAAAAAGCTAAAAAAATGTCCGAAAAATATGAGAAAAAAAGTCCATAAATGTATGAAAAAAAGTTTAAAAAATATGTCCGAAAAAAGTACGACAAATGTCCATAAAATGTCTGAAAAAAAGTCTGAAAAATATCCTACAAATATATGAAAAAAAGTAAAATAAAATGTTAAAAAAAAATACGACAAATGTCCGAAAAAAAGTCAAAAAAATGTTAAAAAAATGTCTGACAAATGTCCAACAAATGTCTGAAAAAAAATATCCGAAAAATATGCTCCAATCATAACATGTCAAACTGCAGCCCAACAGGCAACAACAGCTGTCAGTGTGTCAGTGTGCTGACTTGACTATGACTTGCCCCAAACTGCATGTGATTATCATAAAGTGGGCATGTCTGTAAAGGGGAGACTCGTGGGTACCCATAGAACCCATTTACATTCACTGATCTGGAGGTCAGAGGTCAAGGGACCCCTTTGAAAATGGACATGCCAGTTTTTTCCTCGCCAAAATTTAGTGTAAGTTTGGAGTGTTATTTAACCTCCTTCATGACCAGCTAGTATGACATGGTTGGTACCGATGGATTCATCAGGTTTTACCAGTATCTTCACAACGTTGAAGTGAAAGCAGTGATCTGTTTATTTATCATTTTGGCCATAATCGTGCAGCCCCAGTAGAGATTGCCCCAAAATGTGCCGTGTCATGCTAACCAGCTAGCTTGCCGGCAGACGTTGGCTTCCTGAAATATTTTGGCGCCTCTGTAAAACACTGTGTTTTAATTCTCCGCTTTCCATCTGCTGTGTTTGTGCTCCAGGTTGAGGAAGGCAGCAAGGCAGCAGCTGTGAGTCTCCAGGTGGGAGACGAGCTCGTCAACATCAACGAGATTCCCCTGAGTGGCTTCAGACAGGAGGCGATCTGCCTGGTGAAAGGCTCCCACAAGACCCTCAGTCTGGTGGTGAAACGGTAGGTAACCAATCTCTCCTACCTATCTAGCTGCTGCCACGACAGCACCGCCCCTCTCAGCCTAACAGGTCACTATGGTAACATCTCCAACAAACCGAGGCGGCGGAGGATCCTCCCGGCCCTCGCAGCTGTTTGTCTGCGTTGTGTGTTTGCAGACTGACCTGCAGTTTCTGGGATTTCTAAGCTGTCAGTGTTGAGTTTTTGGCAGCTGGATAGTCCTGTTCTACCAGGTCGTACTGAGCTGAAGTCAACAGGAGGTCAGGAGGTTTGTGAGTAGATAGAAGGAAGAGAGGTTGTTGGAGGCAGGTGTGGGAAGGACAAACAAACGGGAAGTTACGATGCAAATGATCCTGTTGGTCTCACGCTGTCTGTGATGAGACATTTCCAGTGTTCTCTTTGCACCACACTTCTCTGCTGATGAACAGTAAGCCCTCAATAAATGATTACATTCACTCGTATTGCCACAGGCCCGTCCCAGTGACTTATTGACTCCCAGCTATTGTTTAGTATTCATAATCTTGTTTAACTGATGAATCATTTGTCAACTGAGTCCTGGAGGCCTTCTTACGACTGACCTTGTTGTGTGTGTGAAACACACTGCTCCCATTGTGTCTCTCTCCGCCGTCTGTATTGTATCATATCATAACGTAATCCCTGAACAAATCCTCCCGTACAAGGAAGTCCATTCACCATTTATCTGTCCACGAGGACGCGGCTGCGAGTCTCACTCATTGTCTTCTATTCTCAAGAGACGTGTCTATTATAGGAGCTGGAAACAAGGATGTGTTGCTGTCTGTAACAACTTAAAGGCCCTGAACACATCTCTTCTGAATCAGCGTCTTACTCTGAGAGACGGAGTCACGGTTTTCTGTCGAAGTTAGAACAGTTTTGGTTACTTTCTACTCATGAAGTGGGCTCAGTTGGAAAAGAGTGACATCACACACTTCTGTGCACCAATCGGGATTTATTTTTATTTTTGAAGCCTCGAGTTCGGCATTTTGTCCGTTGCCATTTTTGTTCTTGGCCGTCGCCATCTCAGTTTTGGTTTTTGGTCGTCGCCATCTTGGTTTTGGTTTTTGGTCGTCGCCATCTCGGTTTTGGTTTTTGGTCGTCGCCATCTTGGTTTTTGGCTGTCGCCATCTCGGTTTTGGTTTTTGGTCGTCGCCATCTTGGTTTTTGGCTGTCGCCATCTCGGTTTTGGTTTTTGGTCGTCGCAATCTTGGTTTTGGCTTTCGCCAACTCAGTTTTGGTTTTTAACCTTCGCCATCTAATTTTTTTGGTCGTTGCCATCTCGGTTTTTGGCTGTCACCATCTCAGTTTTTGTTTTTGGCCGTCGCCTTCTTGGTTTGAACTGACCATGTCAAGGAGCCACATCACTTCACTTTGCAAGGTTGGATCAACCTCGTCACACCACAGACGCCGCTATTTAAACACTGCGCCGAGTGAGGGATCACCCCAAACCCAATATCTCCTAGTATCTTTTCGTCTCTCAGCTCTGCATGCATACCTGCCTGTCTGGCTGGCTGCTGTTGATTCCAGCCTATATACATCCTATAATATGTTATAGAGTGAAACACAGGGAAACACTTTAAGTATCAACACTATGCATAAATATACAAACACACCACGTTAACCCTATGTGTTCTAATGTGAATATTATTGGAATATTATAGGCTGACTATAGAAGATGCATAGCCCAAACCACAGCTGATTATGACTGACACAGTATAATAATATGCTTAAAGAAATAATAGATAAACAAATAGGAGCAAGAAATTGTTGATAGCCGATACACACACCAACATGTGAATAAGGGGAGTACCAGTACTTATTTCTTTCCACTTCAAGCACTGGAAACACTTTTCTGTATAACTCAATACAGTTTAACAACAGCACAAAGTGATCTCTCTTAAACAGTTTTAACAACACTACATTACTGAGTGTAGTTTGATTCTATCTTAGATGTCAAGAGAGAAATTAGCCTGTAAATCAACTGTAAATCAACTGAAGCAGTGCCAATATTACAAAATATGTCCTTGTATCATGGCTTACAATATGAAGTAAATACTGTTGTAGATTCAACTACAGAAGAGGAATAACTAACGGATCTGGGTATTGTCATTGTGGTATGCTTGTATAATTGTAAATGGAGAAAGACATTTCCTTACAAGGACAACTCTTATTGTTCATATTGTATTTTACAGACTTTTAGTCCCGTGGGACTCTTTCTTCTTTCTGCTCGTCTGCGTTGAAGAATTTAGTTTGTTCCGACTGTCATTTCCTAAAACCACAATAACTGGTGTGTGTCTGATTTAGAATACAATAAAGTGGTTTATTACAGAAAGCTTCAGCTGCAGCTCTTTTTCTCTGTTTCTCCAGCTGCAGTCTGCAGGCTGCGTAGAAAGCTGCTGTTGGGGTGTGGAGATGTTTGGGTGTGAGCATGAAGGCGTGAGCTGTGAAACTCCTTTCTCTTTATCTCTGGGATCACAGTTGGATCGCTGAACGAGGATCAGGAAGCTGTCACAACCTGCTCCTGTCCTACAGGTGTGGTCTCTTTACAGACAGCACGAGGGCGGCGCTTCCTTTAGCAAGTCATGTTTTTTTTTTTTGCATGCAGTGACTAATGCGAGGCTGTTGGTGTAATGTCATTGAGAAGAGAGGCTTGTCACATGCGTCACACACCGGAGGACAGATAGGTGTGGTTATCTGTGGGAAAGCGTCTTTTGTACATGCCTCGACAAAACTGCGCACAAAAGCATGCTCAACTCCAGCATGTCACATGAGGAGATATTTTTACATTTTAAATATCACTTTGTCGATCTCATTCGCACATCAAAAACAAAACCAGGGTGTGAGCTGACGTTAAATTACACCTTTTATGCTAAATTTGTTTAAAACTTGCCGACACTGACTGCTGCATGCAGACAAACACTGTAATCATCCCACGTCACCACATTTCATCTGCGTTCCAGCTTGCTATTGTTATGCTTTTACTATAACTGTTAAATCCAGAAGTTGTAATTTGGCGGAAAAATGTTATTCTGTTTGGTAACTTTACACTCTTTAGACAACAGCAGTGCAACTAGAATCCACAGATCATTTGAAACACCAGTAGCTCTCCTATGTTGCCTGAGAAGCTTTTTCCATGAGGTGTTTACATTATTTCGGGACAGATATAGTTTTATTTTGCATCGTCAGACCCCCGCGGAGGTTCGCCTTCTTTTCCAGCTCCCTCGAGGCTTTTTGCAGAACAGCAGAGTGAATCATTAAACTTTACAACGTGAGGCTTGACGTCTGTTGTGGCATTTGGTTTCCCCCTTCTGGCATCGTTACAGAAGTACCACAGTCATTAACTAACTATTTTACATGGGAGGAGATGTTGTTTTGTGTAACAGAAGGTTTCTCTCTCCTCTCACCTTTTTACTGTACCGTTGACTATTATAACCTGATCAGACCTCTTAGGTCTCCAGTCAGAGGTCTTCTAGCTGTACCCAGAGTCAGATCCAGGTCCACTGAGGGTTACTGTGGTCCTGGTCTCTGCAACAAGCTGCCTGCAAACTCAAGACTTTATGATTCTCCCAGGCTTATGGTTAATTACTGTTTGTGTACCGTGTGTGTGTGTGTGTGTGTGTGTGTGTGTGTGTGTGTGTTAGTGTACTGGTATGGTCGCACTTCTTTCTTGTACAGTTGGTTATTGGGATGCACGATTGTTTTTCGAACCAATAATTACCTGCTTCTCATGGCCGATACTGATGAATTCACATTTTTGTGTTTTAAAAAGAAGTTCACAACCTGAAGTTTATGCTAGGGATGTCACGAGAACCAACCAAATCAAACTGACATCACTATTGTTAAAGGACCAATATGTAATACATTTACTGTAATAAATCATAAAATGACCATGCAGCAGAGACGTCTCTAACTCATCTTCTCCGACAACAATACAGCCAGTATGTTCTCCTTGGAAATTTACATTCCGATCCAGAACGTCTGTTTTAGTTTTGGATCTGTGTGATCCCGTCCACGGCCCGTTACGACACCCCGTTGAACACATATGAAACAAACTGGCACGCAAACACAGCCTTCTGCAGCCGTGGAAGCAAGCTAACGAACTGCACAGAGATAACATTAACATTATATTCTACCCGTCCTGAGAAACCTCGGCACATCTCTCTGTGTTCGGTGTGCAGCTGGTTATCAAGGCAGCGAGTAGTCGAGACACACCGGTGAAGTGATTCCGTATACTAATTGCGAAATTGTGCTCTGCTATCAGTCACTCCGGAGGAGCGGACAGGCCACGGATCCAATATTTTGAATTTTTGACCGCTGTTACCCATCTTAAATGCTAGCTCACTTTAACACAACAAAAAACAAAGAACAGCTCTTCAAATGTTCATTTAAGTTTTCTAATCAAGTAAATAAAAAAAAAAATTGTGTTGCAAATTGCAATCATGTTGTTTTCCTCTCAAACTGTAAAAAATGTCCACACCGACGACATGTTCGGTTCTCTAGTCAGCGTTATTTATCGGCCTCGATATATATATTGTGCATCCCTAGTTGGTTACATGTGATGGAGCCGGGGTTTCTATTTGATCGTGTTGATGTTTTTTTTTTTTTATTGCTGTGTGGTTGGGTGTATGTTACTGTATATTTTGTCATTTAAAGGTACAGTATGTAGGATTAAGTGACATCTAGTGGTGTGGTTGCAGATTGCAACCAACTGAGTACCCCTCCACTCACTCCTCCCTTTCCACGACTGAGGTAAGGTGAGCCACCGAGTGTTAAACCGTGTTAAACCATGTTAACGCCGTTGGCCTTGAGGTCATCCATACCATAATAACACTACTTTAGGAGCAACGGAAGTCAGACAGCAGCTGACGGTACCACAGTTTAACAAGCGTGTCGGAGAACTACGGCGGCCTTCAGGTAACATAAAAGAACATGAAAGTCTCTCTCTAGAGCCAGAGTTTGGTTTGTCCGTTCTGGGCTACTGTAGAAACATGGGCTGCCCATCTCTTAGTCGATAACATTTCTTTAGTCGATCAGTCGAGAACAGACCTAGTAGAAACATGGAGGACCCGCTCCCTATGTAGATATGAAGGACTCTCCTCTCTCCTCTCTCCTCTCTCCTCTCTCCTCTCACCCTTTCCTCTCACCTCTCTCCTCTCTTCTCTCCTCTCTCCTCTCCTCTCCTCTCTCTCCTCTCTCTCCTCTCCTCTCTCCCCTCTCTCCTCCTCTCCTCTCTCCTCTCTCCTCTCTCCTCTGTCTCCTCTCTCCTCTATCCTCTCTCCTCTCTCTCCTCTCTCTCCTCTCTCTCATCTCTCCTCTCCTCTCTCCTCTCTCTCCTCTCTCTCCTCTCTCCTCTCTCTCCTCTCCTCTCTCCTCTCTCCTCTCTCCTCTCTCCTCTCTCCTCTCTCTCTTCTCTCCTCTCTCCTCTCTCCTCTCCTCTCCTCTCCCCACCTCTCCTCTCTCCTCTCTTCTCTACTTTCTCCTCTCCTCTCCTCTCCTCTCCTCTCTCCTCTCTCTTATTTCCCGTCTCCTCTCTCCTCTCCTCTCTCCTCTCCTCTCACTCTCTCCTCTCCTCTCTCTCCTCTCTCTCCTCTCAACACAGTGATTCTTAGTTTCAGGTGATTATACACTAATGAAAACATACTTATGAATATTATATTCAACTTCCGCTAAGAGATTCCCCAACACGGTGCACACACTGTACCTTCTTTAAAGGAAAACGTAAAACACTTTGAGAGGCAATGTGCAATGAAACGTGCTTTATAAATACTTTGGTGCACAATCCAATTATACCTGAGGAAAGCTTAACGTACAGTGTGAGCATTCAGCCCGGGGGTGGGGTGGGCTTACATTCAGTCTTTGTTTTTCTAAATAAGCTCATGTAGTATGTGAGGAATGCTGTGCACGGAATTCTTCTCGTAAGCAGATTTCTTAAAATTGTTTGGGTCTCAGCTGAGGAAATCCTAGTTTAGTTTAGAGATTTACGTGTTGCTCTGTTTTAAACTGCACCCCCTCGGTTTCAGTTTGGTTTGACCCGTTCCTGAGGTGAGTTTTACGAGGAGTCGCTGAAGTAAATATCACGAGTTAAACAACAAGAAGGGGTTCAATCAAATCAAATCTTTTCTTTTTGTTTTTAACAACACCACTTGCTTTGAGCTGTGATGAGATTTTGGCAACGTGACATGAAGAAATGTTAGTTCTTAATGAGCATTTCATGAGGTACGTATGAGAACATTAGACGTAGGTGGTGTTCATCATCTCACAACACTTTGGACTCATTTAGTGAATTTGAAATAACCAAAATGAAACAGTAACACAAACAAACTAACCGATCGATGCAGCGGTAGACCAGCACCTCCTGTGTTCTGAGAGGTAAAATTACTGTTTTTGTGAATGGAGTCTGGTGGCTTTGAAGAGAGCATAGATAACGGCTTCAGTTCCCCGTCAGAAATGGCTGTCTGACAGCGAGGTAAAGCGTTGAAAATATTCTAAATAGAGTGTACACACTGACATAGGCCACACAGACCAGATCCACTCCTTCCGTTCTTACCTTTCACAATAAAAGCCCTAGACATATAATATTCGTAGGCGAGTATTTTGCATTTTTGTGTCGTTTATTCGCCACGCCCCCCGATGTGGAAAGGCCTTTAGTTTTTGTGCTATTGTGTGACTTTAGTGAATCCGATCTAACCCTTTAAAACACCAAAGTCACTCAATAACACAAACTAACTAACCGATAGATGCAGCGGTAGACCAGCGACTCCTGTGTTCTGAGAGGTAAAATTACTGTTTGTGTCTGGTGGCTTTGAGATAACGGGCTTCAGTTCCCCGTCACAAAGGGCTGTCTGACAGCGAGGTAAAGCGTTGAAAATATTCTAAATATAGCGTAAACTGATATCGATTTTTTTATGTCCACAGCAGTACATGGGTTTGCTCCCGTGCGGGTTAGGGCTGCACAATTAAGCAAATTTCTTTTGTAATCGCAATAGGGCCTACTGCAATTTTCATATTGCAGTATTTATTAAATTCGCAATATTTGTTAAAAGGTGAAATGTGTGTGTCAAAATACCATTTTAAATTAAATATCGTGGTGCTGCAGAGATGCCCTGGCCGTTTTGTGAGTATGAGTACGAGTACATGAGCACAGTATCGGACCCGATACCCGATACTGGCATCAGTATACAGTAATGGACGTCGGTGTTAAAGACATGCAGGACGTTTGTTGTAGTGATGTCGTGAAGAGAAAACATCACTAAAGGTCTCCAGGTGTTTCTGACTCTGGGTCAGTGCAGACAGCCGCTGACTTGACAGCTGGAATGCCACTGAGCTCAGGAATGTGCTGGTCATTGCACGCCGTTCACGGTTCACCTCTCTCACCCGAAACATGACTGGTCTGATTGTAGGCTCTGCTGAAGGGGGGTCTTTGTCAGACCCTCAGGGGCCGAGTGGAATCCACCGGCTCACCTGCTGTAAGTGCAGGTTTGCTGCGTACATCCTCAGCATGTTTCTGAACCTGAATACTGTTTATGATGCTGCTCTTCATCCTGACAGATGTTAATAAAGCGAATGCATCCGTCTGTCCGAGCCTCACGTTGTAAAAGAATCTCACACCTTTGGTCAAATCAAAGCCAGACACGCTCACAATGAGAACCTTGTTTGGCCCGTATGCCTGATTGCTTCCCTCACAATAGATCACTGTGGATTTTATTGCCTTCCTATCAGCTTTAGGCCGCCACCACTCTTTGCTAATCTCCTCGCTTGTCACCAGACCTCTTGCTGGTGTGCCAGAGCACGTTAATGAGGAATAAAAACCTTGTTTGTGTCACTCAAGCAGGAGTGTTTTCCCCCATTTATCCCATTTAGAATAGTCGTTATCTAAAGGCAACTGTTGAGACAACTATAAGCTACACAGCTGTAACTATCTGCTTTAACATCTGTACAGATAAAATGGCAAAAGAACAGACATATTATTTTTTTTCATAAGAACGTGTTGCAGACAAGTTTTATTCTGGTGTTCAAGAAGAAGAAGTTCATGACCAAACATTTTAGAAAAGCCAACACTAGGATCAGCATTGATTCATGGAGAGACCTTGGTCTGGTCAGCTAACATTACTGCCAAGCAGCTGAAATATAGAGTGATATTGTGCTTTTAGCTGACGTGTGTCTCCTCACTGTGTTGAGTGATGCTCCTTCATGTCTATGTAGAGCGAGCACAAGCGCGAGTTCGACGCTGACTTTAGTTGACTTAACGGCCACAGGTGAAGCTGTTAACAAGACATTTCTGATTCTTACAAACAGTCCCTTTAAGTTAATTGTCATGTTTAATCTTTATTTGAGTAAATTAATCTGGAGTTTCTCCCACATCATCTAATGTCACCCAACTAAACTCCTGTTTCCAGGATAATTGAAATTCTTGCTAGCGCTTCAGCTCGTAAACTTTGTCTTTTCCTGTCGCCATTTTCACACCGTGTGCAACTCTCAACAGAGATGAGAAGGAAGCGAGATGAGTCACTCCTTAGCTACTTCCATCATCAGCAGGGAAAAACTGTGTTCAATTGTTTTTTACCACTTTCCCGATCGGGGAGGTGAGTAGCAGGGTTGGAAATGAACTCTTTTGTCCACCTGTCTCTGTGATTGGTGGACTCCAACATCTACCTGCATATTTTTACCAGCTGGTGCTAATTTTAAACCCATTTACTAGCCCATAGTGGTATTTTACTTGACCCGGGGCAAGCGGGTAATCCTTATTGTTGAGCCCTGCATTCTTTGAACCACAACTAACCAGCCCAATTAAACACAACCTGTAATAATGAGCACAATAATATCTGCTTGTGTTGAAGTTGTATTTTGGATGTGCTGCTGTCTGACGTCGCTGCTCTTCTCAGGCCGTTCTTCTCGGGTGCTCATTACCCCGAGGCTTTGAGGAAACAGGGTGCCCTTGCGCCCCCAGAGAGCAACCTGTTACTATAGTAACGGTAGAAATGCACGTCTGTCGCACAAGAGGGGACGGAAAGACAAGAGTCCGGCATTTCATCCCGTCATTAGCATATTAGCCCCTTAGAGCCAATGAGACGAGGCAAGGTAGGGGAATACTCCGAGGGGACTGGCTGTGACAATAGCCCTCCTCCTCCTCTTCCTCTGTGCCCTCGTCCTCCCCCTCTCTGGGGTAAAACCCCCCCGTAATCCTGAAGGAAATCTCCCCTCCGTTCAAACTAATTCTGCCCACAGAACTTAGTTTCCGTCACGGCCACTCAGTGTTGAGTATTATGAGTTTGAAGGTCGTGGATCATCAGAGCTGCTCAGACCTCTCCTGCATGTCTCTTTACTTTGGCTCGTCTTTTGAAGAGGAATGTGGTTCTTGACCAGCTCACAACTGGTCCAAACTGAGCTCCAGGCTAATATTAGTATTGTACGCTCTCTTTAGGATAACACGTTTCTCCTTTGTGCCCATTTTGAATTCCTTCATCCAGATGTTTGGTGAGTCAAAATGCACTTTTTTTGTATTTTGAACTTTTGACTAGTGTGTGTTTGACGTCTCACCTGCTGCTTTTTGTCTCTTATAAGTCGGTGAATAACTGGGGGACATATTATATATATATATATATATATATTGGGATCTTTGTTTCCTGGTGTTTTGACCTTAATACTCTGTTTTTTGTGGTGATTTGTTTTTGTCTTATCATTCATTATGAGGTCATGCATCATTTAGGTTAAGCCATGATCAGCTAGACTTAGTGTTTCCAAACCAAATTAATCTTCGAGGAAAAGATTTAAAATCATCTGTGAATACTCCTAAAGTATTATTAATTAATTGGCTGTCACATTGTTTAACATTTAGTGTGTTTATTTGTGGATATGGACTGGTTGGTACCGGATACATGTGAAGTGAATCGGGGCTCTGAGCTGGTCTCTGCTCCCCTGCCCCCCATTCCAGCCAACTGATTCACTTTCCTAGCATATCTGTGGCGGCCCAGCTGTAGCCCTGACGATAGGCCTAATAAAACCAGCTTCATTTGCATACCAATAGCCGGCGCCATGTGTGGCTAGCAGCTACTGCCCTAGAAACAGGGACTGTGAGGAGACGAGGAGGAGGACTGGGCTCCATGTTGGCTTCTCTTTGTCCTCTAAATAGGCCTCGACTTTAATCCACTCTTCATTTTGTGGAGTTGTCCGACTTTATTTTAGCTTAACCGAATCTCTCTCGATATCTATAAAGTGAGCGTAGGCTGCAGATATAACATCTAGTAGTTAGTTTTCAGCTGTTGTTTGGACCTGTTGTCATCAGATCATTGAAGGCCTTTAGACAAGGTGACTGAGGGTCCAGGACCTCCTGACCTCGGGGCTTTGTAGGGAAAGTCTTGAGTCCGATGAGAACGTGAACAAGAAGCAAAGCTTTGTTTAGAATAGTTTCACAGTTCCCTCTCAGTTAAACTAGTTACCGAAGGTCTAACATACAAACGACACTAGACGGAGGCTAAAAATACACATTAAAGAAGTATTTACAGGTGTTTTTAAAACTTATTCCACTTAATGTTTCTGTGATAGGTGTCAGAAGACAACCCGGTCTCCTACAAAATTACGTTCCCGTATAACTAAACTACATTCTCAATGACGTTTAGAGGGTTTTTAACAGTTTTAAACACGTGGTTAACGTAAATTGAAACAAAACAAAAAACGCAACAACGCTACTTGGTTAGGTTTAGTAAATAAACATCATGGTTTGTCTTTGGTTCGTAAATTAAAATTAGTGAATGTTAACTTTTAGTTTCACACGGGACACCAACAAGTGGTCTCCTGGGTGAAAATCCTGAGTTTGTTTGACTGTTCCATCCACCTTGACTTCCTGCCTATGCAGACAATCATTACAAACTAGAGCTGTCAATCAATTAAAAATATTTAATCGTGATTAATCACATGATTGTCCATAGCAAATTAATTGCACATTAATCACACATTTTTGTTCTAAATGTACCTTAAAGGGAGATTTGTCAAGTATTTAATCCTATTTTCAACATGGGAGTGGACAAATATGCTGCTTTATGCAAATGTATGTATATATTTATTATTGTAAATCAATGAACAACACAAAACAATGACAGATGTTGTCCAGAAACTCTCACAGGTACTGCATTTAGCATAAAACAATATGCTCCAATCATAACATGTCAAACTGCAGCCCAACAGGCAACAACAGCTGTCAGTGTGTCAGTGTGATGACTTGACTATGACTTGCCCCAAACTGCATGTGATTATCATAAAGTGTGCATGTCTGTAAAGGGGAGACTCGTGGGTACCCATAGAACCCATTTACATTCACTGATCTGGAGGTCAGAGGTCAAGGGACCCCTTTGAAAATGGACTTGACAGTTTTTCCCTCGCCAAAATTCAGTGTTAAGTTTGGAGCGTTATTAAACCTCCTTCATGACCAGCTAGTTTGACATGGTTGGTACCGATGGATTCATCAGGTTTTATAGTTTCATATGATACCAGTATCTTCACTCTAGCTTTAAAACTGAGCCCGCTACAACCTCAGATCGCAGGTTGTGTTAATGCGTTAAAGAAATCAGTGTCGTTAAAACAAATTTGCGTTAACGTGTTATTATCACGTTAACTTTGACAGCCCTATTACAAACGTGTGTATTTGTGATACATCAAAAACAAACCTAATCCAGGACAAAAGACGTTTCCCTCGAAACATAATTCACATTGCAGTTTTGTTGTTTGGGAACATTTTAAGGAGACAACAAAATCCCCAAAATATAAGATTTAACATTAGTTTGTTGGCCCATTTTATAAAAGTAGAAAACATGTATACTTAAATACAATATCCTCTATAACCATCCCCATTTAATAACCCTCCAAACGTCACAATATGTGCACTAATAAACACCTACCAGAGACCCCCGTGCCTGATATGATATCGGGGTTGTCTGGGAGGCAGACGACAGCTTGGATGGAGGGGTGATGATGTGTAAGAGATTCTCTGTTCTGTTAATCTGCCCCATGCTGGGCTTTGTGTTCCCCCCTGAGACCATATGGTCTCCAGTCTGAGCACCACCTACCAGCTACATACAGTATACTGGTGAGATAATGAGCCTAATGAGAGATGATGAGTATATAATGTGTCTTCTGTGATGTAGGTTCATCATACAGGGCAACTTCTGTCACACTTTAAACTGTGACATCATCATGAGCATGCATTAGTTTGACCAGTAGAGGGGGCTGTAACACCATTAATCAGTAGATATTTTGCATATTACTGACCTGTGAAGTAGAAAAATGTGATTATTCAGGTGGATTTGAGGAGATTTAGAGCAGGGGTTGTCAAATGTTTGGGGCCAGGGACCACTTAATAACCATAACACTGATTAAGCATAATGTTTACTACCATTAGTACTCTTAGATATCATTGAAACTGTTCAACCTAGATACTTCCAGCGCCAGTTTCATAGTGATAAACAGAAACATATTTCAATTTAAATCATGTTAATACCTCTTATATTCATTTTAAAAAGAGGGTTATTTTATTCAAATTGCATTTGGACTCAACTTGACAGCATTTCAAGAAAATGATCAATAGCAAGACTGACATAGTCCTAATAAATCCAGATATTTAAACGTACCAGTCTAAAGAAGACTGTCAGTGAGTGCTTCAACTTTAAAATAATGAACTTATAGCTGTGTGTCAGAGTTTCTATTGGTCCAAAGCTAATTGTGGGTAGTAGTAGTTGACACAATATGATTGTATTATTGGTGCAAATGATCCCCATCTGTAGATATACAGTATACTTGTTTATTTTATAACCCCTCTTCACTGATCACTGATTTAGAGAACCTCTCGTCTTTGTGAGCTTTTTTTGGACACTGACCCCCCCGACACACTTGAGTTTTCTGCAGTGCTATTTTCTTTATTTAGCCTTTTATTTAACCAGGTTTAACCAGGAGATCAAACATCTCTTTTATAAGGGAGACATGACCAAGAATAGCATAACAGCAACACAGAGTTTCAACAATTAACATAAAAGCACATTAAAATGATCAGATAAACAACGACTATGTTTACATGCTCAAATTTCGAAAACATTTTCAGATCTTTTTTTCAGACTTTTTTGTCCGACAAACATTCAGTTTTTTGTCCTTATTCCAAAAAAAAAGACAGTATTCCTACTAAGCTGTTTACATGGCTAATGAGAATGAATATTCCTGTTTACACGCAGCCGTTCATACTCAGATTAACGTAACCGGTGGCGAGCACAGCCTCCCTCTTTCATTCCTTCAAACACCTTCTTGAAAAGGTCGGCGCTGTGATATTTGTGCATATCTAAAAACCTGTTAAAACTAGGTGTGTTTCTCCTTCTTTTTTGTGCATCTCTGCAAACTGTCAGCCGGTCTGTTTGTGTAAAACACACAGAGCTGGCTGCAAACAGGCAAGAAGTATATACTGTACTGTCCAAAGAATGCTCCTAAAACCTGAATAATATCACCATATCACACATGTCTTAATCTGAAAATGCTCCATTCAGAATAAGGTTTAACTCTGTTGTTCACATGACCTGCATCAAGTTCACTATATTGTTATATTTGCATTAATAGTGGAATATTAGCGTGCATGTAAACGTAGTCAGTTGTACACAGACATCCTGGACTTTGGGGTTGCAGGGTTGATATGTTTTGAAGTTTAAGATCAGTCTGTAGATTGTTCCATGGAGTAGGTGTCCAAAATCTAAAAGCTTTCTTTTACAACAACAGAAAGTCCTGCTAACAGAGATTGTAATTTCCATAATGTGGTGTGCACAAACTTTGAACAGTCAGACCCAGCGGTCTAAATGTCAGATGTCTTCTTCTTCTGTGAAGTCAACTGTGGATGAGCTCTGAGTGTGTGTGTGTGTTCCTCCCCCTGCTGCCCAGGAATATGAAAATGGTGGATATTGTAGCTCAGAAAATGCCCTCTGAGAATGACGTTCATGTGGCGAGAAGCTTTCTCACGAAGATTTTGCGAAGTTCCATGAGGTACGGTTCATCGTAATTAGTAGTACCTTTCCCCTTCTCTCCCCTCCCCTCCCCTCCCCGTGCTCATAATCACATCAATCACTCGTCGTCTAGTGATAATATCATCCTCATTCCTGTCGTAGCGACTCTCCCTCTCCTGTGGTTTATTACCTGCCCTTATCGGCATGTCTCTTTGTGGTTCATGTCATTAGAGGAAAGAGATTCATCCCATTATTTCAGCATGCAAAACACTGTCTGTCTGTCTGTCTGTCTGTCTGTCTGTCTGTGACATGTACGCTCATGTTTCTGTGTCTGTATTGATTGAAGGAAATTGTATTTGATTTGAGGTGTTTGTTATTTTATGCTGATATGTTCTGTTCACATTTTTCCTGACATGCAACTCAGAAAGAATCGCTTTAAAGGGTACGTTTCCTGTGCAGAACTGACAGCTGTGCAAAGAGACAGAAACATCTCTTATACTTCAGGTCAATCCTCACTTTGATGTAGGGCTGCTTGATGGTAAAAAATCATAATCACGATCATTTTGGTTGATATTGAGATCACGATTATTCATCACGATTGCTCGTTGACTTTGGAAACATTGTGCATTTAGAAAGAACATTTTGTGGCCTTCGTTTTCAAGTTAAAAGCATCAGTCTGGTGCACTTTGAGAGCAAAACTAAGAGGCTAGATTGGGTCCGTGTTTCAAGACGGTTCAGGTGGATTGCCGTTATCAACGCACAGGACAGTCTGTCCCGATTGACAGCAAGCTCAGGCCTTTCCAAGCCGACCTAGAGCCGATCGTGCCGCACTATTACGGAAGAAATATGGCCGGCGCTGGCCGGTAGAATTCCCACGAGGGGATCCTTCCCACACCGAGCGGCCGTCGTTGACCTGCGGAGCGAGAGGAAAGCGCACCGCTGTAAAGGAAAGGGGCGCGCTGGATTTATAGCACTAGACAAAATGAGAGCGTCATTGCAAAACAGAATACAGCACAATGATCATTTCATGTCAATTGCAACTAACGAATATTGTCATTATCAATTAATCATTTGGTAGGGCTGCTCGATTACGACAAAAATCATAATCCCGATTATTGTAGTCAATATTGAGATCACGATTAATTAACATAATTACTCGTTGACTTTGGAAACATCATGCATTTAAAAAGAAACTTTTGTGGCCTACATTTTGAAGTTAAATGCATCAATCTGGTGCACTTTGGTGCTCTAGTAAACAATTTATTGATCAACGCATCATCAGCCTTTCCAAGCCGACTTAGAGTCGGTCGCGGGCGGCGCACCACTGCGTTAAGGAAAGGGGTGCGCTGGATTTATAACGCAAGACAAAACAAGAGCATCATTGTGAAACGGAATACGGCACAATAATCGTTTTATGTAAATTATCTGGTTTTCATAATCGTCTGAAGCCAAAATTGTATTTGTAATTGAAATGTGATTAATTGCACGGCCCTATCAGTCTATAAATATCCATCCCGGTTTCTCAAAGTCCAATCGATTATCAAATCAGTTGACGATTATTTTTCTGTCGATCGATTAGTCGACTAATCGATTAGTCGACTAATCGTTGCAGCTCTCTGGTAACATTCACTCAGCTTTATAAAGTCCCACATCATACAGAATCATGTATAATCACCAGAGAGGAGGCAGAACAATGTTGTGTAACCCTCGGTCCAGGCTGTCTACCATGGGACTCAGGAGCATCATCAAGGTCCTCTTTCAATCTTAAACGTCCGGACACCCGGTGTGCTTTCAGAATACTTAACCATCTTAATTGTTAAAAAATGCACAAAACTTACATTTCTTCATATTTAATACAGTTTTTCCACGACATGCAGGATATAAAACTAGTTGAGTTGCAGTACTGCCAGCTGTAGCAGTGACTTCCAGCTGCACAGTAAGCAGCACACAGTGTTTTCCATAAGGGGGCCGGTCTCTGATCCAGTCTGTGTTCTCTACCCCTCTCTGCAGGAGGAATGAACCCATAAGCAGGCCTCACTCCTGGCACGCCACCAAGTTCAACGAGAGCCAATCAGAGACCGCCAAAACGCAGTCTCCTCCCACGCAAGTCTGGCACACCAGATACGATGCAAGGTAACTCCTGAAGGGATCCTGAAGTCTGCCTCTTGAGTCTCAGTGTGTTAGATATCCAGCACTGTAGATTAAAACTATATGATTAAAGAGGGTTTTCCAACTGTTGGTTCTTTAGGTTGTTCTACTACGGACACTTTATAGCTTCTGAATGTTGAATCAATCTCTTCTCTCTGCTGAAAACAACATGAAGATATATATTTTTTTTAAACTAAACAGTTTTCCATTGAAATGGACTTTTCTCCTGAAAAATCTAAAGTTTTGTGCATTTCTCCAGATGTTTTGGGTTAATTTTATTGACAATGCTAAACATAGAAGTACAAAAAGATGTGCATTTAGGCTTTCAGCTGTGTTTAAGTCTTGATACTGAAACCTGATAATTGATTAGATGAAAATGTGTCTCCCATTTTGAGCATCAAACGGTTAATTTCCTGCATTCTGGTGAATAAGTACGCACACATTTATGGTGTAAATGTCTTTATTTATGTAGGAAAACACAAAATTCAGGTGACAAAATATCAAAATATTAAAATAGAATAGAATATAATGCAGTAAGGCTCTCAGTCATTCTGTATTGCTTTCAAATATTTCATCTCCTGTAGATCAACTTTTCTCATTTAGGGAAGTAACCTCTTTAAATGTGCTCTCTCCTCTTTAAAATCACCACAATGATGCATTAATGTATTTATAAACCTCTGGACTTTAATAGCTCGTACGTGTTTCAGCAACATTTCTGCTCAGGTCCAAAACTTTCTGCACATTCGAAACATATCCCACAAATCTGTGTTCCCTGAGAAGTCGTAATATTTTGAGAAAAAAAGTAATACTGCCGAGAATAAAGTCGTAATTTAATGAGAACAAAATCACAATAGATTAATAATAATTTTGTGCATTAGCCTGAGTTATTGCTCTGCTGGTAGTATCCCCTTCAGACCATTATGTGTGATACAGAGCAAGCAATAGAGGAAAAGGACCATAGTTCATAACTTCATTAACAACAACAGTCTGTAGGTAAATGTCTGTTTTGGTTGTGTTTGTATTTTCACACGTGTTCCTTTGCTTTCCCCTCCAGCTCCTCCTCCACTGATCTGTCCTCCGGCTGGGAGCAAACAAACCTGCGCCGAGTCTCGGACCAGTTCAGCTCTCTGGGCAGCATGGACAGCCTAGAACACGTCCCCCACCCGTACCCCGCCGGCCAGCTGTCACCCGCCAAGTCCAACAACAGCATGGAGCACCTGGGAGGAGGAGGAGGCAAACGAGACTCGGCCTACAGCTCCTTCTCCACGAGCTCCGGCACTCCAGACTACACCCTCTCCAAGAGCAACGCCGCCTCCACGGAGAACGTGCTCTATAAAGTCAGTCAGTGGGACGCTGGAGGAAAACACAACAACGGCAGGAACAGCCAGAGCCTGACTGAGGGCGTCAAACAGGACGACAGGGTGGCGTACTTCCAGATGCCCGGAGTTAGCGCCGGCCCACAGACGGAGGACTCGGCCGGCTCGCGCCACTCCACTTCAAGCAGAACCAACTTAGGACCAGTTTGGCACGTCCCTGAAACAAAGAAGAAGACTGCCTCCCCCTCTCCTCCTCCTCCGCCTCCACCTGCACGCAGCGACAGCTTTGCTGCGACGAAGGTGCACGAACGGGGGCTCGTCATATCTCACCCTGAAGCACCTGAATCACACGTCAAGACTTCCTCTGAAAGCCGCCGCGGCCACAACCCGTCCCTGAAAAACGACGGCGATGTGTTTCACTCTTCTGCTGATAAATTCAGCTCTAACAAGCAGTACTCGCTGTCCAGCAGCGATGTTCGGCAAGGCCAGCCCCACCATCAACGACACCACAGTGACAAAAGCACTTTTTATACCCAGCCGCGGGCGATGTCCGTACCAAAGCCACAGAACGTAGGTGGCTACTACTGCAGCATGCAGGAGCTGCCTACTAACGGGTCCGCACAACACTTTGGTCAGAACCAGAGGAGGAACTTAAGCACCTCCATGTCTACTACGTCCACCGACCAAAACACCGACGGCAGTGCACACAGCCGGTACTACTGCGTCACAACGTGTCACAACCCCCAGTCAGGAAAATCAGAGGACAGGAAGAGCATCACGGGCGTAGAGCTGGCTGGAAATGAGCGTAACTCTCTCAGCCCACAGTCAGTCAACAAGGTGAAGTATCACCTGCCTCAACAGCAGCAACACGCCCCTCACAGTAAAGACAGTAATGGATACAGCAAAGTGAGTACCGTACTAGAAACCAGCGCTGACGATAGGGGAAGCCAGAGAGGACACAACGCCGAAGCTCCGTTCATGAGTTATCCTCCCAGACAGACCGTCGACCATCGGAGGTCTCTGCCGCCGCAACACGACAACCGACATCACAGCCAAGTGAGCAACAAGATCTGCCCCCAGGCGACTCCCATGCTTCACTCGCTATCCCTGGACGCCGCCGGCCAAGGTGACAAAACAAGAGGCCCAAACTCCGAGGAGTCCCTTGAGAGCAAGCAGATGAGACGCAGCGACCGCTTCGCTACGACGTTAAGGAACGAAATCCAGATGAGAAGAGCCAAGCTGCAGAAGAGTATGAGCGCAGCGACGCTTCCTGGTGCTGAGGGTGAGACTGAAGATGATCATGATGTCTGGAAGTCCACCGAAAGCAGCGCCCCGACATCTGCAGACGGCTCCTTCTCCAGCTCCTACAAGGATCATCTGAAGGAAGCACAAGCACGGGTGCTCAAGGCGACGTCGTTCAGGAGGAAAGACCTGGAGCCGGTCCTGCTGGAGCACCCGGCGGCCGAGGCCTTACCTAACTACCCGTCCTCAGCCCGGAAAGACATCGCAACTCTGCCGACTGTGTCAGAGTCTGGGATGAGCAACTCAGGTAGTCAGGTGACTCGCATCGGAGGCCGTAAGCGTTTTCCTGCAGAAAAGAAGGTACGTTCTTTCTCTGAGCCGGACAAAATCCACGAAGTCGGGGTGAAGGGAGATCTCACTCGCAATCAAAGCTCCTCACTAGACCAGCAGAAGCTCCTTAGACCAGCTCTCCCCCCGCAGATCTATACAGAGACCCCCACAGGGACCAAAACCCGAGGTTTCAGCTCCAGCAGTGAACCAGAGGACACAGTGACGGGCTTCAGGAGCAGAGCTGAAGAGGTCCAGGGAGGTCCTCACTCTGCACACAAGCAGTTCATCCTAGACCAGCAAAGACTGGGCACCTTCGCTGAGTACGAGGCCAGGTGGAATGTACAGAAAACCGACCCAGAAACGAGAGCCTCCGGACGGTACCGGTCAGCCGATAACATCCTGGATCCAGGACCAGAGGAGAGATCCAAAACCACCTGTTTCCACGAGAGATCCAGATCGTCTCCTTCAGCTGACTTCTATGGACAGGTGAGGCTCAAAATGACTTCAACAAACCTTTCTATTGGAGTAATCTAAATGGCCGTAACCTGGTTTTAGCCCTCCTCCTCCTGTCTTGTTATTTGGTTAACGTTCTTCCTTTTGGTTAATTCATTACCATGGCAACCAGATTGCTTCGTTTTTCCAACCCAGTTTAGATGAAACCAGCCACAGTAGCTTGGACAAACAGCTATGTGGCACTGAATTTGATGAATTTACTGTTTATCAGATAAAAAACGAACACACCGCAACATACCGACTCTCTCTCACTCGCTCTCTTCTTCACCGTCTCCTCCTGGCGAGGCGGCCGTCTGGCTGCTGCTGCACCGAGGAGCTGCACCGCCGCACGCCGGCCACAGCAAACCGGGGGAAGCACAGACACGTTTTAAAGGTGCACCGTCCACCAGCATCGGCCGCTCTCTCCTCAGCTCCAGCACCGACACCGCACCGGGCTGCTCTGAGATTCGTTTATTTCTCTAACGGGACTTTTCTCTTGTTTTCTGTCAAGCTGAAAGTTGTACTCCCCGTCATTCGGACCGGTTAGAGGCCCGCAAACCTCCGGTATCGGCTGCTTTCCGTTAATTCATCTCCAGCAGGAGGAGACGGTGAAGACGAGAACGAGTGAGAGAGACAGTCAAAGTGTTGTGTGAAAATAAACACACTAAACTAACGTGGAAGAAACTAAAAAATAAACCCTCAGTTAGCTAATGCAACAAGTTGGGCTAGTTAACTACAGCTAACTAGCTGACTAACTAGAAAGACAAACTGACTGATAAACAGATTTATCAGTTTGCTAAGTGCTCCTGCAGCTCTTGGAAGATGACCTTTGACCTGCAGCTTCGACTATAGTCAGTTTAAGTGTTGTAACTGTCTGAAGCCCTCGAGGTGGCTTTAAGACAAACACTGTGAAGTGAAAGAAACAGGAGGAGGAAGGAAAGAGCCAAGTCAAATATTAATCCATGTTTGTTCATAATGACACACCCTCAGCTTAAGGAAGAGAGAGAGGGGCATCAACACGCTGATGTTTTCTCACTGTTGAAAACCAGGAAGCTGCAACATGAGTTGGTTGGAATCATTAACAGACTAGAAACTCTCTGGAGGACTGGAAGCTGCTTTTCTTCTGTGGATTGTTTGGGTGGTTTCTGCAGAACTGATTGTGTGTTTGTTTCAACTTCATTTACAGAAGATTCAAGTTCCTGCAAGAAAGAGTGAGGCAGAATATTCCCAGACGGAGAGTAAACCTGCTGAACCGCCCATCACCGCCACAGGGTGAGTCATTAGATGTACCTGCTGCTGGTGCACCAGTGTGTCTCTAGCAGAGGGATGTCTGCCTGTATGCCTCAGTGAGCTTGTAGAGGAACAGTGAAGTCTTTATAATCTGTCAAGGCATACCAGCGACAACTCTCTGGCTGAGCTTTGTGTCGTCTACTGGAGGTTTACTGGCGTAGGCGAGATATCTGACCACGTCTGTGACAGTGAGGAAGTGTTTCTCCAGCCCTCCGGCAGAATGAGACGGGGACCCGGGTTCAGGGGCCCGACCCCCGAGGCATGAAATTATCATTAATAAGATCTATTACTCTGCATAATTGGATTTTTAGCCACGCTAGCGACACGGCTCTATAGATGGCATCTCTGTCGATGCTGCAGACTGAAAGATCTCAACAACTTCTGAAATCTGGTTCAGGCGTTCATGATCCCCTCAGGATGAACTCTAATAACTAAAGAGATACCTTAACTTTTAATCTAGCGCCATCATCAGGTCAAAAATGTAGTTTGTTACGGTTAAATCAGGGTTCGTACAAAGTCTTGGAAGTTTGGAAAATGCTAAATTTCAACAGTTATGTTTTCAAGGGTTAGCAATATGCTTGAATTTGAATATACTCAACATAATCTTGTGTTTCATGATCTACACAATCACTCACAATCACGTAAACCAAAACTATTTTAATATTTGAAATGACACGATACCGTCGTCGTATTTGTTTCTTGTCACCTGGCGTCTCACACCAGACGTACATATCAAAGTTAATATGAACTAGGGTCACGAGAACCGATACTGCGGTACCAAGTCGATGCCAAAACTCTAAAAACGTGACGGTACTCGTTTTCTACCGTACCGACGGTACCGTACGATGCCTGCAGGATCCGAAATAAACAGTCGCCAAGCGCCAAATGCGGCTGCTTCTGTCCTCCGCTCCCCCTGTCGGAGATTTACGCACAACACAGCGCCATGCAGCGGCGAGATCCAGAGATCCTCTATGTTCGAGAAGAGGACTCACTCGTGGGGGAAAAAACTGAACTGAACCGAACAAACTGAATTTCTATCTTTATTTCCAGTGAACGTTATTGAGACTTGCATTTGATTATCTTACACTTAACTCCCCTGATCCTCTTAGTTTAACCGATCCAACAGCATCCAATCAAGTTTCAGGAGAAACCCATGAAGAACCGACGTTATGTTACTGGGCACCAGTTGGATCCAGTTACTCTGCTGTTAACATCACGTTACATCTGATGAAAAGCTCATACCTGAGTTAGGACTTGGTCCCACCTCTGGTAGCCTTTACCCGGTGAAATGTCACCATGTCAGTGAATTTAAGCTACTGCAGTCTGAGGATATACACTCACCGGCCACTTTATTAGGTACACCTTACTAGTACCGGGTGGTCTTCATCTGCTTCAAGGTTGGACGTGTTGTGCGTTCAGAGATGCTATTCTGCATACCTTGGTTGTAACGAGTGGTTATTTGAGTTACTGTTGCCTTTCTATCATCTCCAACCACTCTGCCCATTCTCCTCTGACCTCTGACATCAACAAGGCATTTCCGTCCACACAACCCCCGCTCACTGGATATGTTCTCTTGTTCGGACCATTCTCTGTAAACCCTAGAGATGGTTGTGCGTGAAAATCCCAGTAGATCAGCAGTTTAATACTCAGACCAGCCCGTCTGGCACCAACAACCATGCCACGTTCAAAGTCACTTAAATCCCCTTTCTTCCCCATTCTGATGCTCGGTTTGAACTTCAGCAAGTCGTCTTCACCACCTCTAGATGACGTAATGCATTGAGTTGCTGCCATGTGATTGGCTGATTAGCTATTTGTGTTAATAAGCAATTGAACAGGTGTGCCTAATAAAGTGGCCGGTGAGTGTGTATATAGACACATGTACACATTACATTGGATTTATTGTTTTTTTTATACCGTGGTATCGAATTTGGTATCGAGAATCGTGGAAATTCACTGGTATTGGTATCGACTACTAGACTTCTGGTATCGTGACATCACTAAAATGAACAAATCAAATTAAATAAACAAAGAGACAATAGACATAGATTTCCGTTCATGTGAATGAGACCCAGACCGAGGCTGGAGCGCCAAGCCGTGACCAAACGGACGCTACTGCGCTTGTTCCATTTGCCCAAGATGCGGGTACCTCTCCAGGCGGAAGTCGAGCCATTTTGTCTTCAGGCGCCACGGAGACACTTTCACAGGAATGAACGGGGCTCCGCCTCCAACGCTGTATCCACTTCTCTTTATACATCCATGGACTTCCCGAGTCGGAAATTCGACTTCGGTTCATATGGAACGCAGCATAATTAAAGAAGCTATTGGGTTGCATTATGGGAAATGT
This sequence comes from Sebastes umbrosus, assembly GCF_015220745.1. Taxonomy (NCBI): domain Eukaryota; kingdom Metazoa; phylum Chordata; class Actinopteri; order Perciformes; family Sebastidae; genus Sebastes; species Sebastes umbrosus. The sequence continues at coordinate 1,321,009 of NC_051273.1, read as the reverse complement.
AGTATCCAGTCTTTTTGGGAGCTTGACTCATAGCTGGAGAGACAAAAGCCAGGATATCTTCTCGTCCTCTGATGCTCCGATTCTTTAGAATCATGTTAAACTCCATGTATGTGCAGTGACGTGGTGGAGATGACTTCATGGTTTGTAACCAGTTATTCTGGAGTCTTTATCTAAACTCCCACAGGTGAGACTCATTGAAGGGTGTAGAGTATCTCATTGTCGGAGACACGCCAGATGACACTCTCACGTTTGCGTTACAACAACAACAGCACAAAGGAAGTTCTCTGTCATTGAACGGTCTGTGAGATGAGCTCCACCCAGATAGTGTTATTGATAGTGATACCGGTGTAAAGAGACACCAACAGGTGGCTTCTGTCACACACAGCACACTCAGCACGCTCACTTTTTATATTCAGTGGAAATGGCAGCAGTAAAACGGCACGTAGGGTGAGTTCTTTTCTTTTTTTACAATTATTGAACTATACTGTGTTTGATCTGCCTTTATTATAGCTACTGCTGCCGTGGATTTAGATTTGTAAAGACGGAAAACAACCAGAATTTGTCTCCTATTTGGCAAAGATTGTAGTGTAGTAATGTGTTCACAGTGAAAGGATCAGAGAGTCTTAAAGGAATACTTCACCCCCAAAAATGACCATCAGTTATCACCACGTGTTATCTTGAATCCTTGATTGTTTTTCTCTCATCCCTCCACGGTGAACGGAGACTAAAAAAAACAGAGAAAAGTTATGATGAATTGAAGTAACAGCAAAACTATATCAAAACATATAATAGAAAATACTTTATTTTCTACTTTTTGCGTACAAAAGACAGAAATGTGTCTTTGGTTTGCATGTGTAAAATCTGCTATCAACATATCACATTCAGACAGGACAGATTCAGCAACTCCGTGGCTTATTTCTCTCATGAAATGTTTTCAGAAACACGTTTCGGTGAACTATTTTCGTGATGTAAGAGAAGAAAGTTTCCACATGAGCCGCCACGTTGGTTCCGGTTTGAAAGCTGGGAGCAGCGGCCAACGGAGGGAAGGCTTTCATCCAATCAGGTGTCTAGTGGAAACTCATCAAGTGTCCAATGCTGGGATAAAACAACACCCCCGTGGGACACGTACCATGAGTCTGTTGTGGAGGCCGGTCATAGCCCGACACGGCCGTCGTAGGGGATCAGGAACGATAAATGAGTGTAGTGTGCGACAATCGATGGTTTTATATTGTGTAGTGTGTCATAGTACACGACAACCGACGCCGTGTCTGGGACGCCTCACGACACCTCATGACGCGTCACGACGCCTCACGACACCTCACGACGCCTCACGACATGTTACGACACCTCACGACGCCTCACGACGCCTCACGACGTCTCACGACGCCTCATGACGCCTTACAACGTCCCAACAGAAAGTCTAGCATATTTTTTTTGCTTTCCACGACGTGTTCAGTCATGTCCGTGAATTTGACCGGCTGAGCTCAGACGCACAACGCTGTAAACAGAAGCACATGGTTACTTATTATGCAGAATGATGTCATCGGACCTCACAGTAGGATATTCAATCGAGGTTGTGTCAGAGTAAAAAAACACCACCGTTGTGTCCGTTGCGCATGCAGAATCCCATTACGCTTTTGCTTCTCCCTGTGAATTATATCTTTATTGTTTTCCCCCGGAGCGTCGTGGGCCTCTTTACATGGTCGGACCCGGGCGGGCGTGAGCCCCGGTAAGCCCGTATATTAAGACACCGGTGCCGGGAGAGCGTGTATTGTCGGAACAGGGGACCTACGTGTAGTCCGTCGTGTGTCTCATTTTGTAGGTTTGGATACAACCTGTTCACACATTGGCAATAAAGAACAATTTATACGTGTAAAAAGTTCCATACAGTCCCTTTAATGACCACATGGAACACTTACTGGTTCAGATGTTAGTATATAATCACTTTAGTCCTGACATCTCTATTGCTCTTCTAACTTTACCTACAAAGAGTTAAAGCAGTAAATGTGAACTGGGCAGGAAAAAGTGATCCTGTTTTGCTTCTGTTGCACTGGAGGATTATTTATTCCTTCTGTGCTGACTTGTGGGAACTGAAATATTCCTCTCCGGGCTGCCAGCTGAGCAGGGAGGAGGCTGGAGGAGAGGGAGTCGAGTGTCTTGTCATGCTGGTATAATCATAGAGTGGCTGGTGGAGAGACGAACAAGGCCTCCTGCTGCTGCCACGCTGTATTATTTGATTGAGCTGCAGATGATAGCCCACGCTGCCTGGCGGCTGAGCACTGTGTAATTAAAAGCTTTCTATTGTTTTGCTCAGGTTCCCTGACAGAGGGCCCGCCGACTGTAAAGTGAGAGAGAAGCCGGTGGAGTTTTTTCTACCTCCTCCTCCTCCTCCTCCGCCCATGAACCCGGGAGCCAACCCTGACTGTAGACAGCGAGCTGCCGCTGTGAGACCCGCCGTGAGTCTCGCAGAGGACCAGGGACACGCCGAGCCGAGGAGGAAGCCTCCCCCGCCCAGATACCCAGAGCTCGACTCCCACGAGTCCTCCACCAGTTCCCAGAGTGAAATCTGCTCTCCTAACGCCGACCCCAACCCCGCCTTCGTCCCCACCCACTCTGCAAAGGGAGATTCTGAGCAGGGCAAAGGACTTGTGGACAAAGCACAAGGGGCAGTACATCATCTATCAACATCCAGTCCTCAGCCTGCCTCCTCTCCCCCGCCGTCCTCCTACAGACCCCCAGGGCCGGCCACCATGGAGGGGCAGCAGCAGCGCTCGCCATCGCCACACTTCTCCCCGCAGAGACTCAGCGACAAGCCTCCCGTCTCCTTACAGGATGAAGACTCAAACAGGTAAACTTGTTTTATTTATGTGCATAGTATTGAGACCCACAATAGACCTCTTCTTTAGGGGGGTCCAGGGGGTGTTTAGGGGGAGATAGCAGGTCAACAGTAGATGTCACATCGAAATGGTGTTCATCATCTGAAAGCTGGAACCTGAAGATTAATCTGAGATGCAGTTCAGCACTGTGAGTCAAGTTCTTCTAGTCATAGTATATGATGGTCATCCCCATGCTCTACTAGGTCTCATAAGTTGTTGCAGCAATTTTTGTGTTGATATCATTTGTTACACAGATTTGGTGTTAAATTTAACCATTTTTTTTACCACTGGAGAATTGATAAAAATGATCAATAATCCCTCCAAAATACCACATTAAGACACCAAGACCTTGAGGAACACCATAGAAAAAGACGGGGAACTGAAGCTGTTATCTACGCTCTCTTCAAAGCCACCAGACTCCATTGACAAAAACAGTTATTTTACCTCTCAGAACACAGGAGTAGCTGGTCTACCGATCAGTTAATTTGTTTACTGTTTGTTTAATCGCAATTTTTTTATTTTTTTATCTGTTCAAAATGTACCTTAAAGGGAGATTTGTCGAGTATTTAATCCTCTTATTAACATGGGAGTGGACAAATATGCTGCTTTATACAAATGTATGTTTATATTTATTATTGTAAATCAATTAACAACACAAAACAATGACAGATATTGTCCAGAAACCCTCACAGGTACTGCATTTAGCATAAAGATTTAGCATGTCTGAAAAAAAGTCAGAAAAAAGTCAGAAAAAGGTCCGCCAAATATATGAAAAAAAGTTTTAAAAAATGTCCGAAATATGTCCAAAAAAAGTACGACAAATATCCAACAAATGTCCGACAAATGTCAAAAAAAAATGTCAAAAAAATGTCTGAAAAATGTCAGAAAAAAGCACGACAAATATCCAACAAATCTCAGAAAAAAAAGTCAAAAGAATGTTAGGAAAATGTCCAACAAATTTCCAAAAAAAGTTAAACAAATGTCAGAAAAAAAATCAGAAAAATGTCCAAAATAAATCAGAAAAAAAGTTAGAAAAAAGTCTGAAAAATGTCCGAAAAAAGTACGACAAATTGTACGACAAACTGCAGCCCAACAGGCAACAACAGCTGTCAGTGTGTCAATGTGCTGACTTGACTATGACTTGCCCCAAACTGCATGTGATTATCATAAAGTGGGCATGTCTGTAAAGGGGAGACTCGTGGGTACCCATAGAACCCATTTACATTCACACATCTGGAGGTCAGAGGTCAAGGGACCCCTTTAGAATATGGCCATGACGATTTTTCCTCTCCTAACTTTCTGTCTCAGAACTACCACCCAGCTCAGTCGGAGCACAGCGGCTGTAACTTCTCGTGTCTTTATGCAACAAAGGAGCTTATTGAGAGTCGCTGCCTTTTGTAGAATCAGCACGAGTCCTATTCAGCCGCAGTAAACTGAAGGGATTCTCCACATTTCTATAAAAGCCACGAGGCAGAGTTCAGCTAGATGTAAAACGTAGAAGCTGTTTGTTCGTCGTCTTGATTCCGGACTAATTGATATCATCTGTAGTGAGGTCGTACAGGAGGATTATTACAGCTCACTGAAACCAAAGTGGTGAGAGGAGGAGTCCAGATGTCTTCCTGCGGACTAGTGGGCATGGAAAAAATCTCAGTTGCCATCATGCCATGAAACTTTAAATCAGCTTATGGTTGAAAAAGAACATTTCTGGAGCTTCTATTTAAGCGATTTGTTTCGCTCTCTTTCTCTTTGTACATTTCAGGATGGATCATGTGATAGAAAACCAACACTCTGCGGTGAAGAAAGTGCCCATCAGGATCGTCCACTCAGAGGGCGTCTCGGAGAAGGAGACTTGTCCATATCTGCAGCACAGCGACCCCCCCGCTGTCGAGGCGGAGGGTCCTGGTGTGACCCGGCTCGGTGGTCTGGGAGCTGCAGGGCAGGACTCGCTGTTTTGTGCATTTACTCGGCCGGCTGCCCAGACAGACCCAAACCCCCAGAGAGACGCGTACATGACCACGGTTGGAGATCACATCAACTCCGACAGTCAGCAGCCGCTACCGCCGCCACCGCCACCGCAGCCCACAGACGACCGGGCGACGGTAACCACGGGGCTGTCCGAGGATCAGAAGAGAGAGGAGCTGGCCCGGGACATCATGGGAAAGGATAAATCACTAGCTGAGATTCTGGACCAGAGCAAGATGAAGACCACCATGGACCTGATGGAGGGGATCTTCCCTGAGGGGGAGCAGCTGCTGGAAGGAGCTCACCAACGCAGGAAGGTTCCCCCGAAACAGACCGCCACCCGCCCTGCTGAGGAAAGGTCAGCAACTCACTTTCATGTGATCAACTGGAGGGCTTAAAGGGGTAGTTGTGACTCAGTGTGGTTGTATGAGGTCCTTCTCCATAGTCAGTGTATTACTACAGTAGATGGAGTTAGTAGAAACATACAGGAGTACCAGCACGGGAGCACCTAAACAAGACCCACCTAAAATATCAATATCAGTTTAAGTGTACGATATATTTTGAATATTTTCACCTCTTTACCTCGCTGTCAGACAGCCCTTTCTGACGGGGAACTGAAGCTGTTATCTATTCTCTCTTCAAAGCCACCAGACTCCATTCACAAAAACAGTTATTTTACCTCTCAGAACACAGGAGTAGCTGGTCTACCGATCAGTTAGTTTGTTTACTGTTTGTTTAATCGCACATTTTTTATTTTTTTATCTGTTTAAAATGTCCCTTAAAGGGAGATTTGTCAAGTATTTAATACTATTATCAACATGGAAGTGGACAAACATGCTGCTTTATACAAATGTATGTATATATTTATTATTGTAAATCAATTAACAACACAAAACAATGACAGATATTGTCCAGGAAAGTGAAAATCGTGCATAAATAAAGATATAAACTCATAGATACTTAAATAAATAAATACATTATGAAATAAATAAAACATAAATGCATAAATAAATGCAAATATACATGCAAAAATAAATAAATAAATAATGAAAAAATAAATAATGCAAAAATAAATAAATGAAAAATGCAAAAATAATAGTCAATTAAAATATTTAATCGCTGTTAACAACACAAAACAATGACAGATATTGTCCAGAAACCCTCACAGGTACTACATTTAGCATAAAACAATATGCTCCAATCATAACATGTCAAACTGCAGCCCAACAGGCAACAACAGCTGTCAGTGTGTCAGTGTGCTGACTTGACTATGACTTGCCCCAAACTGCATGTGATTATCATAAAGTGGGCATGTCTGTAAAGGGGAGACTCGTGGGTACCCATAGAACCCATTTACATTCACTGATCTGGAGGTCAGAGGTCAAGGGACCCCTTTGAAAATGGACATGACAGTTTTTCCTCGCTAAAATTTAGTGTAAGTTTGGAGCGTTATTTAACCTCCTTCATGACCAGCTAGTATGACATGGTTGGTACCGATGGATTCATCAGGTTTTTATAGTTTCATATGATACCGATACCGTCTACAACCTCCAAAATCACAAGTTGTGTTAATGCGTTTAAGAAATTAGTGGCGTTAAAACAAATTTGCATTAACGCGTTATTATCGCGTTAACTTTGACAGGCCTAATTAGTACATTAATAGAAATGCAAACTTGACCAAATCAACCTAAACATTGAGAATTCAGTCGTGTGAAAAACAAACAAAATGGGTCGTGAACCACTGCGTTCTGTAGCTAAGAGAATATACGAGAAAATCATACGTGCCACATAAGAACAAATGCATTTTTGTCTATTCATTGTGTTTAAACCCGGTATCTCTGCACAGTGTCAGATAAAGATCAAGCTCCATTAATATTATTAGTATTATACTATTAGTAGATTCTAGTGGAGGCTGCGCAGGATTGTTTTAGACTCATGTGATCAAAACCTTTCCAATACCACCAGAGCGTTCTGAAGTCCAAAAGTCAACATTTATTGAAAAAAGATAAATTTAATCATTTAAAAAAAATCACTACATGTTTTTATCTATTGAAATATTCTGCTTCAATTCATATTTGTTGGCGTTTTGCCTTTCAAAAACAACATTTTCACTGCGGTCAAGAAAGTGTTTGCTCTCCCGCCCGCCGCACACAAAGGGAGGAACGCACTGACGAGTTCTATTCATTCAATTAAGTGGATTTAATAAAAAACGACTGATTTAAACCGTTGAATCACTTTATTCAAACTGAGGATATTTTTTTTGGGGTGATGACGTCATCAAATTTGACGACAGACATTCAAAGCTTCATTTGAAAAACCTCAGTAGAAGCTTTGAATATAAAGACATTGGTGTGTGTTCTTGTTTGGTTTGGTAATATGAGAATCATTATTTGTTGGTTGTGTTTTAGGGAGAAGGAGGACAGCATGGCATCAGCTGTCACCATGGTGACCAGTTCGACGTATTACAGCACATCTGCTCCCAAAGCTGAGCTCCTGATTAAGATGAAGGACATGCAGGAACAGGAGCAGGAGGAGGAAGACTCTGAAGACGAGCTGGACATCGATCTGGCCAACAAGAAGGTACCAAACACTCACCGTGCAACATTCATATATTTAGTGTTCATGCGATGACGTAACTCTGTGGGCGTGAACATGCTGGGAAAGTGTAACATAAAACAATGAAGAGTTTTGGTCTTGTTTTTCATGCCCACCTGCAGCAAGAGCTCATCGACAGCCTCAGCAAGAAGCTTCAGGTGTTGCGCGAGGCCCGCGAGAGTCTCCAGGAGGACGTCCTGGACAACAACGCTCTGGGAGACGAGGTGGAGGCTCGAGTCCAGCAGATCTGCAAACCCAACGAGCTGGACAAGTTCAGGATGTTTGTCGGAGACCTGGACAAGGTGGTGAGCCTGCTGCTGTCGCTGTCGGGCCGCCTGGCCCGAGTGGAGAACGCCCTCAACAGTCTGGAGGAGGACGCCACCGCTGACGAGACGGTGAGTACATGTAAACCTTAAGGCCCAGACGAAGGCCGACTGTTGCATCGCCTCACGTCGCCTTTGTCTTGGTCAGAAATGTACAAACAGTTAGCACGTACGTTCTGCTCCTGCGTGAGAGGAAATAACTCTCTACAGCAGCAGGTGGCGGTAGTCTGTATTCATCATTCACAAAGGGAAACAGGAAGACCGAGGACGGCGGATATGCAAGCCGTTGTTATGATACGTAGGGCTGTCGCGGTGAAGGATTTTCCCCTGCGGTGATAATGATTGTCTCAACGGCACCATATGCCGTATTATTGCAACTTTTTTGGCTGGAAATTGCTTAATTTCTCCTGAGTTTAGTGCTATATAAATAACTGTTTGTCTACTATTAGGTATATTGTTGCTTTTTAAATGACAAAGATGACAGTTTTAAAACAAATGAAATGTTGGATGTTCATGTCGCTGTGAAAATATCTGGAGATGAAACATGAGAAGAGTCTTCTGTGTTTGTGTCCTCTTGACTTCACTCGTCGGCTTGCTTTCCTCGCCTCCGTTTCTCTTCTTCTCGTGCACTGATTGGTTTAACAGCCAATCAGAGGGATTTCTCTCACCGACGAGCTCCGCCGCCGGTTCAACATGCTGAATCAGCCGAAGAAACTTCCGACATGCGCAGACTAGAGCCGACGGTGAAAAAACTAGACCAACGACTGCCCCAAACTGTCAATCACTGTGTAATGGTACGTGTCCACAGGGGTGTTTTTTTATCATGATTGATCAGGTTAACTTCGCTTCCCAGCATTGGACGCTTGATAGGCTGCCACTAGACACCTGATTGGACGAACGCTTTCCCTCGTGGGCTGCTGCTGGTTTAAAACTGGAACCAACATGACGGCTCAAAATGTGTTTATGAAAACATTTTATGAGAAATAATCCTGCAGGTGATGAATCTGTCTTTATTTTGGATCAACAACGGTTAGTTTAAAAGTTTCTAGGGAGTTTCCAGAGGTGGCGATTTGCGTCGGATGCCCGTGATTTGCATAAAGTAGCCTAGAGCGGCATCCTGACGGTTCGTCTCTCAAATCGCGCCGGGAATGCATTGCACGGCTGCTTACGTAGACAATGAATGAGAAGGAAAGGACAGAGGCTGTGGACGTGAACCATCAGGGCCTTTAGAAATCTACCAGATAACAGAGAAACCTCCTCGTGTGTTTCATCTACAGCGAACGCTGATCGAGAAGAGGAAGCTGCTGATTCGTCAGCACGAGGATGCGAAAGAGCTGAAGGAGAACCTGGACCGCCGGGAGCGCGTGGTTTACGACATCCTGGCCAACCAGCTGCCGGAGGACAGCCTCACGGACTACGAGCACTTTGTCAAGATGAAGTCGGCGCTCATCATCGAGCAACGAAAGCTGGAGGATAAAATCAAACTGGGCGAGGAGCAGCTCAAGTGTCTGACGGACAGTCTGCCGATAGAGCAGAGGCTGGCCTTGTGAGGAGGCTGGACGCTGGACGCTGGACGCTGGACTCTGATGCTGATGATGATGGTGATGATGTGTTGAACCTGGTGTCCAGCAGAGGGAGACAGAGACGAAGAGTCTGCAGAGACTAAAAGACATTACTCAGTTCTGTGCTGAAGCGTCTCGACTGCCATAAAACACCTCGTGGACTCACAGCAGCCAGAAGAAACTCCTCTATGAAAGATGCTGCTTCTCCTGTATGGAGGACGGAACCTGACAAAATAAATAAAAGATAAATGAATAAATAAATGACTCGATAAATAAATAAATATGCCATTAAAAGTAGCAAAAATAATATTAAAAATAAAGGGAGTCATTAATGAATTGATAAAATGGGACATAAATTGATATTTCTGTTTTATTTTGTATTTATTTACCGTTGTATTAATTCCCTTATTTATTTATCCATTTAATTTCCACTTTTACTTATTTATGTATTTATTTTAATGATTTTTTTAAATGTATTTACTTATTTTTGCATTTATTTTTATTTATGCATTTATTTTTCATTTATTTATTTGTGCATTTATTATATAATGAGACAGAAATGTGAAAACAATAAATGTCTAAAGAAAAGAATACAGAGATAAATAAGTTTGGGGAGATAAATAAGGGAAAATCATGCAGAAATAAATAAATAAATGCTTAAACACATAAAATAAATATGAAATAAATACAAAAATAAATGCAAAAATAAATAAATACATTTAAAAATAAATAAAAACATTTAAAAATGCATAAAAAATAAATACATAAATAAATGTGGAAATTAAACAGAGGAGTAAATAAATAAGGGGATTTATACAAAGGTAAATCAATTTAAAAAAAAATAAAATTAAAACAGAAATATCAATTTATGTCACATTTTATCAATTAATTAATGGCTACATTTATTTTTAATATTATTTTTGTTACTTTTAACAGCATTTATTTATTTATCGAGTCATTTATTTATTTATTTTTTATTTTGGCAGGTTTAGTCCTCCATACTGGCATCCACCTACCACTGTATCTAATGTCTTTCATGCCATTTTTGCTTTTGTTTTTATTGTTTTTGTTTTTTTTAGTAATTTATTGTAGCCTTTTGAATCTGCGCAGGAGGGGACAGTATTTTATCTTTAACTGATTTTGAGCAGCCGTGCTACCTGAATATTTATCATGTTTAAATAATTTCACAATCTGAAAAACCCTTTTTCACATCAAATCTGGCCCACTATTTCAGTAACAGTGTTTGTTAATAACACATTTATATATGAATATGTACTAGTGGCCTTTTATATCAGATTTTTCGTCAGTGAAGAAGCGCTTTCTTCTGCAATAAACGGAGGATGAAGGCGGTGCAGCAGCCTGTGAATGGACCCGGTCACAGAAGGAACAGAAGCACTTCACATCCACACTTTAACTCAAGTGAAATCCACATTATTTTTGAAGTGCCTGGGGAGTCACCCATGTCACCGCCAACGCTGTTCATCCACCGCTGCATGCTGCTGCTGTTTTATTCACACACAGATAAAAAAGAGACGTGTTTAGATGATGATATACGTTGACCCCAAGTGTTTGTATTACTTCACTGTGTGCAGATAGTTTCCACAGTTGTTACTTGACTTCTAGATATATTTCAACACTAAAATCAGGTTGATCATTTTGCAACCAAATACATGGAAGTGAATCATTCCAAAGCATTTTGTTACCAGCTTTGAAGGATTGAACGGTTGTTTTGTTTCACACTGCTTCATGCACTGCTACAGCCTGACTCTTAACACTTTACCAGCTGTGCTCCTTTACGTTGAATAAAAGAGTCGGCCGAAGTCACCTGTGTGATTGATTTCTGACTGGCGATCAGTCATTCTGTCTGTCGTTCATTAACTCCTCCACCACGCCCTGCTCTCACCTGATAGTGAGGAAGGTTAAGGTGACGTTGGAGTGGATCTTTAACTGTCAGGTGTTAACAGATTTTCTCTCACAAAGACAAACGCAACATGTGAACTAACGCTCAGATTCATTCTCCTGTGATCAATAACACATCTGTGGAAGGATTGGGTTCATGTTGAGAACTTGAGACACGTTGAGGTGAGTAACCAGATGTTTTTATTTGACTATATAACATGTTTAAACTGACAATCATTAACTCCAGTAACTAGAACACTTTCTTTGCTCCTCTGCTGCAACTTTAAAAAAGTTTATTCTACTTCTCAACACATTTTGATTTTCATCTTGGATGATATTGATTTATTCCTGTTGTATTTGTAGATGTTATATTGTGATACTGTTTGTTTGTATCTGTGATAATTAAGGAGAAAGTTAGAATATAAGATATTCAGATCGCTCTATGCCGTCTATGCTCAAAAATAACAAAGTATAATAATGATATTAAAAGTTATAAATATATTAGGGCTGTCAATTGATTAAAATATTTAATCGTCATTAATCACTAGTTAATCGTAGATTTTTTATTTGTTCAAAATGTACCTTAAAGGGAGATTTGTCAAGTATTTAATCCTCTTATCAACATGGGAGTGGACAAATATGCTGCTTTATGCAAATGTATGTATATATTTATTATTGTAAATCAATTAACAAAACAAAACAATGACAGATATTGTCCAGAAACATTCACAGGTACTGCATTTAGCATAAAGATTTAGCATGTCTGAAAAAAAGTCCCAAAAACAGTCAGAAAAATATCAACAAGGAAAAGTTTTTAAAAAGTCTGAAAAGTGTATAAAAAATGTATGAAAAAAAAGTTAAAAAAATAAAATAATTATGAAATATGTACTAAAAAAGTTCGACAAATATCCAACAAATGTCCAGAAAAAAAAGTTAAAAAGAATGTCCGAAAAATATCAGATAAAAAGTCCGAAAAATGTCTGACAAAAGTATGAAAAACAAGTTTAAAATATTTCTGAAAAATGTCCAAAATATGTGCTAAAAAAAACGACGACAAATGTCCGACAACTGTCCGAAAAAAGTAAAAAACAATGTCTGAAAAATGTCAGAAAAAAGTTAACAACACAAAACAATGACAGATATTGTCCAGAAACCCTCACAGGTACTGCATTTAGCATGTCTGAAAAAAAAAGTAAAAAAGTTTTTTAAAAAATGTCCGAAATATGTCCGAAAAAAGTACGGTAAATCTCCAAAAAATGTCTAAAAAAGTGCGAAAAATGTATGAGAAAAAAAGTAAAATAAAATGTCCGAAAAAAGTACGACAAACATCCAACAGATGTCCGAAAAAAAGTCCAACAAATGTCTGAAAAAAAATATCCGAAAATCTGCTCCACTATGACTTGCCCCAAACTGCATGTGATTATCATAAAGTGGGCATGTCTGTAAAGGGGAGACTCGTGGGTACCCATAGAACCCATTTACATTCACTGATCTGGAGGTCAGAGGTCAAGGGACCCCTTTGAAAATGGACATGACAGTTTTTCCTCTCCAAAATTTAGTTTGGAGCGTTATTTAACCTCCTTCATGACCAGCTAGTGTGACATGGTTGGTACCGATGGATTCATCAGGTTCTAGAGTTTCATATGATACCAGGATCTTAACTCTAGCTCAACATGGCGAGATGCCGCTAGAGAAAAGTGGGTGAACTGACCCTTTAAAGGTGTATTTCAGACATGTTGATGGATGCAGCTCTCCTCATACTGTCTCATCCAAGTTTATCGTACTTTATACCGTAGATGTTAAACAGTATAAGTGTTTATAAATACCAAATTAAATGTGAATTAAATCCAGAATATTAATGTGGATAAACTGAGAACACGTCAGCTGTTTAAACTCAGTTTATGTCGTCAGCAGGTGTGGACGGTGTGACGTCAGCGATGTGTGATTCATCGGTCCGTCTCTCAGAGCGTTAGCGGTCCCTACGGTCAGGATGATCTACCTGGCTCACACAGCTCACTGGCAGTTCCTGGGCCTGGTGGCGGGGGCCGTGGCGTGGATCCTCATCCTGGCCACGACCGGCCTCAACGAGTGGCGTCTGTGGCACGTGGCCGACGTGTCCGTTGTCAACTCGGGCGTGGCGTGGGTGGGCATCTGGAGGGCGTGTTTCTACAGCCACACCCTCCCCGGGATAGAGAACTGTCGGAGTATCGGCGTCTCGGACGCCTTCGCCCCCGCCGAGATCTCCGTGGCCCAGGTGTTCATGGTGCTGGCGCTGATCTCCGGCCTGGCGGGGAACCTCATCGCCGCCGTGGCTATGAGGATGGTGTACTTCTCTGTGGAGGACCGCAGGAACATTAGGCTGGTCTTCGTGCTGGCGGGCGCCCTGTACGTGCTGACGGGGACGATCTGCTTGGTGCCGCTGGCGTGGAACATGAGCTCGGTGTTGAACAACAGAACCATAGACTTCCCTCCCGAGTTCCACCTCCCCGCCGCACCCGCCAGGCAGCGGGTCGGCTCGGCCATCGGCGTGGGCATCATCGCCTCCATCCTGATGCTCATCAGCGGGCTGCTCTTCGTCTGCTACCGCCACGCCTGGGTGGCCCTGAGAACGGAGGCCCCCAGAGACACCCAGGACCCCAAAGACACCAGGGACACCAGAGACACCCGGGACACCAGAGACACCCTCCATGGTCCCTGGACAGAGACGGCCCCGGCACAGAAGACCACATTACCAAACGGGGACAACCGGGGTCGAGATAATCCTGCATTTTACAGTGAAGAAGTCTCATGAGGACAAAACGCCAACATCAAGGACATTTTACTGGTTTACAGAAAGAGACTTGGACGATGTCAGAGAAGAAAAGTTTAAAGATTTAAAGCCGCTGAATCTCTTATTAATGTATATGTATTAATATACAACCAGAAACACTGTGAGCTACACATTAATCCAGACGTCAAAACACAGAATCATCCAGAATAACAGTCAAGAATTCACCCTGTGACAGCTGAACCATAATCTGAAGAATAAAACCTGAATTAACGATCACTACTAGAGTGTTATTCTCATTTAAAGAAGCACTGTGATAATGTGACATTCAAATGCCGGCCCTCATGATTCATTCCTCGCTCACAAGACCACGTAGAAGAGTTAAAAATAAATGTGTGTCAGGTTGTTATTTAAATGCCAAACAAATAAAGATAAGCTTCTCATAAAACTGGACGACGGCCTCTGGCGACGCCATCAAATCTCAACATTTTTAATCTGTGTGATTAAGAGGAGAACTTTCAGTGCTCTCCTAAACTTATAATTAGGACTGTCAGTCGATTAAAATACTTCTTTTTTTTCTATCAGTTCTAAATATACCTTAAAGGGAGATTTGTCAAGTATTTAATCCTCTTATCAACATGGGAGTGGACAAATATGCTGCTTTATGCAAATATATGTATGTATATATTTATTATTGTAAATCAATTAACAACACAAAACAATGACAGATATTGATCCATAAACCCTCACAGGTACTGCATTTAGCATAAAGATTAAGCATGTCCCAAAAAAAGTTTTTAAAAAAAATCGAAAAATGTCCAAAAGATATCAGAAAAAAAGTCTGAAAAATGTCCAATAAATGTATGAACATTTTCTTTTTTTAAATGTCTGAAAAATGTCCGAAATATGTCTGAAAACAGTACGACAAATATCCAACAAATGTCAGACAAATCTCCAAAAAAAATTAAAAAAGTCTGAAAAATGGCTGAAAAAATTTATGAAAAAAAGTAAAATAAAATGTTTTGAAAAAAGTACGACAAACATCCAACAAATGTCCGAAAAAAAGTCTGAAAAATATCCAATAAATTCTGAAAAATTTCTGAAATATGTCAAAAAAAAGTCTAAAAAAAGTCAGAAAAATTTATGAAAATATTTATGAAAAAAAGTAAAATAAAATTTTCGAAAAAAGTACAACAAATGTCTGAAAAAAAATATCCGAAAATATGCTCCAATCATAACATGTCAAACTGCAGCCCAACAGGCAACAACAGCTGTCAGTGTGTCAGTGTGCTGACTTGACTATGACTTGCCCCAAACTGCATGTGATTATCATAAAGTGGGCATGTCTGTAAAGGGGAGACTCGTGGGTACCCATAGAACCCATTTACATTCACTGATCTGGAGGTCAGAGGTCAAGGGAACCCTTTGAAAACGGACATGACAGTTTTTTCCTCTCCAACATTTAGTGTAAGTTTGGAGCGTTATTTAACCTCCTTCATGACCAGCTAGTCTGACATGGTTGGTACCGATGGATTCATCAGGTTTATAGTTTCATATGATACCAGTATCTTCACTCTCCTTAAATATCACAAGTTGCATTAATGCATTAAAGACATTAGTGGAGGAGGGGTACTCAGTTGGTTGCAATCTGCAACCACACCACTAGATGGCACCATATTCGGCACACTGTCCCTTTAATATAAAAGTATTGAAAATAGTTTTACTTTGATATTGTCCTGTAATCAAACATACTGGTTCCTGTTGTCATGTTCCTAAAGCTATAACGAACCAGCTGGATTCAGTTTTCCGTCTCCTGTGTGAGGTGAGTACAGATCTGTTGGATCAGTGTTGCCAGAGTTCAGGGCCAGATGCTTCATATCTGTAATAATAAAGTTTATCTCTCTGTTATCCAGCAGAGCTGTTCTGGACGGCGTCGCTTTAATGACTGATCAGCTTTATATCACCACGCAGCGCCACGGGGGAGGCAACAGGACGTGCCAAAGGTGTGGGCTTCTGACGGGGGGCCCGTGTTAGCGGGTCAGGTTGACTGCTCATGTGACCCGGGTAGGAGGCTGACGAGAGCAGGCATGTGAGTATGGAGGGGGGGGTGATTGTTGCCGAACAAAAGAGCCTCTTCAGCTGTCAAAAACACGAGGCCCAGAAGTGGATGAAAGGTGGAACCTGCTGCTGGAGGAGCTCTGGAGCTCCGACCTGCTGCTTGAGGAGCTCTGGAGCTCCGACCTGCTGGTGGAAGAGCTCTGACCTGCTGCTAGAGGAGCTCCGGAGCTCCGACCTGCTGCTGGAGGAGTTCTGGAGCTCCGACCTGCTGCTTGAGGAGCTCTGGAGCTCTGACCTGCTGCTAGAGGAGCTCTGGAGCTCCGACCTGCTGCTGGAGGAGCTCTGACCTGCTGCTACAGGAGCTCTGGAGCTCAGACCTGCTGCTAGAGGAACTCTGGAGCTCAGACCTGCTGCTGGAGGAGCTCTGACCTGCTGCTAGAGGAGCTCTGGAGCTCCGACCTGCTGCTGGAGGAGCTCTGGAGCTCTGACCTGCTGTTAGAGGAACTCTGGAGCTCTGACCTGCTGCTGGAGGAGCTCTGGAGCTCTGACCTGCTGCTAGACGAGCTCTGGAGCTCCGACCTGCTGCTAGAGGAGCTCATACAGACGTAGGCAAAGTTGTTGGTAACGTTCCGTTAAAGAGAGAAAAACCAACAATGGTCACTGAAATAACTTGAAACTGACAAAAGTAATAATAAATAAAAATTCACTGAAAATGAACTAATGAAAATCAGATATTGTTTTTGAATTATGGTTCAGCAGAATCATTTAAAAAAACAAACTAATGAAACTGGCCTAGACAAAAATGATGGTACTCTTAACTTAATATTTTGTTGCACAACCTTTTGAGGCAATCACTGCAATCAAGTGATTTCTGTAACTCTCAATGAGACTTCTGCACCTGTCGACAGGTATGTTGGCCCACTCCTCGTGAGCAAACTGCTCCAGCTGTCTCAGGTTTGAAGGGTGCCTTCTCCGAATGCATGTTTCAGCTCCTTCCACAGATGTTCAATAGGATTTAGATCAGGGCTCATAGAAGGCCACTTCAGAATAGTCCAATGTTTTGTTCTTAGCCATTCTTGGGTGTTTTTAGCTGTGTTTTGGGTCATTATCCTGTTTGAGGACCCATGACCTGCAACTGAGACCAAGCTTTCTGACACTGGGCAGCACATTTCACTCCAGAATGCCTTGATAGTCTTGAGATTTCATTGCACCCTGCACAGATTCAAGACACCCTGTGCCAGATGCAACAAAGCAGCCCCATAACATAACCGAGCCTCCTCCATGTTTCACATTAGGTACAGTGTTCTTTTCTTTGGATGCTTCATTTTTGCGTCTGTGAACATAGAGCTGATGTGACTTGCCAAAAAGCTCCAGTTTTGTCTCATCTGTCCAAAGGACATTCTCCCAGAAGCTTTGTGGCTTGTCAATATGCATTTTGGAAAATTCCAGTCTCGCTTTTTTATGATTTGGTGTCCTCCTCGGTCGTCTTCCATTAAGTCCACTTTGGCTCAAACAGTGACGGATGGTGCGATCTGACACTGATGTACCTTGACCTTGGAGTTCACCTCTAATCTCTTTGGAAGTTGTTCTGGGCTCTTTGGTTACCATTCGTATTATCCGTCTCTTCAATATGTCATCAATTTTCCTCTTGCGGCCACGTCCAGGGAGGTTGGCTACAGTCCCATGGACCTTAAACTTCTGAATAATATGTGCAGCTGTAGTCACAGGAACATCAAGCTGCTTGGAGATGGTCTTATAGCCTTTACCTTTAACATGAAGGTCTATAATGTTCTTTCTGATCTCCTGAGACAACTCTCTCCTTAGCTTTCTGTGGTCCATGTTCAGTGTGGTACACACCATGACACCAAACAGCACAGTGACTACTTTTCACCCTTTAAATAGGCAGACTGACTGATTACAAGTTTGAAGACACCTGTGATGCTATTTACAGGACACACCTTAGTTTAACATGTCCCTATGGTCACATTATTTTACATCTTTTCTAGGGCTACCATCATTTTTGTCTAGGCCAGTTTCATCAGTTTGTTTTTTAAAATGATTCTGTTGAACCACAATTCAAAAGCAACAGCTGATTTTCATTAGTTCATTTTCAGTAAATTTTTATTTATTATTACTTTTGTCAGTTTCAAGTTATTTCAGTGACCTTTGTGGGTTTTTCTCTCTTTAACGGAATGTTACCAACAACTTTGCCTACGTCTGTATTAATTTAATTGTTAAAAAACATTCCTCCAGATAAGAGATGTGGTGAAAGTATTTTAATAGTTCTTTGGTCTCTGTCTTCACCAGCCTCCCACCTCTCCGTTGCACATTCCCCTCTGCAGATAAGCCGACATAATACACTCCTGTTTTATCTAATCTGTGAGGCGAAGTCATCTATCAGCTATGATGTTTAATGGAGGAGAGCTGATAAGCGGGAAGGAAGGTGATCAGTGAAACCGTTAAGATGTCCAAAGTATGATTCCCCGAAGCCGACCAGAGGTCTATAGAAGGACATTTTGATTTGCAGCAGATTGACGAGAGCTGATTGGTGGTGAAACCTCCAACAGATGAGTCTCATTATGTCGTTTTATTGTCCTGTAATCGACCCCAGAGATCAAATCAGAGAGTTATTATAGTCAGAGTCGTCTCCGTGTGTAGCCACGAGTAACTACAGTCATCTGAAAGATAAAACTTTACTGATTACTTTACATAAAAATAATATATGATGAGCTTTTAAAAGGCAACACGTTAAATATTAAACCAGTTAAAGATAAAGCAGCTCCAGTTACAGACGTCTGTGACGTCTCTTAAAGGGCAACGCCACCAATCTAACACTTCTAACTAGGAAGGTAGGAAGGGAAGTAGGTAGGAAGGAAGGAAGGTAGGGAGGGAGGTAGGTAGGTAGGGAAGTAGGTAGGAAGGAAGGAAGGTAGGGAGGGAGGTAGGAAGGTAGGAAGGTAGGGAGGAAGGAAGGAAGGAAGGAAGGAAGGAAGGTAGGGAAGTAGGTAGGTAGGGAAGAAGGAAGGAAGGTAGGGAGGTAGGTAGGTAGGCAGGAAGGTAGGAAGGAAGGTAGGAAGGAAGGTAGGGAAGTAGGAAAGTAGGTAGGGAGGTAGGAAGGAAGGAAGGAAGGTAGGAAGGAAGGAAGGAAGGAAGGAAGGAAGGAAGGTAGGGAGGTAGGTAGGAAGGAAGGAAGGAAGGTAGGAAGGGAAGTAGTTGGAAGGAAGGTAGGGAGGGAGGTAGGAAGGTAGGGAGGTAGGTAGGTAGGAAGGAAGGAAGGAAGGTAGGAATGGAGGTATGGAGGTAGGAAGGTAGGTAGGGAGGTAGGTAGATAGGTAGGAAGGAAGGTAGGTAGGGAGGTAGGTAGATAGGAAGGAAGGAAGGAAAGAAGGTAGGGAGGTAGGTAGGTAGGTAAGTAGGAAGGAAGGTAGGAAGTAAGGTGGCTTCTAGCTGCCGACAGTAACGTTAATATTGCCGTTGCTTGGCAACGGTGTTCTTCGCGACTTAACCACTTGAACGCCAAAACATATGGTGTACACGACGTCTCATGTCGTAAACACGAGCTCACCAGTTTCATTTGAAGGAACCAAACGGCTTTAAAAAGACGACGGCGTCGTCATGGTAACATAACACCCAACCTCCAGTTAGCTCTGTCAGCAGCGAGGCCTTTGTTAGCGCTGTTAGCATCGTTAGCTACGAGCCGTCACATTCAGCACCTTTAAAAGAACATGAGCTCCACCTGGAGCAGCTACAGCAGCAACATGATGCTCACAGGCAGAGGCTTCAGGAACATGATGTCTACAGGCTGAGGCTTCAGGAACATGCTGCCTACAGGCGGAGGCTTCAGGAACATGATGCCTACAGGCGGAGGCTTCAGGAACATGATGCTCACAGGCGGAGGCTTCAGGAACATGCTGCCTACAGGCGGAGGCTTCAGGAACATGATGCCTACAGGCTGAGGCTTCAGGAACATGATGCCTACAGGCTGAGGCTTCAGGAACATGCTGCCTACAGGCTGAGGCTTCAGGAACATGATGCTCACAGGCGGAGGCTTCAGGAACATGATGCCTACAGGCGGAGGCTTCAGGAACATGATGCTCACAGGCGGAGGCTTCAGGAACATGATGCTCACAGGCGGAGGCTTCAGGAACATGATGCCTACAGGCTGAGGCTTCAGGAACATGATGCCTACAGGCGGAGGCTTCAGGAACATGATGCTCACAGGCGGAGGCTTCAGGAACATGATGCTCACAGGCGGAGGCTTCAGGAACATGATGCCTACAGGCTGAGGCTTCAGGAACATGATGCCTACAGGCGGAGGCTTCAGGAACATGATGCTCACAGGCGGAGGCTTCAGGAACATGATGCTCACAGGCGGAGGCTTCAGGAACATGATGCTCACAGGCGGAGGCTTCAGGAACATGATGCCTACAGGCGGAGGCTTCAGGAACATGATGCTCACAGGCGGAGGCTTCAGGAACATGATGCCTACAGGCTGAGGCTTCAGGAACATGATGCCTACAGACGGAGGCTTCAGGAACATGATGCTCACAGGCGGAGGCTTCAGGAACATGATGCCTACAGGCGGAGGCTTCAGGAACATACTGTCTACAGGCTGAGGCTTCAGGAACATGATGCCTACAGGCGGAGGCTTCAGGAACATGATGCCTACAGACGGAGGCTTCAGGAACATGATGCTCACAGGCGGAGGCTTCAGGAACATGATGCCTACAGGCGGAGGCTTCAGGAACATGATGCCTACAGGCGGAGGCTTCAGGAACATGATGCCTACAGGCGGAGGCTTCAGGAACATGATGCCTACAGGCGGAGGCTTCAGGAACATGCTGTCTACAGGCTGAGGCTTCAGGAACATGATGCCTACAGGCGGAGGCTTCAGGAACATGCTGCCTACAGGCTGAGGCTTCAGGAACATGATGCTCACAGGCGGAGGCTTCAGGAACATGATGCCTACAGGCGGAGGCTTCAGGAACATGATGCCTACAGGCGGAGGCTTCAGGAACATGCTGTCTACAGGCTGAGGCTTCAGGAACATGATGCCTACAGGCGGAGGCTTCAGGAACATGCTGCCTACAGGCGGAGGCTTCAGGAACATGATGCCTACAGGCTGAGGCTTCAGGAACATGATGCTCACAGGCGGAGGCTTCAGGAACATGATGCCTACAGGCTGAGGCTTCAGGAACATGATGCTCACAGGCGGAGGCTTCAGGAACATGATGCCTACAGGCGGAGGCTTCAGGAACATGATGCCTACAGGCTGAGGCTTCAGGAACATGATGCCTACAGGCGGAGGCTTCAGGAACATGATGCCTACAGGCTGAGGCTTCAGGAACATGATGCCTACAGGCTGAGGCTTCAGGAACATGCTGCCTACAGGCGGAGGCTTCAGGAACATGATGCTCACAGGCGGAGGCTTCAGGAACATGCTGCCTACAGGCGGAGGCTTCAGGAACATGCTGCCTACAGGCTGAGGCTTCAGGAACATGATGCCTACAGGCTGAGGCTACAGGAACATGCTGCCTACAGGCTGAGGCTTCAGGAACATGATGCCTACAGGCTGAGGCTTCAGGAACATCGTTCTGCACGTTTGGGACTTTTACTTTTGATACTTTAAGTACCGTTTTGCTGATAATTTATATGTACTTTACTGTATTGGTGCTTTACTCCGTTCTCATCCCAGATAACACTGATGAGGAGGATCTGGTTGTGAGGGTTTAGGAACATTATCGTGATGGTTTATCTTTTATGAGCGTGTTGAGTAACGGAACACTGATTTCACTAAACTGTAGTTCACCAACAATCGTATCTTATCAGAGTCTGAACTCTGAAAATCTCCATCTGACCTCCATCTGTCAGCGTAGAAGAAGGTCACGTTACAGCCAATCAATCACCTGGCTGTGAGCGGTGTGATATGGACCCCTCGGGGTGCGTTTGTTATGGACCCCTCGGGGTGCGTTTGATATCGACCCCTCGGGGTGGGTTTGATATCGACCCCTCGGGGTGCGTTTGATATCGACCCCTCGGGGTGCGTTTGATATCGACCCCTCGGGGTGGGTTTGATATCGACCCCTCGGGGTGCGTTTGATATCGACCCCTCGGGGTGGGTTTGTTTGTTTGTTTGTTTGTTTGTTTGTTTGTTTGTTTGTTTGTTTGTTTGCAGTCGGATGCGTTTGAACATAATTCCTCCTGAGAAGACGACATTTCCATTTCCTCTGACGGTAATCAAGGAGAACATCTGTGCAGTTGTTTTCGCTGCCTCCTCCTGCTGATAGCCGTCCTCACGCCGGGGGAACCTCCCGGCAGAGGATGGGGGGGGGGGAGCCTCCCGGCAGCCTGCGTGGCGTCGGAGGATGAGGTTTGGGGGGGGGGGGGCTTTTTACATCCTCTAGTGCCGGGGTCAGAAACCTTTACTATCAGAAGAGCCAAACAAATTTGTCTGGAGCCACAAAACATTTGATCATTGTGATGAAGGTAACACAGTTTATAGTCTAAGTATATAGTATATAGTATATAGTATATATATATAGTGTATATATATATATATATATATATATATATATAAAATATACTATATATAGTATATAAGTCTAATGCAGTGAGGGCCAAAGAGCAAATGCACTACGGAGTATTGGGGCCACATTGAGGGTAAAAACATCTGAGAAGTCATAACTTAACGAGGAAAAAAGTCGTAATATTACGAGAATAAAGTCATAACTATGAGAAAAAAAGAAAATAACACGTAAAAGTACTACTTTATAATATTATGACTTTATTCTTGAAATCTCAGATTTATTGTTTTTCCTCAATGTGGCCCTGATACTCCACCGTACCGTCGTACCATAGACCTACAACAATGATAAATAAAAATGAAAATGTAAACAAAAAAACAGTTATTCATTTCCACTGGAGAGGAGCTAAAGAGACGCAGGTTGCTGACCTCTGAACTAAAGCAAAAATCTCGGCCCCTGAAGGCAACATCTGTTTCTGTGACAACATCATTATCACTCATTAGTGCATAAAAAGTTGCATCATTAGGTGACCATGCAATAACACATCTATGTCCCTCTGTGTGAACGATGCAGACGGGTTTTGGGAGAGCAGCGAGCGGCGGCGCCCTCTGACCTTGTGTAATTATGTCAACCTGTTCTACATTCTTCACAGTACACGCCGCCCATTAGAGCGTTCATTAAACACAGCTTAGCTCAGCGAGTGACCAGGAAATCTGATGGAATTAGTCTCACGCTGCGTTTCCACCGCCGCGGGCCGACCTGACGGACCGATGGCGGCTGCTTTCTGTCCCCGCAGGGACCCCAAAATAGGTTACAGGTTGATGTGACTAATAGACAGCCGGATGGGGAGAGAGAGCAAAAGAGCAGTTTCCACCTCTGACATAACTACAGAAAAATATGTTTCACACAGATTCAAGTGATTATTACAAAACAACAGTAGCACAAGACAATCACCTTTTTTTACATGAAAAAAACAACTTTTTAATATAATTTCAAAATGTGAATCATCTGAATGTGCTGCACAATACAGCCCATAATCAAACCTAACCAGGCACAGAACAACTTGTGCTTTCTATAATGTTTAAGTATTAAGAATAACTTACAATCACAGCATTTTTTTAAACTAAAAACATTTGAAATCTGTTGGCACTGATGAGAGAAAGATCCTCAGGATAAGGAATATAAAGGATTTTTATAAAACATATCTTTAAAAAAATATTCATTTCTACCGGTCACAGCAGGTTCCTTTAAAATGTCATGTTGCAGGCGAGTCATTTAAAATATAGCTGCAAGAATTCACAAAACATTTGATCAACGCAGGCGATAAATGAGCCCTTCTACAGGATCTTTGATATAAAACCAGATCTTTATGTTAAAGCAGTTTGGAGTGCAGCTCTACAGGTGATTGTGTGTTTTGCTGTCAGTCTAATTCTGTCCTTTTTTAAACGTACTCTGAGCGCTTCCTGAAGGACACGTCCGTGCTCATGACCTGGTACCGGCGCTGCTGCTGCAGCACCGGCTGCGGCTCCACCTGCGAGCAGGAGCAGGAGGTGACCAGGAGGAGCCCGGCCACGATGAGCAGGAACCCTCCGGCCCAGCCGCAGAACAAGGCGTCGCCGAACTCCCACCGCGGCACCACGTCCGGCACTTTATCGTCGAAGAAGTGTATCACGGCTAGATGGGCCATGTAGGACACGGGGATGAGACACAGCACCCCGGAGATCACCCCCAGCACCCCTCCTACGGTGGTTAAAGTCCTCTTGGAGGCTCTGTGCTCGTTACAGCTGTTGACCAGGTAGAGTCCAGGTATGGAGACCAGAATTCCCAGCATGCCCACGGTGAGGGACGCACACATGAGGAAGCGGGCCAGCTTGAGGTCACTGGAGAGGCCCAGCAGGCTGTCGTAAGCTCTGCACTCCATGCCGCCGACGTCCTGGACCACGCAGGTCTCCCACAGGCCCAGCTCGTAGCTCTCCACGGGCAGCAGCGCCGTGGACATGGTGAGCCACTGGGGGAGGATGGTGGTGGCCAGAGCGCACAGCCACGCCGCCACGTAGATCAGCATCCCCAGCAGCTCCAAAGCGCAGGCGCACGAGTCCATGTTCCTCTCCTCTCTGTGTGTGTGTGTGGCCTCCACGCTCGACAGAGTCCACAAGAGTTCTTCTTCTTCTGTGGTGGCTGCACTTCAGATGGAGATGGAGATGGAGATGGAGAGGCCTGACGCTGCTCACAAACACCTGGTAATCCGAGCCGAGCGCTCTCCGCCGGACTCTGGAGCTCTCTCTCACTAACGGCTCCGTCTCAGAGGAGCTCACATCTCCAGGCCCTCCCCCTTCCTGGTCCTGGTCCTCCTCTGGTCCTCCTGCTGCTGCTGCTGTGCCAATGGGCAGCAGGGACGGAGGAGTGGGGGTTATGGGTAGGGATGGACGCTGTCAACAGCCGGCCAAGGGGGCGGGGGTGGGGTGAAATATAGACTTGTGCATTTGTTATGTAAGAGATTAACTCCCTGATGTGTGTTTTTATGCATCCTTCCTGTCTATAAATAAGCAACAAATTACCAAATTAAAGCAGCAGTCAGGCTGTTATTTAAAATCAAAAACAAAGATAAACTTCTCATAAACTGGACGGCCTCTGGAGACGCTATCAAACCTTCAGATTTTTTAATCTGTGTGATTAAAATGAGAGCTTTATTATTTTTAAAATAGTTAGTTGCATTTACTTTTTTATTTTATTTTATTTTATTTTATTTTATTTTATTTTATTTTTTATTTTTCCCTTTTGTGGGACCAAGACCAACATGGGATTGGGTGGGGGGGGGGCAGGTCCATTTTCGGTTTTTATTATTTCATGTCACGGACACCGAGTTATGTTCTACATTTGATCTATCTGTTCTAAATGTTCCTTAAAGGGAGATTTATCAAGTTATTTTAATCCTCTTATCAACATGGGAGTGGACAAATATGCTGCTTTATGCAAATATATGTATATATTTATTATTGTAAATCAATTAACAACACAAAACAATGACAGATATTGTCCATAAACCCTCACAGGTACTGCATTTAGCATAAAACAATATGCTCAAATCAAAACAGAACCCATTTACATTCACATATCTGGAGGTCAGAGGTCAAGGGACCCCGATGAAAATGGCCTTGACAGTTTTTCCTCTCCAAAATGTAGCATAAAGTGTGGAGCGTTACTTAACCTCCTTCATGACCAGCTAGTATGACATGGTTGGTACCGATGGATTCATCAGGTTTTATAGGTTTTTCTTATGCTAAATGCAGTACCTGTGAGGGTTTCTGGACAATATCTTTCATTGTTTTGTGTTAATTGATTTCCAATTATAAATATATACATACATTTGCATAAAGCAGCATATTTGTCCACTCCCATGTTGATTAAAGTATTAAATATTTGACAAATCTCCCTTTTAAGGTTCATTTTGAACAGATTAAAAAAATGTGGGATTAAATATTTTAATCGATTGACAGCCCTAATTATAATATAAATTAATTAATTGTTTATTTGTTATCTCAATGTAGAAAAAGAGGAAGGGTTCTCCCTGGATTTTTTTTTATTATTATTTTATTTAAATTTTTTAGAGGATGACCAGCCCCCCCCCCCGAATGGCGAACGCCTATGTGGCCTTTGCCTCAAGGAAAAGCACAACCACCGCCTTCTAGTTAATTAATTTATTATCCGTGTAATAAAATTATGCAAGGAAGATAAAACCTGCTTCATGGATAGTGAGCTTTATTAATCATGATACATATAATAATAATAATAATAATAATAATAATGCATGCCTTTCTTCTTTAGAGTGGATGATGTAGATGAGTGTGTGACGGCTGCTGTCGGAGTCGCTGCATCATGTGACTGAACCAGAAACAACAGAGCAGCTGATTGTGTCTCGTATGAAACACTGAACACTACATGGCCTGTAGAGAGCATCGTAGGAGGCCACAGATCAAAGATCTGATGGGAGGAAATGTTTCCCAGCCGTAAACACACACTCACACACACACACACACACACACACTCACTCAGGAACACACACACACACACACACACACACACACACTCGGCAACACAACACCAAACAGACACAAAAATGCACAGATAACATCCCGGCCTGCTAAACTCCTCCTCGTCCTCCGGAGAACAAAACGCTCAGCTGACAGCACTGACGTCTACACAAAGAGGCCACGCTTGCTCGGCTGCATGCACGCACGCACACACACACACACACACACACACACACACACACACGCACACACACACACACACGCACACACACACACACACACACTAACACACACACACACACACACACACACAGACACACTAACACACACACTCAGTCAGGTGTACTGGTCAGTCTGCGGCGAGGACTGGAGTTACTGGTTTCAAGTATTATAACAAAACAGTCGTCGGCATGATGATAATCTCGGATCTCAGGTTCCATTCAATAATTCTCATTAAATAAACTAATTAAAATAAGCTGAAAGACAATCTAAGATATAAAGTTTAAATAAAGGGCTAAAATATAAACATAAATAAAATATTAAATACCAAACCCCACCGAAAAAAGTCAACATTTTCCTCCGTATAGTCACAGAAACTTTAGAGGAGCACACAAGATATAATAATAATAATAATAATATAATAATACTGTTCTCGTCATAATGACGGCCTGTTTGGTAAAAGGAGGAAGTTCCTCTTCAGTTTCACGTCACACTGAATTTAAGCCACCAGACAACCTGAATAAAACTATGAGGAAATGAGTTTATTTATCCGTGTTGTTGTAGTTCCTGCTGCTCACAGAGAGACGTCAACAAAGTCCTGGATCACCTGAAGAATTAATGAAAAAAACACTGAATCCAACTCAATGCAGACTCTGGCTCTGCTCCAGACGGTTCTAGAGAGGGGCATTCACGTTTTCACGTCGTCCAACACGCTTGGCACACAGGAGAGGCTTCAGTTGGTTGTAATCTCCTCACCTCACCACTAGATACCACCAGGTCCTCCACACTGCACCTTTAAGTGATAATATAGATGTGGCCCTGTGCATAAATGTTAGCAAGTTAAGAACTTTGCAATTAAATTAAGAGCTTTTAGACCTTTTACCCCTGCAGACATTTTGACTTGTCAGGAGAAAGCAGGTGATCTAATTTAGTTAACGATGGTTCAGTTCCATTAAATGTTCCAGTAAACTGTGACAGAGAGCCGGCAGCATGCAGAACACCAGGACCTGGAACCGGCTCAACTAAATGGAACACGTCAGACAGCGTCTCATATTCAGGAATAATATTGTAACAGTCGATCTGTTGCTGCTAAAGTGTCATCTAAGTGTGCCAGCAATGATCCATAATCAGTGGAGAAAGAAGTACTCAGATCCTTTATTTAAGTAAAAGTAGAAACAAAAGTCTAAAAAAAACTCCATTACAAGTTAAAGTCCTGAATTCAGAATGTTACTGATCAGCAAAATGTATTTAAATTATCAAACGTATAAGTACTCATTATGCAGAATGGCTCCTTTCAAAGTATGTGAATATTATATTATTTTGTTTTTAACTATAAGTGTCAAATATAGTAGAGTAAAAAGTGCAGTAGAAGTATAAAGTAGCATAAAAATACAAGTATAGTACAGAATATCTACTCAAGTACAGTACTTGAGTAAATGTACTTAGTTACATCCCACTGTGGTGACAGTGGATAGTTGATAAATGTTGTTATATCTGTAACAGACACCAGGTGGCGCTGTTATACCACTTAAATAACCCTGTAGTCAACTACAAACTACCAACACAGGGCAAACAATTCAACTTCAGGATAAAGACATTTTTATGTTTGGAAGGTAATGAGAAGGAAAAAGATGTTATATACTGCGTCAATATGGCACCACGATAAGAAACATTCAGAACAAGAACTCAATTAAAAATAATTATGTGTTTGATAAATTTCTTATGGGACAATAAGAATTTATTCTGAATTTGTATTATTTTATTATCTATTTATTATTATTTTTTATTGTTATTATTTATTTATTTTTACTTTTTAAATGTACCCCTGAAATGAGCAGTTTTTGTAAGTATATACTGTTAATGTACTTATATTTTATACAATTTAAAATTTATAATTAATTCATAATTCATTTATTAATTTATTTTAATTTATATTATTTTATTGTTATTATTAATTTTATTCTATTTTATTTTAGTTTATAAATGGACCCCTGACGAGCAGTTTTTGCATTTATATTTTCTAAAATAAAATTAAATTAAAAATACTACAAACCACCAGGTTGCCCCTGGATTTAAAGTTAAACTATTTACCTGTTTCTGTGGTGACACGTTTTCAGATAATGATAATAATAATAATTTATTTAATGGGTATTTGTATCATGTGAATCCACAGGTTGTTGTCTGTCTGACAACTAATGTAACGATAGCTAAAGGTGTTCTTGTTGTTTATGGAGGACCACAAGAGTGATTAATAACTAATTGTACTACAAAAAAGGCATTAATAAATTTGTTAAGATTGATTTATTAATCTATGAATAAATTGACCAAATTACAAAATAATGAATTTATATAATAAATAAATTATAAATAATTATAAAAATAATTTACAAATGAAATATTAATGCATCAATAAATAGTTAAAATTAAAGAATGGATTTACAAAACACCATAAAACAGTCAATAAGTACATCATTTAAAAATACATTAATTTATTCATAAATAAATGATGGAATTAAAAATCTATTTGAAAAGGCAGATTAAAAAGAGAAATAAATAACTGGATTGCTGATTTAAAACATTAAATAAACGTTATTAACTTATTTCACCGCATCAACACACTTTAATGAAATGAAGCGTCCTTGTAACTTAACATTTTTCTTGTCGACTAAATTTAAAGAAGTTGAACATTTTATTTTATTTTATTTTTAGCTTGTAACTTAACATTTTTCTTGTCAACTAAACTTAAAGAAGTTGAACATTTTATTTTATTTAAATTTTAGCTCGTAACTTTAAATTGTTCTTGTTGACTAAACTTAAATAAGTTGAATTATTAACTTATTTCACACTTTAATGAAATGCAGCGTTCCTATTGGTCGAGAGGAGCTCCGCGTCCGACCGTTTATGCAAATGAGCTCTCCCCTAATATGGCCACGGAGGAATGAAACATGGTGGAGGAGGCGAACATGGAGGACCGAGGAGCGAGGCGGCGCTGCGCTGCTTTCTGCTTTTGGGGGGTTTGTTAGGAGAGAAAACGTGAAAACGTGGATGTACCTCCGGCGGGACTTCGGTGGAAACTTCTCCGTGTTGTTGTCCGTAGTTTTAGTCGAGGTGGAGTGAGTTGTGATGCTGTGAGGAGCTTCTCTCCGTCTCTCTGTGTATCGGGGGTCTGAGGGCTCCGGAGGGCTCCAGCCTTCAGCCCGCTCACCGACCACCAGCCCAGAGCCATGCCGTGGGTCAGCGGCGGGAAGCGGGCAGAGAGCGCGGAGCTGCCGCTGCCCGCTGGATGGGAGGAAGCCCGGGACTACGACGGCAGAGTGTTCTTCATCGACCACAACACCCGGCAAACTTCATGGATTGACCCCAGAGATAGGTACGCTGCAGGCCTGGGACTATAACACTCTCTCTCTAATAACACATGAAGTTAATTCAACTTTAAGGTAACTTTAGTGGAGGAGATGAGGGGTTGTTTATGGGCTGTAAATCAGTCTTAATGTGGCTGATTATTGAAGCTGAACGACGGATGAATCAGATGAGATTTGGCCTCCCACACCTCTCCAAGAGGTTCCCATGAAAACACGAGATGTAACGCCCATATTCAACACTTTAATACTCATTTATATCTACCACTGTATGGATGTTATTCAACACTTTAATACTCATTTATATATACCACTGTATGGCTGTTATTCAACACTTTAATACTCATATATACAAGATAAAAATTAATAAAAATGTTCAACTTCTTTAAGTTTAATTAACATGAAAAATATAAAGTTACAAGCTAAAAATAAAATAAAATGTTCAACTTCTTTAAGTGTAGTTGAAAAGATATAAAGTTACAAGCTAAAAATTAAAAAAAAAAAAAGTTCTACTACTTTAAGTATAGTTGACAAGAAAAATATAAAGTTACAAGCTAAAAATAAAATTAAAATAAAATGTTCAACTTCTTTAAGTGTAGTTGAAAAGATATAAAGTTACAAGCTAAAAATTAAAAAAAAAAAAGTTCTACTACTTTAAGTATAGTTGACAAGAAAAATATAAAGTTACAAGCTAAAAATAAAATAAAAATAAATAAAATTAACTTCTTTAAGTATAGTTGACAAGAAAGATATTACATTACAAGCTACAAATTAATTAAAATGTTCAACTTCTTTAAGTTTAATTAACAAGAAACATGTTAAGTTACAAGTTAAAAATATAATAAAACAAATTAAATAAAATATTCAACTTATTTAAGTATAGTTGACAAGAAAAATGTAAAGTTACGAGCTAAAAATAAAATAAAATAATTTAAAAAAATGTTCAACTTCTTTAAGTTTAGTAAACAAGAAACATGTAAAGTTAAAAGCTAAAAAATAATACAAAAATGAAATAAAATGTTCTACTACTTTAAGTTTAGTTGACAAGAAACCTGTTAAGTTACAAGCTAAATATTTATGCCAAAATGCAATGCAATCCAAAATAAAGTCATATATATGAAGTGATCAAGTGTCTCTCTCTCATATTGTGGTAGGTAGGTAAGGTTGCTTGTTTTGGGGCTCTTTGGGGGGTAAACGTTGCTTCTTTTGGGCTTGTTTCTATAAATCTGGTTGCATGTTTCTCTCCTAAGATCTGGCACCACTGTCAGCTGCA
Source organism: Sebastes umbrosus (assembly GCF_015220745.1). NCBI lineage: Eukaryota > Metazoa > Chordata > Actinopteri > Perciformes > Sebastidae > Sebastes > Sebastes umbrosus. Next base: position 1,289,561 of record NC_051273.1, on the reverse strand, counting down.
CATAACAATGGTTAATCAACCAGCAGGGAGGAGGGGGGCCTTCAAGGAAATCAGGTTTCTCTTATCTAGATTACAGCTACAACCAATCTGGATTAAAATGTCACACACACATTCAAACTTGTAGTGTTTGTTTCACTGCAGTATAGAGTTGAACTACTTTTGCTATAATTCCTCCCAGTTAATCTCACAAAGGTCTGCTTTCAATGCCTGATTGAGCCTATCAGGCATTATATTCATATATATATATATATATATATATATATATATATATATATATATATATATATATATATATATATGTGTGTTAAAGTGTGACAGGACATGGCGTTAGACAGCAGCCCAGCCTTTCCGGTTTGTTATGTTCCCGTTGGGAATCTCACACATTAACTCACCTGAGGTTTAACTAATCTGTCTGAAACTCAATCACACTCATCAGCAGATTTATGACTCCCAGTGACCTGAAACATTCCTGCTTCACACACCTAAACACAGAGAGCTATTGTTATCCAGCACATAGACACCTCTATAAAGTCCCTCTGTATATATATATATATATATACTCCATAATGTTGTAGTTCATCCCCAGAATGACCCATTATTAATGCCTGCGTGTGTTTCACTGCATTTGAGAAACGAGCACACAGCAAGAAGCCTTTTAAAAACTCCAACTCCCAGAAATCTTTGTGAAAGTATGTGAGGAATGCTAGTTGGGCCACTGGGAAAGCTGCAAAGATGTGCTTTTGTGGGGACTGGGATTTCACCAGCCCAGAAACTCAAGGCTCAATCAGGCATTGAAAGCAGACCTTTGTGAGATTAACTGGGAGGAATTATAGCAAAAGTAGTTCAACTCTATACTGCAGTGAAACAAACACTACAAGTTTGAATGTGTGTGTGACATTTTAATCCAGATTGGTTGTAGCTGTAATCTAGATAAGAGAAACCTGATTTCCTTGAAGGCCCCCCTCCTCCCTGCTGGTTGATTAACCATTGTTATGTGCAGCTGACAGTGGTGCCAGATCTTAGGAGAGAAACATGCAACCAGATTTATAGAAACAAGCCCAAAAGAAGCAACGTTTACCCCCCAAAGAGCCCCAAAACAAGCAACCTTACCTACCTACCACAATATGAGAGAGAGACACTTGATCACTTCATATATATGACTTTATTTTGGATTGCATTGCATTTTGGCATAAATATTTAGCTTGTAACTTAACAGGTTTCTTGTCAACTAAACTTAAAGTAGTAGAACATTTTATTTCATTTTTACATCCATTTTTAGCTTGTAACTTTACATTTTTTTCTTGTCAACTAAACTTAAACAAGTCGAACATTTAATTTAATTTTTTTACATTTCGTTTCATTTTTGCATTTTTGCAAAGACTGTGAATCCAGTGTCGGTAAGCCTCATTTAAGGGGACGGTGATGCGTTTCTTTTATGTTTTTCAGTGCTAACATGTTGAACCAGATCGGTATGAAGTGCTCGTATATCACATTTACAATTAAGGCAAACTGCCTTCGAATCATCGAAAGAGAGACCGGAGTAAGCTCGAACAAGCAACTACACAAAAAAACGTAACCCGTGACTGCCAATATTTGTAAGCGACTTTTCAGGAAAACAAGCCCGAAGTCACTCATAATAAACTGACTTAGTATCTCCGGCAGCTGATGGTTGGATCTTATAGTCATCAGCGTGTGAAGGGGATCTGTGGTTTTTTTTGTTGCATGACTAAAGAATGTTTTCTGCATTTGTTCTGGTGCCGCTCGGTGATTTATAGGTTATCTCGACCAGAGGAATGTCTTCTGTCACCACCTGATGCCGACTTTCCAATAAATCACATCACTATACGGCGCTAACGTTCTGCTAACATGCAACAGATACAAAAAGGTGTCAGCCATTCAAGTCTTTAAAAAATGTGGTTGTTCTTCCAGCTGCAGATAGATGGACCGTTTGCCGTGTCAGGAGCTGAGAGATGACTGCAGCGATGATAAGACTTTCTGTGTTTGACAGCTGTTTCGTTTTAAGTACAACTAAAAAAATCAAAGGCTGGTAGTTTGAGGATTGTTGTCTGGTATATCGACCACATGTTGTTAAAGGCCTTCATCATCATGAGTTACAGGCTTTAACTCGATGTGACGTACTGCTGCTGCAGGAGATAGTGCACAAGACCTAAAGTCTTAGAAACAAAGTGATAGTGAGCAGATTCCTCAGACGTGTCACATGGAACCAGGAACATGAACCAAATGTTTTCAGCCGGAGGCGGTAAGACGTGATGTCTAAATGGTTGTTCCAGGCAGAGAGAAGTGAGGCTGCAACTAACAAATATGTTCATTTAGAGCTTCCTCCGCTTATGCCGAGATCAGACTACACGATATTTTTGTCTTTGACGATGGTCACCATGCCTCTTGCAGTGTCTTGGTCGGGTGACCGTCATGTCCATGTTTAAAGGGGTCCCTTGACCTCTGACCTCCGGATCAGTGAATGTAAATGGGTTCTATGGGTACCCACGAGTCTCCCCTTTACAGATATGCCCACTTTATGATAATCACATGCAGTTTGGGGCAAGTCATAGTCAAGTCAGCACACTGACACACTGACAGCTGTTGTTGCCTGTTGGGCTGCAGTTTGCCATGTTATGATTGGAGCATATTGTTTTATGCTAAATGCAGTACCTGTGAGGGTTTCTGGATCAATATCTGTCATTGTTTTGTGTTGTTGATTGATTGCCAATAATAAATATATACATACATTTTGCATAGAGCAGCAGATTTGTCCTCTCCCATGTTAATAAGAGTATTAAATACTTGACAGTACTGCAGCGCTCGTGAACACCTTGTGTGTCAATGCTGAGTTCAGGACAGGTACGACCATCGTGTGATGTTGTACAGCGAGAGGTTGTCCGACGTTGGGCTGCAACTAACTTATTTTCATTGTCGATTAATCTGTTGATTATTTGTTGTTTGGTCTATAAGATGTCAGAAAATGGTGAGAAATGTGGATCAGTGTTTCCCAAAGCCCAAGGTGACATCCTCAAACATCTTGTTTTGCCCACAACTCAAATGAACTGTCATAGAGGAGGAAAGAAAACCAGAAAATATTCACATTTAAGAAGCTTTTTTTCTTTAAAAATGACTCAAACCGATGAATCAATTATCAAAATAGTTGGCGATTGATTTAATAGTTGGCGACTAATCGATTAATGGTTGCAGCTGTAGTCTGATGAGTGCGAGCCTCCAGTCTGCTGACCAGCAGAGAGGCGTGTCAGTGGCGGATTATCACCTAATGACTAAAACACCAGAGCCATTGAGCTCCAACATTATTGTCAATGATGATCATGATGATGCTGTAACGGAGCAGCCAGAGGTCAAGTGTGTTCCCGCTGGTCGGGAAGCTGGATGGAGCTGTTTTAGATGGTTGGATTGAGGCAGATGCATGCTGGGAAACTGATGAAACATCATCGAGAAGAGCGAGCACAAACCTGTTAACATTTCAAACCATCAGTGCTCATTGAGCTCCCTCCTCTCCGCTTGATGATGTGTGTGAGGACGGTGGATACCTGGAGCAGGTCGCCGCGGCCCCGCCAGCTCCTGCAGATAAGCCGAGCGGTTACGCAGGGCTTTTTTGTTCCTGAGGAATGAGCGTTATGTGAGGCATGCCTACACTAATGCCCGGGGGCTCTGCTCGCTCGCGGCCCCGCAGACAAAGCAGCAGAACAGAGGCAGTTCCCACGTGTCTGCCTCCTCCTCTCCATCCTGGGCCCGGCAGGCCTCCTTTATTAGCTCTGTTATGCAACAAGCCGCGGCCGGCCTGCCGCTCAGCAAAGGGAGGCCTTTATACTTGGTCACAAAGCACACCAAATTCAATTATTCTGGAAAGGGTGAGCTGTGTTTCCAGCACCGAAAGGTTATTCACATGCGCTGAACCCCGCTGTTATTTTGCTTCCCCCAGTGTTTTCATTATGATGGCTCTTTTTTTGTCTTTTGGTGGGGGGGTTGGAGGTTACAAACATGCCGTTGCTTGATCCGGTGTCATTCGGCCCGATGTGTGTTTTCTGTGTTCTTTTCATGAGCGGACAATATGTTTGTCTTCAGCTTCCTCCTCGCTCCTTGTTCTGGAAGTTCAGACCTCGTTACTCACTTTCATGTCCAGCTGATTCAATACTACCACGATACCTAGGTGCCGATTCGATATGTATTGACATTTTTAAATATTGTGATTTGATATTATGATATATTGCAATTTTTGCTAACTTTTTTAACACTAGATCATGAGGGGAAAAAGTTGAATCATACACTTCTAGGGACTTTCACTTAAAATATCTAAATTAATACAATAAAAATGTTTGATTTTCCGCATGTATGTAGTCAGATGTCCTGAAGTCAAATATATCAGGCATTGTCAGGAATTATTTATTATCCAGCAACCCAACAATCAAAGAATAAAGACATTTCCCTCACAGATTAGTGCTATTTTCTTTTTAATTTATCGAGGCCGGCTATCTAGGTCGGCTTGGAAAGGCTCGGGGCGAAGGTGCTTCCCGGGGCCGTGTACAAAGTGTCAACCAGGGCGGACTGTCCTTAATGCGCCCCAACCGCGTCGTGCCCCCAGGGCGGGGCTCGGCCCAAGTAAAAGGCGCCAGGGGTCTGTGCGATGTCTGCAACCCACCCGACCCGTCTTGAAACACGGACCAAGGAGTCTAACGCACGCGCGAGTCAGAGGGTGGAAGCAAAACCCCGTGGCGCAATGGAAGTGAGGGCCTGCACGCGCCGGCTGAGGTGGGATCCCGGCCTCGCGGGGTCAGGCGCGCCACCGGGGAGACGGAGCGTGAGCGCGTGATGGGACCCGACAGATGGTGACGAACGTCGAACGCCACGCTGCCGTAAAGTGGTATCGGAGCTGTTTTGTGAGTGCGAGTACATGAGCACAGTATCGGAATCGGTGCATCCTATATAGAGACGAGCTCCTCTTCCTCTCCGGTGCATCTAGAGCGAATGAACACAAATGATACCGGTGGTCCAACTGGTGCGAGTAAAGCGAGGTGAAAATTTGCTTCTCTCTTGGTCTGAGCACAGCACAATAAAAGCAGTTGGGGTGACTGTGGCTAAGAGGGTTGAGTGGATTGTCCACCAATCGGAAGGTCGGTGGTTCGATCCCACATGTTGATGTGTCCTTGAGCAAGACACTTAACCCCAAAATTGCTCTCGTGTGTGAATGAGTATTTAGATTAGATCCTGATGGGCAAAGTTGGCACCTTGTCAAAATAGTGAGAAATGTCCATCCCAGTTCCTCAAAGGTGACGTCTTTAAATGTCGCTGTTCAGTTTAATATGATATAAAACAGAGAAAAGCAGGAAATCTCCATATTTGAGAGGCTGAAAACAGCATTTTCTGCCATTTTTGCATGAAAAACCACTTTAACGATGAATCGCTTATCAAAATAGTTTCTGATTATTTTTCTATCAATCAACTAATCGACGAATCGTTACAGCTCTGCTCAGGCTGTGTGTTGAAGCAGTCAGAGCTGTAGGTTTGATGTGTATATTGTGAAGAATGCAACCTAAACAGGACATGCCTAACTCAGCGGACCAGCCTCCAGCTCTGCGCCACCATTGTTGTTTTTCCTTCCACACATCTGCACAATTCTTATTCAGAAAGAAAGAAACATGTAGCTGGCTCAGCCCGTTCGGTGCGTACGGTTCTGTACTTCACAGCTGGTCACAGCTTTTTTAAAATCACAAACAATTGTTGTAACTCAGCAGCTTTTCATGTGCCTGTAGTTTAGTGTGCTCACTCTAAAATGATCACTTTAACACACTATAATGTGATTTAAGGACATTTTAAAGTCTCTATTAATGCAATTGTACAGTATTTGTCAACTCTATAACAGTTTTATAGTATACCAGCATTCAGTTATGTGTTTTTGTGAAGATCCTGGTATCATAGTAAACTATAAAACCTGATGAATCCATCGGTACCAACCATGTCAGACTAGCTGGTCATGAAGGAGGTTAAATAACGCTCCAAACTTACACTACATTTTGGCGACGAAAAACTGGCATTGCCATTTCCAAAGGGGTCCCTTGACCTCTGACCTCCTGATCAGTGAATGTAAATGGGTTCTATGGGTACCCACGAGTCTCCCCTTTAGAGACATGCCCACTTTATGATAATCACATGCAGTTTGGGGCAAGTCATAGTCAAGTCAGCACACTGACACACTGACAGCTGTTGTTGCCTGTTGGGCTGCAGTTTGCCATGTTATGATTGGAGCATATTTTTCTGATATGTTTCGAACATTTTTTTTTTTACTTTTTTTCAGACATTTGTCGGATATTTGTCGTACTTTTTCCGGACAAATTTCTTACATTTTTCAGACTTTTTTTCTGATATTTTCTGACTTTTTTTCAGACTTCTTAAAAACTTTAAATCCAGTTCTTGTGAGGGTTTCTGAACAACAATTGTTTTGTGTTGTTAATTGATTTCCAATAAATAAAGCAGCATATTTTCCCTCTCCCATGTTAATAAGAGTATTAAATACTTGTCAAATCTCCCTTTAAGCTTCTGGTCGCAGATTCGCCGTGAGCTTAAAAATGATCAAAATGATCGCCACTGTCACTTTTTTTATCCAGCCGATCTCAAGCGCTCCCAGCCGAGTGTTTTCAGAAGAGCACCCGGCGTTTTCAGCTGGGAAAAAAAACACTTTGGTGGACACGGGCCTTTTAAGATGCATGTCGACAGAGCCAGGCTAAATGTCTCTTGTCTCCAGGTTACATCCACACTAATACATTTTCGTTTTAAAACGCATAACTTTGGCTCCATTTACGCCTAATGTCCACACTCATCATCCTGTTCTATCTCTCTATTCACAGCCATCCTGCTACAGCTATTGTACAAATTACAAGCTACCTTGGAGTGACGGTGGATATATATGATATATAATATAATATTTACAGACATTAGTGTGGTATCAATCTTCTCATCTAACTCTTGACAAAGTAAATTTCCCCAAATCTCAAATTGTTCCTTTGAAATAAAGTGTTACCATTGTTTTATGAGTTCTTATGGTCGACTCTGAATACTCTGACCCCTAATGAATCCTTAAAAACAGTGTGTGAGAAAGCGTCCTCGTAAAGAGAAGATGCTCATCACAGTAGTTGGACGCATTTCTATTAAAATGATTACGGTCAGGAATGCTCCACCGGGAAGCCCCCCCGACTCCGCTCCGCTCACAATAAGACGAGCCCTTCCCATGTGTCCAGACGCCGTCTAAATGTGTCCAGAGACAGAGATGTCTGTCTACTTATAGGAGACCTATTTCCATAAGATTCAACACAGAATGGGAGAGCGTCAGCTGCTTCAGGCCCTCCGAGAGGAGCTGGACATAAATGACATTCCTCCCAAAGTTGTTTTCACATTTTCTTTTTTAACACCCAAAGGAATTTGTGGACCAACAACACTTGTGGCCTTTTTTTGTTTTTCCCTCCGAGACTCCGAGTGTCCGTCTGTCACCCCCCCTTCTCCAGAGACCAGCTAACAATATGAGAATGAAAGCAGCTGGTATTTGTGGTGCATATTGGAGTTAAAACGGGAACATGATGAATTTTCTGCTATCGCCTCGTGCCCGTCTACGACATTTGTTGTTTTTCTGGTCACACATGCAATGCTTGTCATCCAGAGGTCACTTCTTATTTGTGGACTTCAGCAGCTGGGACGATAAAAGACGTGTTGGCTGTTTTATCACGCTAGTGTTTGGTTTATTTATACGGCTGAAGCATCACACAATTAAACGTTTAAAAACTCAGACTGCACTGGGTCGTGGCGACGACTCAAATTAACACATTTGGTGGAGCGATCAACTACATGTTTTTTAATTTAATGTGAACCGTGTGAACGACCGCGGCGGCCGGAGCGCCTTTGGATTTTGTTAGCTGCTTGAAAACATGTGGCCGCTGTGGTCGAGCTGAAGGATTGTAACTCAGATCCAGGGTGTCAAAATCCGACCTCATCGGTTTCATCATTAAATAGAAGAAGGAATATTGTGTGTTATGTAATGCAGAGTTTGGCTCATCTTGTAGCAGAGAGACAAAAGGTTGAGACCAGACCAGGTCCAGACCAGGACCAGTAGCCCAGACTCCAGTTTCACATGCCTTTCCCATGCAGCGTCCCGTCGCCGGGCAAAGGCGGGCTGCTGCAGATAGAAATATCCTCCGGGACAACCAGGATGGCACAGATTATTCCAGAATTAGCGAACGTCTTTGACAACTAAATATATTTTTGCTGGGAAGTCGTGAGACGCGAGCAACATGTCGTTCCTCCACAGCTGAACATGCTTGTCATTCTGTCGGCGTCTCGCTTTTCTATTTCCGATATCTGTCTCATTTTCTGCATCCTCTTTGATTGACAGAGGATCCTGAAGAATGTGCAAAATGTAAATTTATTAATAATCTCATTATTTTACAGCTGGCAGTGCAGCTTGTGACTAACAATACCGGGATTTATTTATTACAATTTATATATTCATATACTTCACATCACAGAGGACCATTTTCAATATCATGCTGTTGTGTTTTTGTCACCGCTTCCTCTGAGGTTTATTTTTGCTAAAGTTATTTATTGTTTCATGGCAATGTGATTAAAAATGCACAGATTTATAAACGCTGCAACTGCAGCTAACTCAACTCAGCTTTATTCATATAGAACCTTTCATACAATCATGCATAAAGATTTAGCATGTCCGAAAAAAAGGTCCAACATTTTTTGGAAAAGTAAAAAAAATTCAATAAAAAAGTCAGAAAAATGTATGAAAAAAAAGTCCCCAAAAAGTTAAAGAAAATGTCCAACAACTGTCCAAAAAATATCAGAAAAAAAGAAGAAAAAAATTCCAAAAAAAGTACAACAAATGTACGACAACTGTCCGAAAAAAAAGTAAAACAATGTCCGACAAATGTCTGAAAAAAAGTCTGAAAAATATCAACAAAAAAAGTTTTGAAAAAGTAAGAAATATGTCCGAAAAAAGTACAACAAATATCCGACAACTGTCCGAAAGAAAGTAAAAAAAAATGTCCGAAAAATGTTTGAAAAATATAAACCAAAAAAAGCTTTTAAAAAGTCTGAAAAAATGTCCAAAACAATATCAGAAAAAAGTCTGAAAAATGTCCGGTAAACGTATGAAACAAAGTTTTAAAAAAGTCTGAAAAATGTCAGAAATATGTCCGAAAAAAGTACGACAAATATTCACCAAATGTCCGACAACTGTCCGAAAAACAAGTTAAAAAGAATGTCTGTAAAATGTGCTCAGATCATAACATGGTAAACTGCAGCCCAACAGGCAACAACAGCTGTCAATGTGTCAGTGTGCTGACTAGTCTATGACTTGCCCAAAACCCGTATCACATTCACTATGTTGTCATATTCGTAATAATAGTGGAATATTAGTGTGCGTGTAAATGTAGTCAATGTCTGCTCAAAACTTCATGGCAATCCATCCTATAGTTGTTTAGATATTTCAGTCTGGACCATAGACAGGTCCTATAGCTCCTATAGGAGCTCTATATTATATATATATATTATATATGATAATACAGTTATTATAGAAATCAGTGTTTGGCCTCACATACCTGAGCAGAGCGCTGTCAGGTCCTGTAGTGAACTCTGTTGTGTAATGCATGCAAACCCCAGGGTTTAGCCAGGGTCACTGTGTCAGTCCGTCAGCAGAATGACACACTGATTTCTCTCTGAGCTTCTCTGACTCAACGGAAACAAGCTGCTTGATAGAAATGATCCCAGAGATGTGTCATGTTTTGCTTCAGAGTGCAGATTCATACTGTTCAAACAAGTATGACTACTTTTAGTTTTAAAAGTCCTTCTCTAAATGTACGTGATCAGACGGCTCTGTGCTGCCGTGCTTCAGTGGTTTCAGAGTCTCCTAAGACCAAGACATGACTTAGAAAAACAGGCTGCTGTCACAAGACTGCGTAACAAACCAAACATTCAGATCCAGATCTGTGAGAGGACATGTTTTCTCTCTCTGGAGGTCAGAGGTCAGCTCAGGACTGAACTCCCTCTGACGTCACATCGCTTCCCATCCGAAGGCTCTCATGGTCTTCCCCCTGTTTTTATGACCCTTTCTGACTCCATCCAAAATATATCTAAACTACTTCTTGTTCCCTATTTCTGACTTGATTCTTGTCGTCATGGTTCCTCCTTCAGTCTTTATTTACATATAAAACCCGACCGGCCTGTCTGAGTGTGTCTTTAAGTATTTACAAGTGCAGTTAGAGTCTGGACATTTGTTTACCTTTAACAAACACTAGAAGCAGGAGCAGGTGGGGAGTGTGCTCGTGTTTGCTTTGTCTTTGTGTTCGGCTGCACGCACAATCCTCTACACACAGTAGCTGTGTTTCCATAAACGTATATTTTTGTGCACATTTTGAAGTATTGCAATATTGCGAAAGCTGTATGGAAAGTGAAGAGATGCTGGTATCATATGAAACTATAAAACCTGATGAATCCATCGGTACCAACCATGTCAGACTAGCTGGTCATGAAGGAGGTTAAATAACGCTCCAAACTAAATTTTGTCGAGGAAAAACTGTCATGGCCATGTTCAAAGGGGTCCCTTGACCTCTGACCTCCAGATATGTGGATGTGTGAGGGTTTTTGTCTGAAAAAAAATCTGGAAAATGTCCAATTAAAAAGTCAGAAAAATATCCGAAAAAAAGTCAGAAAAATGTTTGAAATATAAAAGGTCAGAAAAAATCTGAAAATGTCTGAAAAAAGTCCAACAAAAAATTCGAAAAAAAAGTCGGAAAAATGTAAAAAAAAGTCGGAAAAATGTAAAAAAAAAGTTGGACTGTATGTTCGAAAAAAACCTGATGAATCCATCGGTACCAACCATGTCAGACTAGCTGGTCATGAAGGAGGTTAAATAACGCTCCAAACTAACACTAAAACTGTCATGTCCATTTTCAAAGGGGTCCCTTGACCTCTGACCTCCAGATCAGTGAATGTAAATGGGTTCTATGGGTACCCACGAGTCTCCCCTTTACAGACATGCCCACTTTATGATAATCACATGCAGTTTGGGGCAAGTCATAGTCAAGTCAGCACACTGACACACTGACAGCTGTTGTTGCCTGTTGGGCTGCAGTTTGACATGTTATGATTGGAGCATATTTTTCAGACAGTTATCGGACAGTTGGTGGATATTTGGTGGATATTTGTCGTACTTTTTTCGGACATATTTCTGACATTTTTCAGAATTTTTTAAAACTTTTTTTATACGTTTGTCGGACATTTTTCAGACTTTTTTCTGCTATATTTTTTGACATTTTTTCAGACTTTTTCACACTCTTCAGACTTTTTAAAAGCTTTTTTTGGTTTATATTTTTCAAACATTTTCCGGACATTTTTTTAACTTTTTTTCAGATATTTGTTGAATATTTGTCGTACTTTTTTCGTACTTTTTAAAAACTTTTTTTCATACATTTGTCGGACATTTTTCTGACTTTTTTCTGACATTTTATTTAGACATTTTTCGGACATGCTAAATCTTTATGCTAAATGCAGTACCTGTGAGGGTTTCTGGACTATATGTGTTATTGTTTTGTGTTGTTAATTGATTTCCAATAATAAATATATACATTCATTTGCATAAAGCAGCATATTTGTCCACTCCCATGTTGATAAGAGGATTAAATACTTGACAATCTCCCTTTAAGGTACATTTTGAAAAGATAAAATGTGTGATTAATTAACTATTTTAATTGATTGACAGCCCTAGTAAAAAGTAATTTGAACTTATCCAGCTCTACATGCTGCACATCAGTGACATAGCCTGTAGAATTTCCCAAAAATGTGTGAAATGCAAAGGGAGTTCATTGAATTTGAGGCATTGTCGACGTTTTTTTGACCAGCCCATGTGATTCATCATCAACTAGGCCTGTTTTCAGTGCATTCAGAACATATTTTAACCTTTTATTATTAGCATTAGAGATCTCTGAAGGCGCTGAGGGCAGTATTAACAAGTGCAGCTGATATATTTTTAGATATCGTTGGTATGCCGCTCTAATAAAGGCTTTATTGAGTGTTTTTGAGAAAGTGGGAGTTGAGAAAGTTGTCTCAGTGCTGCTGCCGTTTGGCCTGAAAACCATCACGTCTTTGCAGCCAGACTGAAGTGAAGATGTGGTGAAGAAGCGTCCTGCGTGCAGAGAGGAATGTGCTGCAGAATGCCTCGGCTACTCTCTCCGGGCCGTCCCCTTCGGTGTATGCGTGCCTCGCCACATTCAGGCCTCATGCTCCGTCTGCATTGTGAGCATACCGTGGTGGACGGGGTCGCTGTCTCTGGACCTCCCTTTTGTCTGCGCTGATTGATGGTAATCAGACAGTTACTGTATGATCTGCTGTCAGCAGACCCGCATGGTTCACAGCTCGCTGATATGTGTAGATTAGAGAGAGTTAGTGATGTATCAGCCTGATGTCATTAGTTCTGCCCCGTCATAGTTAAAGCATGACACAGTGCGAGTCGGCTTCATAAATCATTTCAGTCTTTTATTGTTGACGTCTAGTTCCTGCCAGTTTAAGAAGAGTTTGAGTCGTGTGTATGTAGGCGGCCGACCCGTCAATAATGCTGCAATCCGTTGCAAGTTGGAAGTCAGTAATTCCGAGTCGGTATTCCCGTCTTCCAATCTAAATGCATCCCGGTGCATCTGCTCGGGAAAACATGGACGCCTGCAGCAAACTGATGTTTTAAGTGTCTGACCTTCACAAGGATCTACAGAGGAGTTAAATCCATTACCACGGCGCCGTTAGCGAATAGAAACGCATATAAAGTTTAAATTAACAACGAGAATCCTGTGGGGGGATATTCCTGAAAATCTAATTTAAGACATTTTAAGGATCCATGGGAACCCTGTCAAAAGAGACGGGAGGAGGAGACCAGTACTGCCGTACCAGTACGCTACATAAAGTCAAACATGATGAAACGGTAATTCACTGTGCGCGCCACCATGTTGCTGTGACGTCGGAAGTGTTTATGTCGGCGAACTTGAGCTAAATAAGTTCCCGATTAGAATGACCGTTCCATTATACTTCTCCGTGTTGGAGGTCATTTCTTTCCGAATTCCAAGTACAATGTATTGCAGTATAACTGTAGATTGACTCGTATACACTTATATATGTATATCTCCAGGTTCCACACACATTGATTAGTCTAAAATCTGTCAAGGAAAAAAGTGTCAGGTGTCACAATGTAAGCTAAATAATATACCTGGAGCGTACATTATATGTATGTTTACATACATATATATTGTATATTTATTTAACCATATAGATCTGATATATGATATATGAGCAGCTCTACAAAGGCAGAGAACAGAAACTACAGAAAAGATGAAGTTGTGAGAAAAAAAGGGTTTGAATGCATAAAGAGCTTTTTAGTTTTTCAATCAGGACTGTCAATCAATTAAAATATTTGATCGCAAATTAATTTTTTTATCCATTCAAAATGTACCTTAAAGCAACTTTTACTTTTGATTTCACAGTTTGCTACGTCTGTGGTCATTTTTAACCCAAACCATGCTTTTTCATGAACCTAACTAAGTACTTTTGTTTTCTAAATCTCACCAAGCTGTTTCCTGTGAAGATGGAAATTATTTTGAAAATACTATACGCATGTAACATGCATAAATTGTCCCGTGTTGCTGGACATTTGTAGGAGAATGCACAAAAAATGAGGAATCATTTTTAATAAGATATCATACAAACCGTTGTATGAGGATACGTTGACCGCCGGTGTGCTGCTGACGCAAGATATAGTACTCGCACATGTAATCAGATGTAAACATAGAATTGAATTGAATAGATCAGCCACATTGTCACAGATATCTGATCCAACGAATCGGTATCGGCCTGATATCAGTATCAGATCATTGCATCCTTACTCTAAAATGTGTATATTGCAGAATAAGAGGAACCTACTGTAGGAATCATATTAGTTTTCACCATTTGTTGAACATGTTTTTGACTTTTGGCTCAGAGTTTCTCTTTGTGATAATAATATGCATCTGAAAACGTCCATGTGAGGCGGAGCAGTTTTAATGTTGGTTGGAGGAGAAAATATTCTTAAGAGTGAACGTTTACTTTTTGCTTATTTCTGCTCGATTAACATTTAAAAACATCTTTTATAAACATGATAAATGAGGCTGAGCGCCCTGCGGGGCCAGTTAATGTTAACAGGGAAAATGACGTCATGTGGGAGACAGAAGAACAGATTTCTGTAAAATTACATTCTAAGAAGAATTATGCTCAGATTGGGTGTTAAAGGTTTTCAGTGTGCATTAATTCTCCGTATTAGTGGGTGACATGACGGGCACACTGATCCAGTTAACAGAGATACTCTTCATGTTATTGTTTCAGAAGCTGATATGAAGGAGCGTTCCTCTGGGGTTACTGTTGCACTGAATAGATTTTAAATGATTTCAGGATCACCAAACCGCTGACGTTTGCCGACTGTGTTGGAGATGAACTGCCTCTCGGGTGGGAGGAAGTTTACGACCAGCAAGTGGGAGTTTACTACATCGACCACATCAACAGTGAGTACATCCCCATTTGTCTCCGAGCATAGATTTCACTGTATAACACACTGGAGCGATGATGGTTGAATGTTAATACACTCTTCTTTCTTTTCTGATGAATGTTATCACATGCCTTTATGGGATTAGTTGCTTATTAGGTCCCTTTTACACATGTTCAGGAACATTTCCTGCATGGGCTCATGTGTGAACGGGAGCAGGGATCCATATTCAGGGAAATCTGTACCGTCAGTTTCCCTCCGCAAGATCTTGTAACGTTTCAGGAAAAATGCCGGTACGGCGGTTTTGTAAATGAAAGCAGTAACATTGCAGGGATGAGCATGTAAAGGGTTACGCCCGTATGACGGAAGACGCTTTCACGTGGAGCGAGCGAACCAATCACAAGACTCCGCTGATGACGTGTTTGAATCCACAACTTGTTTACGGTTTAGCATTTACACCAATGCTTTCGCAGGTGATTTGATGATAGCCAAAAATAAATTTAAAAAAGTATGTCAGAAATATCAAAAACATGTCAGAAAAGTATTAGTAAAATGTTTGAAAAATGTCCAAAAAATATGTGAAAAATATTCGAAAATTATTAGCAAAATAGGTGAAAAAAAATTGTGAAAACTGTCCAAAAAATATGTGAATAATATGTGAAAAATTTCCAACAAATATGTGAAACATAATCGAAAATTATTTGTAAAATATGTAAAAAAAAAAAAAAAAAAAAGAAAACAAAGAAAAGTGAAATATATCCAAAAAATATCTAAAAAATGTCAGAAAATTATTAGTAAAATGTGAAAAATGTTCGAAAAAATATCCGAAATAATATGTGAAAAATGTCTGAAAAATATTTGTAAATTATGTGAAAAAATTAGTGAACAATGTTGGAAAATATCCGAAAAATTTTCAAAAAATATGTGAAAAATGTCCAACAAATGTGTAAAAAATGTCCAAAAAATATCCAATAAAGACGTGAAAAATATGTGAAAAATGTCCACAAAATACCCGAAAAATATCCATAAAGTATGTGGAAAATGTATTAAAGATATTAGAAAATTATTAGTAAATAATAAATACGTTTCAAGACACAGAAACATTGGTACTGGACAAAAACAGCTCCTCGTCCGCCATGTTCCTGAAAATAATACGAGATGTGTACACGTACATCTGGCCTAGCCCCATCTTCTTCTTCTTCTGTTGCGTTTTATGGCGGTTGACAAGTGTTGCATTACCGCCATCTGCTGGACTGTCCCTTGCCCCATCTGTACCTGCATCGCTGCTGCGTGTGTGAAAAGACGTAAGACGGAAATGTTCCTGAATGTAGTGCATGTGTGAATAAAATCACTAGGGGTACCTGAAAGGTTATCCCAGTAATGAACCAGGAACTATGTATGAAAGAGACTTTAGTCACTTGAGTTTGTGTCCCGTTGTCAGAGACGACCCAGATTGAGAACCCGCGGACTCAATGGCGTCAGGAGCAGGAGCGCATGCTGAAGGAGTACCTTGTGGTGGCCCAGGAGGCCCTCAAAGCCAAGAAGGAGATGTACCTGGTGAAGCAGCAGCGTCTGGAGCTGGCTCAGCAGGAGATGCTGCTCTTCCACGAGCTCTCGGAAGACAACCGCTCCATCACCAGCAGTAAGACGCTCTGACATCTTCCTGACATGCTACCCGGTGTTTCATTACATAATCAAAGAAAGAATTAAAGCATGAGAGACGTGTGACCTGGACGGCTCCATGACGACTAAAAACCTGACCTTAGCTGATCTCATTATCTGGCCTGGATATGTTATATTGTTGATGTCCATTCAGGACCTGGTGGGGGGGTGCAGATCTATAGAAGATCCTCCAAATCCCCATTTTAACTCCCTCCACCCAGTTCACCCTCCGACTCCAGCCAGCTGTCACACTCAAAGCGTCCAGAGGGCGTCCACAGAGAGCACCGGACACCGGATATCGACTAACTGCTCTTTCTTTTTTCTTTTTATGTGTTCACAGCGCTCTCCGGCTCGTCCTCGAACGCGAAATACGACCCTGACCAAATAAAAGTGGAAATAGCTTGTCGACGAGAGCGGGTAAGTCATTATCGGAGGAGAACAATGGGCTGAAGCGAGGGGCCCTTCTGGGCAGAAAAAGGGGGCTGGGGTGTGGCCCCTACAGGATACTGTGGCTCTGGCCCGGGGCCTCGAGAGGATGAGGATGAGATCATCATCATCAAAGGGTCAGGCAGAGGCTAGGTCACTGACTCACAGGGCCAAGTTTCTCTCAGATCAGTCACATGGGTGAGGGTGTTTCCTGGTTAGACTGAGGAGATGAGGAGGACTTCATGTTCCTATAGAAATCACACATGATTAAATCCTCAGCCAGAGTTTCTGTAAATGTGGAGACAGGTGTGTTTTTGAGGATTGTATGAACACAGTGATACTCCCTTATTATCTGAGGATGAACAGTTGTTGAGTAGAAGTTCCTCATAGTCTCGTCATTCACAGGAAACACCCACAAGTCAGCGCTGATAGTTTGAAGTAACCAGCGAAGCCGAGAGCCGCAGTATGTCAGAGTGATTTATGGCCAGTCGTGTTTCCAATAAAAATCCCTGCTCATCATTTTTATCTCTGTAAATGTCAGCGTGATCTTCAGTGTAGAGGTGTATCTAAAAATGCAGAGAAGCAGGTGTGCTTGCCGTAGGGGTGGAGAAAAAATCGATTCACCTGTGTATCGTGATGTTGAAAAAATATGTGAACACTGTCAGAAAATATGTGAAAACTGTCCAAAATATATCCGAAAAATATGTGAAAAATATCTTAATAATATTAGTAAAATATGTGAAAGAATTAGTCAACGCTGCCGGAAAATATCTGAAAAATGTCCAAAAAATGTCTGAAAAACATCTGAAAAATATTAGTAAATAATGTAAAAAAAAAAATAGTGCACGCTGTCAAACAATATCTGAAAAATATCCAAAGAATGTTCAAAAGAAAGGTGAAAAATATGTGAAAACTGTCCAAAATATATCCAAAAAATATGTGAAAAATATCTTAATAATATTAGTAAAATATGTGAAAGAATTAGTCAACGCTGCCGGAAAATATCTGAAAAATATCCAAAAAATGTTCGAAAAAAATGTGAAAAATATGTGAAAACTGTTCAAAATACATCTGAAAAATGTCCAAAATATATCCGAAAAATGTCAGAGAAATATTAGTAAAATCTGTGAAAAAAATAGTTAACGCTGTCAGAATATATCCCAAAAATGTAAAAAAGAAAAAGTGAAAAATGTTTGATAAATATGTGAAAACTGTCCAAAAAATATCATAAAAATTTTAAAAATATGTGGAAAATATACCAAAAATGTCAGAATTAGTAATTAATAATTACTAGTAAATAATAAATGCAGTTCAGGACACAGAAACATTGGCACCGGACAAAAACAGTATCGTTCCTCATTGACTATGACTTGCCCCCAAACTGCATGTGATTATCATAAAGTGGGCATGTCTGTAAAGGGGAGACTCGTGGGTACCCATAGAACCCATTTACATTCACTGATCTGGAGGTCAGAGGTCAAGGGACCCCTTTGAAAATGGACATGTCAGTTTTTCCTCTCCAAAATTTAGTTTGGAGCGTTATTTAACCTCCTTCATGACCAGCTAGTCTGACATGGTTGGCACCGATGGATTCATCAGATTATATAGTTTCATATGATACCAGGATCTTCACTCTAGCTTTAAAACTGAGCTCCTAAAAATCACAATTTGCGTTAATGCGTTAAAGAGATTAGTGGTGTTAAAACAAATCTGTGTTAACGTGTTATTATCATGTTAACTTTGACAGCTCTAATCTATAGCTATATATCCTTCGGAGACATTAATACCGGCCCCAACAAAAACAAACTAAAACTAAACCTTTCTGAACTAAAGTAAAACACGCTGAGAAACTAAACTAAAGTAAAATAAACTATTATAACCTTGGTGTGGATGAGCGTGCGTCTCTGTGTAAACATGACGGAGCATTCCTGGATGTGACTAGTCATGACTAAGCAGTTGTTTTCTGTGTCCGCAGCTCTCCAGACTGAAGCAGGAGCTGGCCCAGGTGAAGCAGGAGCTGCAGTATAAGGAAATGGGAGTGGAGACCCTGCAGGAGTGAGTGTTCCTCTGCCTCGGTGTCCCGGACACCCACCCTTCCTCCTCTGACCACCACCCTCCTCCTTCCTACAGCACTGCTCCCTCTTTTATTCCCTCTATCTTCAACTATTTCTCTTTAGTCTCCTTGTATTCACACAAAATATTACATGTAGTTTAGCAGGTTTTCATATTTAAATTATTTTTTTCATCTCACAATACTTTTATCAATTATTGTTTATTTATTTTTTTTAATTTTCATCACAAACAAAAAGACTCAAACATACCAACACCAAATTAAAAAAAAAAAACCAAAACAAGTATAAAATAAAATAAAAAATAATTAAAAAATAATAATAAAACAATGAATAAAATAAAAATTAAAAATAATAATAAATTAAAAATAATAATAAAAAGACAACCACCACAAGGAAGCCAGACTAGATAGACAAAGATACAATACAATAATTATGGTTTATTGACTTACATAACCTTTTAGCTGAGGTTGTACAGATTTTATGGGTATGAAGCATTTGAAGATACTCCATGAAATGACATCACAATAAGCAAAAATACCAACGTAGGCACTGGTGGAACATTTCTACTGCACAGTTCAAAGGGTTAACGGGGAGCTCCATGCCTTCAGGTACATTCCAGTCTTTATGCTAAGCTAAGCGCTAATCGTCTGCTGGCTGTAGGTTCATATTTACGTTACCGACACAAGAGAGGAATACATTTTCTCATCTGTCTGTCAGTAAGAATGCAAATAAGCTTATTTCACAAAATGATGTAAGGTTGAGGTTCTCTTAGAAACTAAATTTAAGATGTATACATCTGTATAGTACGACGGAGTATTAGGGCCACATCGAGGAAAAAAACTGAGATTTCGAGAAGTCATAATATTACGAGAATAAAGTCATAAGTTTAAGAAAGTAAAGTCGTAGTATTATGAGAATAAAGTCGTAATATTATAAAGTAGTAATGTTACGTGTTATTTTAGTGTGAAAATGAGGAACGTGGAGCATCTTGTAATGTTCTACTTTAGGTTTCACTAATAACCAAATACTTCATCTCTTGGCTCATCAGCAGCACATTATCATCAGCATCAGGACCTGGAAGAGATTGTTATTAAAGAAACTGAGTTTATCCTGAAGAAAGAATCACACAGACCTGATGAGGAAGCTGACTCTTTAGAACAGGAGGAAATTACTTATTTTTCTCGTAAAGTTATGACTTTATTCTCATATTACCACTTTTTTCTTGTAAATTTATGACTATTCTCGTAATATTACAATTCTTTTTTCTCATAAAGTTATGACTTTATTCTTGTAATATCACAACTTTTTTTCTCGAAATAGTATGACTATTCTCATTAAATTAAGACTTTTTCTCGTAATATTACGCCTTTTTTTCTTATAAATCTAGACTATTCTCGTAATATTACAAATCTTTTTTTTTCGTAAAGTTATGACTTTATTTTCGTAATATTTCGACTTTTTTTCTTGAAATAGTATGACTTTATTCTCATTAAATTACGGCTTTACTCTCGTTAAATTGCCACTTTTTTCCCGTAATATTAAGACTTTATTCTTGAAATCTCCAATTTTTTCCCCCCCTCAAGTATAGGTGCACATTTAAAGATTATTCTGGGAGATAACGTGCCACATGTTTAATTAGACCTAGATTAATTATTTTAGGATATTAAAACTGATGTTTATGAAACTCTTTACAGAAGTTTGACAAGAATATTTTCTTGTTTAATTACATTATTGGACTTTATTCAGTTCATCTAGGTGGAAAATGGTGAAAGAATAATCAGGAGATGCTCTTCTCCAGCTTCTATTTTCCTTTAGTTTGTGTTGGTATTTAAACACATAAGCGTCTTTTGTGCTGGGAACATTTCTGAGCGGTTCATGTTAGAATTAGAGGCTCCACCTCTCAGAGAGGAGGAAAGAGAGAGAGAGAGAGAGAGAGAGAGCGTTTGAGAAAAGGCAAATGGAGGGAATTTTTGATGGAAAAGGGGACTCCACCTCAGGAAGAGGATGCACCAGTGGAGTGCAGGGAGCCAAGGCTCAGCCTGGAGAGGAAGTCGCTCCACGGAGAGGGGAGGAGGTGGGGAGGAGGAGGAGGAAGAGGAGGGGAGGAGGTGTGGACTCCAGAGCAGTTTCAAAAACACAGAGATATCTGGCAGCAAATTCCTCTGCACTTCCTGAGTCCTGGCAAAGAGTCCCTTATCTCTTAGATAATACACGACTCGAGTGATTCCCAGAATAGCCAGGAGAATACACAGCTTGCAGAAAACATGGACGCATCCTCCTCTTGAGTGTTTGTGCCTTTTGTTTGTCTGTGTCTGTGTATGTGTGTGTGTGTGTGTGTGTGTGTGTGTGTGTGTGCGTGTGTGCGTCCTATTGTTTCTTCTGGGCTGGTATTCGCCCAGCAGGGACCCTACGGCTGTTGTTTTCCCAAATCTCAGCTGTTGTCAGCAATATAGCTAATTGTTCTCCGCGCCATCAGATAAAGCAAACAAACAGCTTCTGACGCAGAAATTCACCCTCTTAACCGTCACTACTCTCCACCGAAAGAATGCAGGAGTTTATCTCTTTTTCTGCTCGTCTGTAGTCCGCCTTATCTCTCCGTATCCGTCACCAACATCTCAGCCGGCGGTTTTAAGGACTTAGAATGAGTTAGCTTCTGTACAGTACACAGGGTGGGGGGTTCAATACAGGCCGGCACTGAGGGGTGGTGGGTATGACTTTTTTTTTTTTTTTTTTGCTAAGCATATAAACTCCCAGGCCCTGCCAATGGGGTGGGGGGGGGGGGAACAAAGCAGAGCTTGTTTAGGGAGGAAGAGGCAGGGTCGGGTGGATGAACAGTACCTGCTGTTGAAGGGGAGTGAAGGAAGCGGGTTGTGGTGAGAGCGGGGGCCACGTGCCAGGACCAGTGATGGTGGAGGAGGCAACGCGCCGCGCCACGCCGCGCCGCGCTGCGCTCCTCCAACCAACAAACCAACCAAACCCCCCCCCATTCATACCGTCATTGAAGAATATAAGATGATGATGATTCACTTTAAAGCAGGAGATTTGTTTGCTCATCAAATGTTGGCAGGAATTCTGGATCGATCTGTTTTTGTTATTTTAGACTCTATAGAAACATTTAAAGGGATATTCTGGATGTTTCTTAGTGTGGTTGTATGAGGTTCTTCTACATGGTCAGTGTATTCAAGTTGAATTAAATAAGGATTTGGTGTTTTAAAGGGTTAGTTCAGATTCACCAAACTCACACAATAACACAAACAAACTACCCGATGGAGGCAGCGGTAGACCAGCAACTCCTGTGTTCTGAGAGGTAAAATGACTGTTTTTGTCAAAGGAGTCTGGTGGCTTTGAAGAGATGGTAAAAAAAAAACAAGACCCGGTTCAAACCGAGTATATGTCTGTATATGTCTGGACCGTGTTCGGGCAGTCTGTGAATTTGTGGTTGAATTGTTCCACTAATAGTCAGTGGTCATGTCTATAATGTTAAATCCAGCGGTACATGTCCACCAGGTCCGGCAAGGACACTAGGGGGCGCTGCTCCTCTTCAACTGGCCGTTCAAGCGGTGACATTGAATGCACATGATTGGTACCTGGTTTTCAAACAGGAAACAACACGGCGGCCTGCTCGTTAACTTCCTGTTATTCCGTCTAAACGATCCACCAAAATCTATTTCTGAAATTTTTTTAAGAGAGAAATAGGCGATGATGTCACTGCTGAATCTGGTTTCATTTTAGAACTAGGTCGCCTGGTTTCACAGCTCGGTCCGAGTTTTGTGAGCCGGACGCGTGGCGCTGGAAGGGCTCATTTGCATAAAGGAATGTTCCCGCTTTTTTATTTTGAATTAGTAATGGCCAACAAGGAAACACTCGGCTGACCAATCATATAACTTCATCACTCAGTGACAGACTTTTGCGTTGGCCCTCTGCGGTCCAGACAAAAAGTGGTGAACATATTCTAAATATAGCGTACACTTAAACTGATTTAGATTATTTTAGATGTCTAAAATGTGTTAAGCTGCTTCCCCCGTCCACAGCAGTACATTACTTTGCTCCTGTGTTGGTCTGTTTCTACTAACTCCATCTACTGTAGTAATACACTGACTATGGAGAAGAACCTCATACAACCACACTGAGAAACATCGGAACTATCCCTTTAATCAGTCTCACATTTGTGACATTTATTTTTTAAATACATAAAGAAATGTGTAAAGAAAAACCTACATAAATAAATAAGCTATGGGAAATAAATAAGGGGTGAAATGCAAAGACAAAATCATGCATATATCATTAAATAAATGCTTAAACATAAATACAATTTTAAATTTTAAAAATGAATAAAAAATACATTTAAAAAATCTAAAAATAAATGAATGAATTTAAAAGTTAATATAAAATAAATACATAAATAAATAAAATGAAATCAAAGACTAAATAAATAAGGGAATTAATACAAAGATAAATAGATAAAGAAACAAATTAAAACAGAAATATCAATTTATGTGACATATCAATTAAATAATGACTACATTTATTTTTAATATTATTTTTGCTACATTTAATGACATATTTATTTATTTATTTATGAAGTCATTTATTTATTTATTTATTTGTTTATTTATTTAATGCGTGGGACTCTTTGTGTATGAATGTGTTAGTCCGACCTTCTGAATCTTTACAACGAATCGGTTCGGAAGCTCAGTTTCGTCTCTCGGTGGATCTTGATGTGTTTAAATACTGAGGGTCTTGAGTCTTGTCACTGAGATTTACTCCCAAACGAGCGAGCCTTTGAAAGCAGCACTTTAAACAACATGTGGAAACAAACAGAGATGATCATTTACACCGTCCTGTCACATGCAGTGTCAGTATTTCATAACTCACCACAGTCTAAAACAAACACTTGAATGTTACCTCCCACACAAAAATACCTCAGATGTTCATCTGATGATTATTTTTTGTGACATATTTTCCACTGAGCTGTTTTCCAATATGAAGCACCCACCCTGCTGCTCGTACGTGAATGAGAGATGTCTCTCTGTAGTTCAGACTGCTTCTGCTGGATTCCTGTGTAAACTATAATCGGATGATTGTGCATGTAGTGTAAAAACGCCCAGCAGGCACATTTTAGCATTCAGATTCTGGGTCAAAGACAACTTCCAAGAATTATTATTATTATTAATAAGGCAACCACAACTTTTTCCTGAGGAAATTGATATATAACATTTCAACAAAGCACCTATTAACACCACATGATCATAGTTTTATCCTTTGGCACAGTTTTCATCTTGTTCCTCCTTCCCACACATTTATCTTGTCTTTTTCCTCCTGACACCTGTAAGTGAATTTATCTGTTCTGCTAGAGGAACATCATCAAAACGTAACATCTTCCACACAATTATGTGATATAATGCTATATAAAATTCACAAATGGGTTAATGTATTGTAGCACGTGGCTGCACAAACTCATTTCATCATACAATATAAATAAAACAAGACAAAGAACAGGCCATATTGTAATCATTTAATCATATATAAATTCAATACCAGTATTTTTAAGTGAGGGGAAAAAAAGGAAAAATCAAAACAAAACAAAAAAATACTATTATGATGACATACTCTTTTGTCCCTTTTTCTATTACTGTATTTAATTTGTTAGTACTTAATTCATATTTTTATTTATTTTTTTATTACTTTATTTTTTTTACTTTTGTTCTCCAAAAAACAGTATTTTTAAATTAATTAAAATAATTAAAATAATTATATATATATATAATATTATATATATATATATATATATATAATATTTTATATATATATATATATATAATATTTTATATATATATATATATATAATATTATTTATTTCATTTTAATATGATTCTGATTATTTTAATGAATTTATCCTAATTTTTTTACATGCTTATTTACTCAAAATATTTTTTATTTTTTATTTTTTTATTACTTTTAATTTATTGACTGGTTTCATCAATACGTGTACTTTGTTTCGTGATACAAACTCATTTCATCATACAATATAAACAATACAAGACAAGGAACATGCCATATCGTAAGCATCATATATAAATTGAATAGCAGTATATTTAAGTTAGGGGAAATATATTTATTTTTATTATATAATATATATTAATATTTATTTCCCTATGATCACTATTACTTTTTAAGAAATATCAATAAATTCTTTTACTCACTTGTTTACCCAAAACATGTTTTTACTTATGGAACCTGCCAAATAAAAAATAAATAAATAAATGACTTGATAAATGAATAAATATGTCATTAAAAGTAGCAAAAATAATATTAAAAATAAATTTGGACATTTATTAATTGATAAAATATGACGTAAATTGATATTTCTGTTTTAATTTGCTTCTTTATTTATTTATTTTTGTATTAATTCCCTTATTTATTTACCCTTCTGTTTAATTTTCCCTTTATTTATATATGTATTTATTTTTATTAACACCATTTGCTACATTTAATGACTTATTTATTTATCGATTCTTTATTTATTTATTCATTTATATTTTATTTTTGCAGATTTCTTCCTCCATATTTACTATCTGATTTAAGAAAATGTTTGTTGCTTTATATTTCTATATTTGTACACTCTATTTAGAATAACAGTTTCAGTTTCAAGCCTCCTTAGACGTCAACAGAGCAGTCTGAACAAGCCTGATGATTATACTGTAGCTTCCAAAGGGAAGACTGTGATGTTTATCAGAAATCTACCAAACAAAAGAACATGAAGCCGTTTTAACAGTCGGTGTTCCAGCATACGTCTGACTGTGTGTGTTTGTGTCTCAGGATTGACAGGAAGATGTCCTGCAGTCAGACGAACTACAAGCTGGACGAAGCTCAGGCCATCTTCAACGAGCTGCGCAGCATCAAGAAGGCCATCACCACGGGCGAGAAGGAGAGGCAGGACCTCATCCAGGTAAGAGATCACCTCTAACGTCCTGTTGTCTGTGTTTTACTCCTGAAACAGGAGTCTGTTGTTGGAATATTCTTTGCTGACCTCTAGTGTTTGTTAACCTCTACTGTCCTGCTGCGGCTCATCATTGTCTTTTAATAAAACACATTTCCAGACGTCTGAGTCAGCGACCACGATTTTGTCAGCAAAGCAAAAAAATTTAATATATAATGAATAATAGAGGATGATTCAGTCTGATCGTCAGGACTCGCTTAAAAAAGCATTTCCTGGAAATGTCACCGTCTATTTATGAACACATAAGGGAGGAATTAAATGACACTCTTTAAATGTTAAAATTCATCTTTAAAAACTGATTTAGACAATTTACATTGACATTTAGCTGTCCCACTTTGTTGTTGTTCTTAACAACAATTGTCCGTGAGATATTTTTGAGTGATATTATATTATTATGCAGATGATTTAGTGCTTTTAACAGTTTTTAACAGCCTGCTTGATGATCTGAGAGCTGCTGGAAGTGTTGAAATATTTAAATGTAAACTTAAAACTATCTATTCATCCAGGTCTTTGATTAAGACTTGTTATTATTTTATTCACTTATTTTATTGTATTTAATTTGTAAAATGTTATTCTATTTTATTGTTATTATTTTATTATCACCTATTTTATTGTTATTTTATTGTCACTTATTTTATTGTTGTTTTATTATCACTTATTTTATTGTATTTAATTTGTAAAATTGTATTCTATTTTATTATTATCATGTTGTTATCACTTATTTTATTCTTATTTTATAAATCACTTATTTTATTGTATTCTATTTTATTATTATCATGTTCTTATCACTTATTTTATTCTTATTTTATAAATCACTTATTTTATTGTATTTCATTTGTAAAATTGTATTGTATTTTATTATTATTTTATTGTTATTTTATTGTCACTTATTTTATTATTGTTTTATCAACACTTACTTTATTGGATTTAATTTATGAAATTGTATCCTATTTTATTATTATTTTATTATCACTTATTTTATTATTGTTTTATCAACACTTACTTTATTGGATTTAATTTATGAAATTATATTCTATTTTTATTAATCTAATTTTATTATTACTTATTTTATTGATATTTTATTAATCACTTACTTTATTGGATTTAATTTATAAAATGTTATTCTATTTTATTATTATTTTATTAATCTAGTTTTTGCTTCGCATTGTTTTGCTACTATTACTGTTATTATAGCTTTTCATTATATTTGATTGCATTTTTATAATTTTATTGTGTTGCGTGCTTTGGTCTTGAATTATCAAATTGTTAAATTGCTGAATTGTTTTCTATTGTTTTCATTTGTTCTGTCTTAGTTTCGGCTTGTCAGTCATCTGTGAAGCACTTTGAACTGCACTTAGTGGTGAAAGAAGTATTACTTAAGTTAAAGTACTACAGTGTGAAAATACTCTGTTACAAATAAATTTCCTGCATTCAAAATCTTACTCAAGTAAAAGTACAAAAGTATCAGCATCAATACTTAAAATACATAAAGGAAAAGTACTCAGAATGGACCATTTCTAAACCATATCACATCACATATATAATATTACTGGATTATAGTTATTGATGCATTAATGTGTTCATCACTTTAATGTTGCTGCTGGTAAATGTGGGGCTGATTTTCAGTACTTTAAAAGTAATATAATAAAATATAAATAAAGTTTTTGTATTGCAGTATTGCTGGGTATTAATCTGAACCTGCAAATTAACTAGTAACTAAAGCTGTTATATAAATGTAGTGGAGTAAAAAGTACAATATTTGCCTCTGAAATGTAGTGAAGTAGAAGTATAAAGTAGCATAAAATGGAAATACTCAAGTACAAGTTCTGCAAATATGTACTAAAGTACTTGAGTAAATGTACTTAGGTAAATTCCAACAATGCTGGTATGAAAGGTGCTGTACAAATAAAGATTGATTGGTTGATTGATTGATTATAATATTCTATTTTCCGTCCCTCAGTGCCTGGCAAAGCTGACGGTGAACTTCCAAAACAGCTTGTCCATCCAGGACTCGGTGGGCGAGGTGGCAAACAGCACTGGAACCGTGGGAGACTCGTGCAACCTGCAGCAGTACTGTGACACCGGCTGTCAGACGGACATCATGGGAGAGGTAGGAGACGCCGCTACTCCTCGCCGTCTACCCCTAAAACTGGTTTTCAAGACTGTGACAGAGAGTTGCTAGGCGGGCGCAGAGGTGGAGACATAAGGCGTCAGAATTTGTACTCCTTCTCGGAGTCAAATCTGAACATACAGACATGATTTTAGATTCAGCGTGACTAAGGCTACATTCTCACAAGATCAGGCGGTGTGGCGGAAACGCAAGTTTATCCATTCACTTTGAATGGGGGTGGTGCGCCTGATACAACACCTGATCTCGTATGATTACACCTTTTCCAATAAATGTCCATAAATCCACTGCACCTTATTACTTACCACAAGACGCAACTTATAACTGCAGAACTCGCCTAAGACTCAGCATGTTTCTAAGTTTTCTTAAATAGGGCTGTCAAAGTTAACGTGATAATAGCGCAAATTTGTTTTAATGCCACAAGTTTCTTTAACGCTTTAACGCAACTTGTGAGCTAGAGTGAAGATACTGGTATCATATGAAACTATAAAACCTGATGAATCCGTCGGTACCAACCAGGTCAGACTAGCTGGTCATGAAGGAGGTTAAATAACGCTCCAAACTTACACTAAATTTTGGCGAGGAAAAACCGTCATGGCCATTTTCAAAGGGGTCCCTTGACCTCTGACCTCCAGATCAGTGAATGTAAATGGGTTCTATGGGTACCCACGAGTCTCCCCTTTACAGACATGCCCACTTTATGATAATCACATGCAGTTTGAGGCAAGTCATAGTCAAGTCAGCACACTGACACACTGACAGCTGTTGCTGCCTGTTGGGCTGCAGTTTGCCATGTTATTATGATTTGAGCATATTTTTCTGATATGTTTCGAACATTTTTTTTTAACTTTTTTTCAGATAGTTGTCAGACATTTGTTGTACTTTTTTCAGACTTTTTAAAAACTTTAAATGCAGTACCTGTGAGTGTTTCTGGACAATATCTGTCATTTTTTTGTGTTGTTAATTGATTTCCATAATAAATATATACATACATTTGCATAACGCAACATATTCGCCCACTCCCATGTTGATAAGAAGATTAAATACTTGACAAATCTCCCTTTAAGGTACATTTTGAACATATAAAAAATGTGCGACTTATCACAATTAACTATGGACAATCATGTTATTTATTGCAATTAAATATTTTAATCGATTGACAGCCCTAATATCAAAGTAATCCAGTAATATCTGTCTGAACATCCAGGGGAACATTGCTAATAGCTACTTTGGCATAGTTTTAATGGTGCCAATGTTCCAATAACATGTACAGGGCTCAAGTTGTAGCCCACTGCTAACTAAACTCAAGAACAATCAGCTGTTCAAATGATGACCAGATAATCTGCAGGAAGCTCCTTATGCTCCCTTCATATATCTGAATTGACTGTTGGTTACGGTTAAGTCACGTCTCTATTTGTTATTTAAACTTTTCATAATTGAATTCCTCTTTTTTTCTTTAGTATGGTTCCCAAGATTCAACGCATCTAGTGGACAAAGTGAAGCTCAACTGGCAGTACGAGGAAGCCAAGAAGAAGTAAGTGTGTTTAGTTGTTTATCAGTCGTAGTACTATGACACACCGGCATGCAGTTCTGACTCACAGCAGTCAGCCCCCTCTCGCTCCTCGGGGCGCTGCGCGTCGCCGTCCAGTGGGAGGGCGTGTTATGAATAGTATTTGTACCCGGTGGCCGTGGCTGCTGAGCGATGTCTGGACAGCGGAATGAGCTGGGTGGTCACATTCTTCGCTGGCCACGCTGCTGCTGACTGTGTGCTGCCTTTGTGTGTGCAGCCAGAGAGAGCTCGGCCCACCGCCTGCCTGCTTCGCTGTACACCCCGCTGCTCCGCAAGGTGGTTTAATATACACACTGTTTGGTTAAATATATCCCGGCTCACCCTGCAGCACAGGATAAATTATACACTGGCAAAATCAACAGTTAGTTTTTGCTTATGAATTCAGCACAGGTATGTCATGAGGTGGTGTGTTCTCTAATGACTGATTGACTGATGACCGGTCCTGGTTGGACGGTATGGAGTCATAGGAGTGCCATAAAAAAATAATAAATCTGTTAAATAATTAGAAAATATATGTGGAAATATAAAGAGGAATAAATAAAAGAATAAAGAAGTAAATAAAAAATGTGGCAATGCAAAGACAAATAACAATATATAAATTAATAATTATAAACATTTTCCTTTATTTTCACATGTATTTGTTCATTTATTTCTATATATTTATTTTTATCTTAAAGCATTAAAATAACTATTTTTTATACTCCATTTTATTTGTATTTTATTTTACTTATTTTGTATTTTTATTATTGTTTATTTTTATATAATATAATTTATTTATTTTTACCTCTTTTACTTTAATTTATTTTCCCCATTGCTTTTGCAATTCCTTGAAGGGCCAAGCTGTCAATCAACTGACTTTGGGCGGGCCTTTCTGCTCAGGCTGAGGAGTTAATTCCTGCACACACATATACTCTATTTTAAATAAAAAATAGAATAATTTATATCCAAAAGAAAATAACCGAATATACATTTTTAAAATGATATATTTATGTATTTTTTGCATTTAAATTACCTATTTATTACTGTATTTTTTTATTATTATTTTTTTTATATCATGTCATTTATTTTAAAAAATGACAAAAGTTTTATTTTTAAAAATATATATTTTTGTATTTTTGCATTTAAACTATTCTATATTTTCTATATTTTTATTATTATTATTTATTTCTATCCCTTTACTTTAACTTATTCTTTTTCTTATTGCTATTTATTGAACTACACTTGCAGAGTAGTCAGTTCCTGCACACATGTACTCTATTTTAAATTTTTAAAAATAGAGTAATTTATATGCAAAAAAAAAAGAAATTATAGTTTTAAAAATAT
Organism: Sebastes umbrosus; assembly: GCF_015220745.1. Taxonomy (NCBI): domain Eukaryota; kingdom Metazoa; phylum Chordata; class Actinopteri; order Perciformes; family Sebastidae; genus Sebastes; species Sebastes umbrosus. The sequence continues at coordinate 1,258,811 of NC_051273.1, read as the reverse complement.
ATACAGATATAAATGAACAATTACATTATTATTTCATATTTAAATATATTTCTCTTCATATTTCCACATTAATTTTCTTTTTTGTACGGCACCTCTATGACTCCATAGGACAGTGCATGTTGCAGCTGTAAGGGGCAGTGATGATAGCTGCAGCAGCAGCCAGAGTCATCGTGTTATTACACCGACGGTCCGTGCACACTTTTTACTTTACAAGATTCATGTTGCTGTGTGGTGACCGAGCAACAGCGATGCCAACCATGACATCAGGGAGAAAGGGAGAGAGAGGGAGAGGGAGAGGGAGAGGAGAGACCTGTGGAAACTTGCATGCTCTGTCACTGAGTCACTCTGTCTGAAATCCAGCTCACATAAACACAGTTATTTCATCAGAGCTCAGAGCTGAGGTCTCAGGACGCTTAACTGTGTGTGAATAAACGTGTTGGTGATGCACACCTGTAGCACCGCTGGCTGATGCAGCGCTGAGGCTCAGGTAGAAATTACAACGCTGAATACTGTCATTATAGTCGCAGCATCAAGTGTCTGCTTGGCTCTTACATGGAGCTGATTCTGCCATATTACTATAAACACAGAGTACACAGAGGCTCCACTTAACCAGGCAGGTAACATTAACTCAGTAAACTCTCATACTAATATTAATAAGTAGCCATCTGTACGTAAAAAAAAAAAATACACAGTCAAAATAAAAACCTATTAGATTGATTTTCAAGTCAAACTCATGTTTTTATAATAAACAACTTTATTTGTAAAGCACCTTTCATACAGGAGTTGCAGCCCAAAGTGCTTAACAGCATTAAAAATAGACATAAAGTAATGAAATAATATAAAATAGTAATGCAGAAAGTAAGAAAAAAAATAAAGGTTATAGTAGCATCAAAGAAAAAAAAATAATACACTTAATTTATGTATCACCTTTCATACAGGGATAGCTTTAACACAATGAAACAAGAAAATAAATAAGAACAGGCAAATTTAAATAAGTGCAAATACTGTGTGATAAAACCAATCAGATCAATGTCAGAAAAAAGAGGCAGGTAGAACATTAAAACAAAGTACATGCTGCGTCTACTTGGTTGGAAAAGGAAAATAATAAATAAAAAAAACTTAAACTAAAAATACAAACAAACAAACTTAAAAAATGAAACTTTTTTTGAAAAACTTAAAAAAATAAACTTAAAAAAATGTTCAAAAAAATAAATAAATAAATTACAATACAAATAAAATAAAATTTCCCCTTTTCCCCTTATAGCCCTCTCCCTCAGTTCAGTTCAATATGTGGTCTTTAATAATAATAAACTTTATTATAGAGCACCATTCCTACAGGGGATGTAGTTCAAAGTTTTTTACAATATTGCAAAGAAAAAGAGAATAAATAAAAACAGGCAAATTAAAAACAAGTGCAAAAACTGCGCGATAAAACCAAACAATCAGATCAATAACACATAAAAAGAGACAGCAAATGGCAAGAACCAGTCTGCTAAGAACAATACAATATGTAAAAGATAAGAATAAAACAAAGGAAGAATAAATACATATTCACATTGTAACGAGGGGAATGATTTTATTTTTATTTTTTTCCTTTTTTGCTGATGGCATATGAACTCTCTGTGAGTGCCAGGCACATTTGGCTCCAGCAGAGCTTCTGTAAACAGATGTTTGTAGACGCAGCGTGTACTCGCCTGCCTCTGACTGTATCCAGAGGTTGACCCGGTGCCAGGTGTAAAGAGAAAATTCAAAATATGTGCAGCACTACATTGTTCTTGTCTCTCCGTCCTCTCAGGGTGCAGAGCATACAGCACCAGCTAGCACAGCTGGACAGCGAGAGCTGGTCGGGACGGGCCGAGGCGGACCGCGACCGCGACTTCATGCAGCTGCTGCGAGAGAAGGAGGCGCTCCTGCAGGAGCTCATCCTGGTCAGCAAGCAGCAGCATTCTGGAGACACGCTGCAGCAGCTGGAGGAGGAGCGCTCCCGGCTGGAGGAGGAGGTGCAGAGGGCCCACAGCTCCCAGAGCCAGGGAGCCAATCAGAGGTGAGTACGCTGACGGTCTGCACTCAGGCGCAGGTACCCGGTACATGTTTTACTGTTCAGACCTTTGTAGAGTTAATGTTTTTGATAGGTGCGTGAGTTGAATATAGAAGTTTTTGACAGCTGTTTATGTATTGACAGTTGACAGTGTGTTATAAAGAGTAGTATGTCATCCATGCTATAGACAGTTACTATATAAAGGATGGAATTGGGACATTGCACATGTATGGGAAGAGGAAATAACTCTTTTTTTTGGTAAACATATTTAATGATTTTATACATTTTATGCTACATGTTATGTAGAACTTTCCTTTATTAAAACATATGGCATTATATAAAATACAAAATAATAAGAAGAAGAAGAAGAAGAAGAAGAACTGTCCCTGATTAGATCATGTGGCATTATAAAAAATACACAAAAATAGATAAATACATTTTTTTTTAAAAATTGACATAAATAGATAAAAAGTAAATGAATAACTAAAAGAGGATTAAAGGCTAATCTTAGCAGTCAACAATTAGACATGAAAATAGAAACATGAAAATGAAATACAATAAAAATACTTTATATTCTTTTATCTAATTCTTTATAGAAAATACATCTAATGTGGACAATAACTCTCTTTTATAGTATAAAGATCCAAGCTGGACAGATGTATACATGATTGTTTTTACAGATATTGTTCTGCAGTGTAACCCTTCAGTCAAGACCCAGAAGGTGACTAAGTGCTCATTTATCTTGTTTAACGTTTGCATCACTGTGTACTTTGTGACAGGATCCTGCAGCAGGAGAAGAGGAACGCTCTGCTGAGACAGCTGGAGGAGGCGACACGCGTCACCACCTACCTTCACACCCAGCTCAAGAGGTCTCACACTCGTTCCTCAAGTTGTCCTTCAGCGCATCTCTGCGTCTTTTCTCACGTGTCTCTCTCGTCTTCTTTCCCTCCAGCCTGTCGGCCAGCTCTCTGACGGTGTCGTCCAGCAGCAGCCGCGGCTCTCTTGCCTCCAGCCGGGGCTCCCTGGCGTCCAGCCGAGGCTCCCTGAGCTCCATCAGCTTCAGTGACATCTACGGCCTCCCCCAGTACGAGCGTCACGACGGGGCCGGCGAGCTGCTCGACCCCTACCCGCGCTACCTGCTGCCGCCAGAGACCGCGTCCAGAGACTGCACCGTGTTCACCTCCGACCCCCTGAACCAGAGCAAAACCAAACGCTCCCACGACACCCCGCAGTCCTTGGCCTCGCTCTCCTCCCGCTCCTCGCTCTCCTCCCTGTCGCCGCCCAGCTCCCCCATGGACACACCCTACTACTCTGCCCCCCAGGACTGCCCTCTCACCCAGATGACGGAGGAGTACATGGAGCAGGCGAGCCGCGGCCTGCTGGAGGGGCTGCGGGCCCAGTCGCAACCCCTGCCACACAGCGAGGACGCGGTCAGCCCCGCCGGCGTGCATCAGCTGGATAACAAGAGTCACAGAGACAGCGGAGCTCAGGCGGCTTTCACCTCCACAGGCAAGTGGAAGAGATCTGATCCTCGTCTCAAAGAGTGAAGACGACCTAGCGACTAACCGGATGTGTTTTCCTCTTTAGGCGTCACTCTGAGGGGAAACAGCGCCAACAGGAGCGGCCGGCGGGCCAGGAGAGTCTCTGCAGGCGTGTCGGAGGATGCTCTGGCCACAGACAGCGGCGTGTTCGAAGCCTGGGGTCGAAGGTGAGAGGAGATCCATCCTAACAGAACATAAACACCCGGCTCTCTGGAGCAACTCCGCCCCCTAGTGACAGAGGAGGAAACCTGCAGCACTCAGCTCTGACAGCTGTGGTATTTGTATCCTCTTGTCCAAGTGGGCTTCAGGGCCGTCACATAGTGTTGACGCAAAGAAACAAAGAAATTAGGGCTTTCAATTGATTCAATATTTAATCTCAATTTATTGCATGATTGTCCATAGTTAATTACGATTAATCGCACATTTTGTATCTGTTCTAAATGTACCTTAAAGGGAGATTTCACAAGTATTTAATCCACTTATCAAAATTGGAGTGGACAAAAATGCTGCTTTTATGCAAATGTATGTATATATTTATTATTGTAAATCAATGAACAACACAAAACAATGACAGATATTGTCCAGAAACCCTCACAGGTTCTGCATTTAGCATAAAACAAACTGGCAAACTGCAGCCCAACAGGCAACAACAGCTGTCAGTGTGTCAGTGTGCTGACTTGACTATGACTTGCCCCAAACTGCATGTGATTATCATAAAGTGGGCATGTCTGTAAAGGGGAGACTCGTGGGTACCCATAGAACCCATTCACTGATCTGGAGGTTAGAGGTCAAGGGACCCCTTTGAAAATGGCCATGACAGTTTTTTCCTCGACAAAATTAAGCGTAAGTTTGGAGCGTTATTTAACCTCCTTCTCCACAAGCTATTATACATTTATTTTTATTAATTTTTTAATTCGTTTATTTATTTTTGCATTTTTATTATTTATTTATTTATTTTTGCATTTATCTTTTATTTTTAAATTTATTTTGTATTTATTATATATTTATTTTTAAATACATGTATTTATTTATATATTTATTTATTTTTCTGTATTCTTTTCTTTACACATTTCTTTTTTACATTTCTTAATTTCTTCATGAATTTGGAAAGGAAAGTAAAAACATTAAAATATCCTAAATAATAATAATGATAAAAAAAAACATGAATAAAACCATACAACCAAAACAATAAATAAAATGGACTCTCAGGCTCTGTTAACAAAAAGTGCACTTTTTGGTACAGGGGTATAGAGAGTCATAACATTCCTTAACAGGCAGTATACTGCCAATCAAACAGATCTTTCATCCCTGACCTTCTTTTCTCAGTAAAGTCAGGGTGAAAGAGGACTTATTGGGATAGGAACAGTATACTTTATTATATATATAATGCTGTTTGGGTCACTGGACCGTCTTCACTTTGTGTCCAACGAGAGAGAATAACCGTTTGTTTACTGTCGCTCCTCCAACAGGCCAGAGGAGTCCGACGAGATGTCCTACATGAAAGACGTGACGTCCGTGAGCGAGCCCACCCAGATCCAGCTGGGACTGCTGTGAGTAACCTGGTAGTGTGTAGTAGACTGGACGTGGTTATTCCCTGTTAGTGTCTAACTCCACCTGCTGTTCTTTCCTCTTGACAGGTGGGAGTCCAGTTCTCAATCTCTCCGGCTGCATCTGCTACAGCTCAAGAACTTGAACAGGTCCATCGTGAGAGACGGCTATAAAGTGTGAGTTCTTCCAGCTCTGATTATTAAAACAACAATTAGTTGGACAACTTCTTGTCGAGAGTTAGATGAGAAGATCGATACCTGAAAAGTGAAGCCACAGATGAAGTCTTAAACCTGCGTTCTCTCTACCGGCCAGTAGGGGGCGACTCCTCTGGTTGTATAGAAGTCTAATAGAAAATGAGTCTACTTCTCTCTTGATTTATTTCCTCAGTAAACATTGTAAACATGAGTTTATGGTCTCAATCGCTAGTTTCAAGTCTTCTTCAATACAGCATGATGTTCATTTAGTAAATTATGGTCCATTCTAGATTACCCCGCCATTAGAAATAAGAAACGATAACAGATTTTATGTGAACACTGAGATACATGGTGTTCATATAGTATACATATTTTCATTTCTTCTTTTGTGTTTTTAATTGTTGTTTCAATTACTGTTTGTAGCGGTCTGTTTATTGTTAAATTCTATGCCTGTAATAGACTCTATTATGTGTTTTTATTTCTTAAAATCCTAACCAGGGATAAGCCAATTCCTATATACACAATACACAAGTCCTATATACACACTCACTTCATCAGCTGCATTTATTTAAAAGTAACAATGCCTACATATATTGTCACAGATAGAAACAGATAAAAACATAATTAAAAAAAAAATAATAGAAAAAAATTAATACAAATAAAAAGAAAATATACCGTCACACAGGGCTAATGAGATCTGTAGACAGACACAAGGATATAACAGACACATTTAGGGTAGACAAAATAATTTACTTTAATTGTGATGTGGCGTTTAATGAAAGGAAATGAGTTTAACTCTGTACTCAGACGAGGAATCAGGAACAGACAGTGATGGACTTTAAACCAGGCTTATTTTTATAGTAGGGCAGCTACATGCACAGTATGTTAACGAACTGATGCTCGATGTGAACTTGTCTGATTCGATGGTGAGCAGGAGCATTGCTGTTATCAATAAGTAGAAACCTCATATTGTGAACATTTCTCCGTTCGTTGTCCAGGTATGTGAAGGTGCACTTGATTCCACTGGACGCCAGCAGGGCCTGTGCGTTTTACTGTTGTACGGCGTTGGAGCCGCAGTCCCAGATGAGTTTCAACGAAGGCTTCCGCATTCCTGTCCCTGCAAACGCCCTGGCGGTGTGCGCTCTGCAGCTGTCCGTCTGCTCGCTGGGACCTCAGGCTCAGGAGGAGCTACTGGTGGGTCTGGACGGCTGAGCCGAGACTGTAGTCACTACAACACAACACTGATCTGCTGATGACACCTAAATTAAAATAATGACATGTCCTGTGTGTCCCTGCAGGGTACAGCCCAGGTGAGCCTGGCTGATTGTGAGGGAAGTGCAGAGATGGTTTACCACTGGCTGCGAGTGCAGACGCTGAGCGGGACGCCGGAGACGCCCAAGCCTGAACAGAAGAGCCTCAGCCAGCGCAGACTCCACGACAGCCAGGAGGACGAGCAACGGCCCAGAGCCACGGTAAGCACACATCAGTTCAGTAAATAACAGCAGTGTCGTGTAACAGCGTGACAGCGTAGAAAGTGATCTCAGGTATCGGCTTCAGGGAGATGGAGCGAAGCATTGCAGGGGGTGACCAAATTATTTTACAGGGTAATTAAAATCAGATTTAGGTTATTAAAATGAAAATGAAAAGTAAACAAATGTACAGTTTTAAGGAAACGTGTCGAAAAATTTCATGAAAAACGTCATAGTATAGTATGTCGTAAAATTTTATGGAAAAAGTCATAGTATAATATGTCGAAAAATTTCATGAAAAAAAGTCATAGTATTGTATGTTGAAAAAAGATTTTAAAAAGTCATAGTATGTCAAAAGAAGTAAAAAAAAAAAGTCAGCATATATTATGTCGAAAAAAATAAAAAAATCATAGTATGTTGACATTTTTGATGAAAAAAAAGTCATAGTATAATTTCTCGAAGAATTTTATGGAAAAAAAAACTGACCTTTTTCACAAAATTTTTCGACATACTATACTATGACTTTTTCATAAAAATATTCGAGAGAGTTCCGAGATATTATGGACCTGAGTTAGAGGAAGAGTCATCAATACCAAATAAAAATTGGCAATCCTGAGGTGTTACCAGAAAATAATGACATATTCACTGCATTGAATTTATTAAACTGTAAATCCTGCTGTACCTTTTAAGAGAAATTCCTCTTCATACTGTTGTAAAGTAGCTCTCAGCCTCTAGTCTGCAGGTGTGCAGCTCGTTCTAGTGAGTAACTGACAGGAATGTGTCTCACAACCCAAACAAACATGCTGTCAGAGGAGGAATGTTGACATTGTGAAGACGGTGTTTGATAGTTTGCTCTGTGACATTACAGGACACCGTGTGCACGCTGCTGTCACGCAACACCACCACCACCACCACCCATCTGGAGGAACGGGAGGCAGAGCTGGAGCTGCAGAGGTTGGAGAAGAAGGATGAGCCGGGGGAGGCGGCATCTGAGAGGTGGCAACATTTTCTGCTTGTCGTTCACTTCTTTTTGCCGCCAGCATTTTTGTTAAAGTTGACAACAAGGGTGTGTTTTGCAGGAGTTGGCAGGCAGAGTCCGTGGACAGCGGCTGCAGCAACAGCATAGCGTTCACAGCTCCCTTCTCAGAGGGCCTGTGTGCAGAGGGCATCTGCATCACCACTGGAGGGCGCTGTGACCAGACAACCGGCAAACTGTCTACAGTGAAGGTAAAGTCTGCGTCACTGCTCGTTTGTATCCTCTGACACCAGAAGAGTCTGTGGCATGGATGCATTTAAGTCGCTTGTTGTTGCAGGTGGAAAAGGCCACCATGACAGAAGGCCTGTTCCCGGAGCCGGTGCGAGTCCGGCCCAAAGAGAGAGGGGGTCGCTGGGGTCACGCATCACCATTTATGCGCGGCAGCACCATCGTTCGCTCCCAGACCTTCTCTCCTGGCGCTCGTAGTCAGTACGTCTGCAGGGTGAGTTTATGCAACTGTATGAAAAGGAACATTATGGTCTGTGTGGACAGTAGGTATAAGTCATAGTGTGTCGAAAAAAGTAATAAATAAAAGTCATAGTTTAGTATGTCGAAAAAAGTTAAAAAAAAGAAGTAATAATATAGTATGTCCAAAAGTAATAAGAAAAAATCATATAGTATGTGGAAAAAAGTATAAAAAAAAGTCATAGTATAGTATGTTGAAAAAACATTTAAAAAAGTATATTTTGTCCAAAAAAGTCATTGTATATTATGTCGAAAAAAGTAAACTGTCGAAAAAAGTAAAAAAAAAAAAAGTCAGTATAGTATGTCAAAAAAAGTTTTTAAAAAAGTCATGGTATAGCAAGTCGAAGAATGTCAAAAAAAATCATAGTATGTCGAAAAAATTTTAAAAGTATAAAATGTCGAAAAAAGTAAAAAAAAAAAAGTAATAGTATGTCGAAAAAAATAAACTGTCAAAAAAAATCATTGTATAGTATGTCGAAAAAAGTTAAAAAACTCAAAAAAAAGAAAGTTAAAGTAAAGTATGTCGAAAAAGTAAAAGAAAAAAAAAAAAACCATACTATAGTATGCCAAAAAAGAAAAAAGTCATAGTATGTCAAAAAACTTTAAAAGTATATTATGTCGAAAAAAATAAAATAAAAATAAATCGTAGTATAGTTTGTCAAAATTGTAAAAAAAAAAAAAAAAAAAAGTCGTAGTTCAGGATGTTGAGTAAACAAATTGTTGACTGACATTTGATATTGATGTTGATATTTCTGTTTTGGTAGCTCTGTCTGAGTTTCTGATTTTCCCTTTCAGTTATATCGCAGCGACAGTGACAGCTCAACTCTACCAAAGAAATCGCCCTTTGTCAGGAACACATTGGAAAGAAGGACGTTGCGATATAAGCAGGTACAGTCTGATTATTTTATCCTCAAGCTTGCCCATATCAGAGTGTTTAGTATCTGAGCTGTTTGTGTGTGTGTGTGTGTGAGAGCAGCAGTCGTACCGGTCCTCCCTGGCCGAGCAGCCGACACGTACCTCCCTGGACCTGGAGCTGGATCTCCAGGCCTGCAGGACGCGTCAGAGGCAGCTGATGGAGGAGCTGACCGCCCTGAGGGAGCTGAAGCTGAGACTGGAGGACCCGCAAGCCAGGGACACCACGGAGCTGCCCCACTGGGCCCTGAGGGACGAGCGCTTCCGCTGCCTGCTCAGAGAGGCTCAGAGACAGGTGAGACTGGAGGCTGACGTGGCTACCTGAGACCCAGCCTCGGCCACGCAGAGATTCACTCTGTTTTGTTGTGCTTCAGGCGAGCCAAAGCAAGCAGGAGCAGCGTCAGGAGGAGGCGGCAGAGAGGAGGCTGAGGAAAGCTTCCAAGGAGGTTCTGCAGATGAGGGGGCAGAGCCAGAAGGAGCCCCTGCCTGTGCAGACATTCAGGTAAAAATGCTGTTTTTCTCAATGGAGTCTGGTGGCTTTGAAGAGAGCGTAGATAACAGCTTCAGTTCCCCGTCAGAAAGGGCTGTCTGATAGCGAGGTAAAGAGGTGAAAACATTCTAAATATAGATTATTTTAGGTGTCTAAAATGTGTTTAGCTGATGCCTCCGTCCACAGCAGAACATTACTTTACTCCCGTGCTGGTTCTCCCGTCTGTTTCTACTAACTCCATCTACTGTAGTAATACACTGACTATGGAGAAGTACCTCATACAACCACACTGCAAACTAGAGGGGCATCTTAGTGAAGCACTTGGACTGACTAGACGCGTATCCAGCCCATTTAGAGAGGCATTAGTGTCAAATATAGGGCTACTTGGACTGAATAAAAAGCACTTAGGTCAATATATATATTATACATGTCTTAAGAAATGTCATTAGGCATAGTTAGGTATGTTTAGTATGTCAGAAATGTCACAAAAGTCAGAGTATAGCATGAATTTAAAAAGTCATAGTATAGTACGTCATAAAGAAGTCATAGTAAAGTACGTCATAAAACAAATGGAATCAGGAGATATGTGAATCGTCACAGCCCTGAAAGTTAACAAGAATGTACCAACAATGTTAAATATACTGTATGTTTATTACAATCTTGTGACCGTCTGTCAAAGCTGTTTTGTCCCCTGAAAGGAACCCGTCTACACAACAGTTAACCTCAGACAGACTTCAGACGCTGCTCTGGGTCAACAGGATCCTGCTCGTTGATCCTCTGACTGAATCTATCAAACGTTTTAATGAGAAAGTTTTGTATGAATAGTTTAGATGCAAAATGTTGGCAGGAGAGTATTTCACATTTCAGTGTTGTTTATTCATCACGCCCCCACATGCTGTGTAGAAGCGCTGTTTTTATTCTACTATGAGTGACATTAATGTTTGTTTGGTTTGTCTGCAGAGAGAAGATGGCTTTTTTCACCAGACCAAGGTTCAACATACCTCCTTTACCAGCGGACGACGTATGAGAGCTCGCCTCTTGTGTTCTGTGACTAAACATGAAGTATTTGTCAAATTTTCTGAGCTCATGAAGTACAAAGTTGTTTCTACGGAGGACGCGGGCGGCACGGCGCGACACGACACGCAGATGGTGTTGAAGATTAGAAGGTTTTTCAGACGTGATTCTTACAAACAAACAAACACGGACACGCTAGAAACACGTCATCATCATCGACGGCGGCGCGGCTGATCATTTCCTTTTTTGGGGGAAAAGACGCCTCTCGTGAGGAAACTCTTTACTCCTGTATGAGTTACTTCTGTTGTTTGTGCTTATTACAAAAAGGCTGGAAGACGGGAACAAAAGTCGGTTTGGACAAATTCACTGTACTGTAACTTATTTTATAGTACTTTTCCTTGAAGGAAATTTAAAAAACAAAAAACGCTTCCTGCTTTTTTAAGTGTAGCTTTGAACAAATAGCACTTCAATGTTTTTACATACAGTTAAATTGTCTGTTACCTAATTCTTAAGAGTTATTTACATTAAAAATGTCACTTTGTAATCCACTTTTATTACAGATGTCATTGTCCCTTTTTGTTGTTATGTTATTAAAATTAATATTATTTCATGTACTTTTCAATATATGGATGAATATATGAAACACTGTATTCAGATTTTTTTTATGATGTCTGTATGAACATCTGCAGTGTTACCTCTTGTGAAGATAAAAAAAAAACATTAAAGCACGTCTCCGCTTTTTAAATTAGTTTCAGGTGAACGGGGTTTATGTTAATCAATCAGAGTCTGCACACACAAGCATTTTCTTTAAAATGTGTCAACGCCATACACGTGATTTTTCTCTCTAACCACACATGGGTGGCGACGATGACCCAGTTCAGTCTAAACTTGCCGATTCTTGAGAAGCTGCACCGCACGCAGCCGGCGGGCCGCTGTGTCAGCTACTTATCTCCATACGACATCCTGTTTGAAGCCACCAGAAGGAGAGAGGAAGAGCTCGACCTCGCTAACTGTCGAACACAAACCCCGTTGTGTTGGCAGATGTGTAATTAATAACAAAGCATACCTAAACCTCTGCGTTCTCTTGACAGAAAAATGCCCACGAAGCCCTGCAGGCAGAACCAGTCCAAGTCGCTGCTTGTCTGTGGTTAACCGTCATGACATCATGAGGTTACAGACGGTTGAAATCCCTGGATGCCGTCTCACCATCCGGCCGGATGATCAGAATTTACTGCCATCTTTACCGAAAGGTTGTGTCAGGTCATGTTTAGCTATAAAGTTTTAAGGTGAGACGCTGCAGGCAAAAACATTTATGAACAGATTTGGGGCTTTTTAGCTTCATCTTCATTCAGACTGGTGGAAAGGAAACATCCAAAATACACATTAAGGTCTTTATTTAACTACTAGATTTCTCCTAAATCCACCAAAAGTTAGCATTAGATAATGCCTCATTTGCATATTTAAACTTGTAATTAGGGCTGCCAAAGCTTTAGACTTAAAGGGACTGTTTGTAACTTCTTACGCGTATAAATCATTGTTGGTCGGTGTCTCATGGTCTCTCGTGTGTCTCCGCTGTTCAGACTCAGACTCCAACACAAACTGCAGTGAAGCACCAAAACCTCTTGGTTGTATCTAGTGAAGCTGTTAAACAGTGTTGGTCGCGGTCGGAGGACGCGGGGGAGACCGTAGCTTTGGTCTCCAGGACCGGAGTCTCTGCTGTACTCTGCTCCTCTGCCTGCCTTCACTCACACACCGCGCTCCTTCTTTCTCTCTCTCTCTCCACCTCTCACGTGCATGCTGCTCACTCCACACTGCAGAAGAGTTAGTTTAGCTCTGAGAATATCTAGTGAATGTTCAGTGGACGTTTGTGCAGAAATAACTGCTGCAGCTCCTCCAGACCAACAGAGGTTTCCCGTGTCTTGTGAAGTGACGGGGCTCCGCAGCGAGAAACGTTATCGTCTCCGACCAAAACTCCGGCGTCTCCCCCGATTCTTACAAACAGTCCCTTTAATCTGTTGATTATTTTTCTATTTTATTATGTACTCTTTAACATGTTTATTATCCTGTATTTTGACTTTTAGCTACCATACATTGTTGTTGTTTTTATCGTTAGCGTAGTTTTGTTTGCAAGTTATTGTTTTACATCTCGACACCGTCGTAAATCCACAACGGTGTTTAGAGGTAAAATAAATAAAATAAAATAAAAGTTTGCTTCACAATCACTGATTTTATTGCATAAAGGCAGACGTACCATGCCGTTTTAATTATTATAAAATATTCAACATTAGATTTAAAATTAATCCTGTTTTTGATTGTTTTAGACCCCCCTTTTTTAAACAAAAAAAACAATAAATATAATAATGTATGATTCTCATGTTTCTCTGGTGGTGAACTAGTGGCATTCAGGAAGTCAGCACCTTGTTCAGCAATAAAAACAACTTCTAATGAGTAAAAACACATGATTAAAAAACATACTTTAATAATTTTGTCCATAATTTAATATATAAATGTATAATTCTGATGCTGCTAAATCTGACGGTTGCACAAGACAAAAATAATATTTAACACAAACTGTAAAAAATAAATCTAACGCCTCGTTTCCACATCGCTCTGCGACGTACAGTATACGAGTCAACCAGAAGTTCATTCATTAAGATGGGAACCTCCGTGATCTCCGATGTGTTTGCGAAACTCCTTCCGATTTTTTCGGTTCGTATTTGGCCAAAAGCCAAGATGGCAACAGATAGAAACAAAAATGGCGACGAACAGAAACCAAGATGGCAACAGATAGAAACCAAGATGGCGACGAACAGAAACCAAGATGGCGACGAACAGAAACCAAGATGGCAACAGATAGAAACCAAGATGGCGACGAACAGAAAGCAAGATGGCGACGAACAGAAACCAAGATGGCGACAGACAGAAACCAAAATGGCAACGAACAGAAACCAAGATGGCGACAGATAGAAACCAAGATGGCGACGAACAGAAACCAAGATGGCAACAGATAGAAACCAAGATGGCGACGAACAGAAAGCAAGATGGCGACGAACAGAAACCAAGATGGCGACGGAAAAAAAACAAAATGGCGACGAACAGAAACCAAGATGGCGACAGATAGAAACCAAGATGGCGACGAACAGAAACCAAGATGGCGACGAACAGAAACCAAGATGGCGACGGACAGAAACCAAGATGGCGACGAACAGAAACCAAGATGGCGACGGACAAAAAACAAAATGGCGACGAACAAAAACCAAGATGGCGACGAACAGAAACCAAGATGGCGACAGACAGAAACCAAGATGGCGACGAACAGAAACCAAGATGGCGACGGACAAAAACCAAAATGGCGACGGACAAAAACCAAGATGGTGACGGACAAAAGTCAAGATGGCGACGGACAAAAGTCAAGATGGCAACGGACAGAAAAACAATTGGAGACGACTAAGATGACGAGCTCGAGGCTTCAGAACCGTAGTCCGGGTGACGTCACGGTGACGACTTCTACTGCTTTTATACAGTCTGTGCGAAAAGTAGACAAAGTTAACCTCTCTCCCGTATCCGCGGTGACGTTTCTATCCATCCGTAAAGAGAAGCACTTCCTCGCGCCAGGAGGCGTAATAATCCGTATACTAGACAGAATTACAGACGCAAAACAGAACTGTGTGGAAACGAGGCGTAAATCTGCCTCCACTTTAAACAACATCTGCCATAAACACAAAACAAATGAAAGTAAATTATGATCCTCTTTATGCATCATCCGTCACTTTGACTCTTCACAACACCACCTCCAGGCGGGCGGCTGTTTGCTCTAGATAGACGCTGTAATAAGAAAGATAATCTGGCCGAGGCGGCGTGTTGACTTCTCATAAATGGAAGCTCAAACATATGTCACTAAACTATTCATCACATCTGTCGGCTGTTTAATCATCAAACACGTGTTCAAATTCTATGAATCAAGACTTTTTAAATTAAAGAAGTAAACATTGTACCTGTCCGGCTGTAAAAGCACCAGTAAACATCAGAGATTAAAACTGAGAGCCTCCAGGTCACATCAACACTTAAAACTGACGTGGCATTTAAAAGGCTCTAATCATTCAACATACAGTATAATCCAGGAGAAACGTCCACACGGCACCCTAAATCACCACCACATCGTGCACATCCCCGTTCACCTCCACAACCGCCAGCAGTCCTCCGCAAACGTTTAATCCAAAGAGTCCAGTCCTGCGTCCTCGGGTCCGACGTCTCTATATGGGGATGGAAACGATGGTCGGGAGCGCTCCGATAGGAGGCGGGTTGTACTTCTCCACCCTCATCAGCCGCCGCAGGATGTCGTCGCGATGGAGCGGCCATTCGTAGACGTGCGTGTTCTGGAGCCAGTTTGGGACGTGACACTGTGATCATGAAGAGAAGAGGAAGACTCATCAGACGCATTAACATAACTGATGAATCCATCGGTACCAACCATGTCAGACCAGCTGGTCCTGAAGGAGGTTAAATAACGCTCCAAACTTACACACATTTTTTGGAGAGGATAAACTGTCATATCCATTTTCAAAGGGGTCCCTTGACCTCTGACCTCCAGATCAGTGAATGTAAATGGGTTCTATGGGTACCCACGAGTCTCCCCTTTACAGACATGCCCACTTTATGATAATCACATGCAGTTTGGGGCAAGTCATAGTCAAGTCAGCACACTGACACACTGACAGCTGTTGTTGCCTGTTGGGCTGCAGTTTGTCATGTTATGATTGGAGCATATTTTTCTGACTTTTTTAACTTTTTTTCGGAAAGTTGACGGACATTTGTTGGATATTTTTGTCATACTTTTTTTGGAGATATTTCGGACATTTTCTTTTTTTCATACATTTGTCGGACTTTTTTCTGGACATTTTTGAGAATTTCTTTTTAACTTTTTATTCGGACAGTTGTCGGACATTTGTTGGACATTTTCTTCACTTTATTTTCAGACATTTGTCGGACAATTTTTTTACTTTTTTCCGACATTTGTTAGACATTTTTTTTACTCTTTTTTCCGAAAGTTGTCGGACATTTTTGGGATATTTTTTTTACTTTTTTCGGACATTTGTCGGACATTTTTTTTTTCAGACAGTTGTTTGACATTTTTTTAATTTTTATTTTCGGACAGTTGTCGGACATTTGTTGGATATTTTTTTTTTTTGTTTTCATACATTTGTCAGACATATTTCTTTCTTCTTTTTTCTGATATTTTTCAGACATTTTGTTTTTACTTTTTAAATCTTTTGTTAGGTTGATATTATTCAGACATTTGTCAGGCATTTTTTTTAACTTTTTTTCGGGCATGCTAAATCTTTATGCTAAATGCAGTACCTGTGAGGGTTTCTGGACAATATCTGTCATTGATTTGTGTTGTTAATTGATTTACAATAATAAATATATACATACATTTTCATAAAGCAGCATATTAGTCCACTCCCATGTTGATAAGAGGATTAAATACTTGACAAATCTCCCTTTAAGGTACATTTTGAACAGATAAAAAAATGTGTGATTAATCGTGATTAAATATTTTAATCGACTGACAGCCCCAGTGCTTATATATTTAGTTTGTTTTTGTCTCAGATGTAGCTACGTATACATACTAAATACATGGTTGAACTGTGTAGGAGTGGACGTAATGTTTAATCTTTGCACTACTTTATTGTCGGAGTAATTGCGTGATAGCGCCGTCTCCTGAAAGGTCGAGTCTGTTCAGTTTCTGTCGTTTAACGTCACAAGAGTTGAGCGGGGAGAGAAGGCGTTGGTAGTTTTGTTTCGTTTTACGCGTAACGTGACGACGTCGTCACGAGCGAAAGACAGAAGCCTAAAGAATGAATGTGTTTTTATTCTAGATGGATTTAAACAGGATCAAACAGGCATCAAGGATCCGTTTTTAAAGCTCTGTCACTTCATGTTTACACTAAAAGAAATGACAGGAATGTTATTTATCTTCTCTGCTAACATACAGAAGGCCCTGAGCCGTCATAATGACTGTTTAGTACAGCTTTAATCACCATTAAATCCTTTAATCTATTGACAGCCCTAGTCTAAACACAGACAGTGTTTTGTTGCGTGTTGATGTGACATCATACGTACGTACGGCGTGTGTTAACTGGAACAGGGCGTTGCATAATCACACAGAGGGAGTAAATGAAGCATTAAAACTCACCTTTTTAGCCCCGGGGAACACGATGGGAATGAACCTGAAATTCTTGCTTCCGTTCTGGATGAACTCATTCTGCAGCTGAAAGAGACACAGAAAAATACATTTTAAAAATAAATGATAAAAAGCAGCAGATTTCAGAGTGAATGTTTCCGTCTTCAGGAGTTCGTTGTGAACCTGTTTGTGTATGTAGACGGTGTTGAAGGTCCTCTCGTCGTTCACCAGGCCGACCGGCGAGGCCGTCACCGTCTCGTAGTACTTGGGACTGATGATGATGATGATCAGGTACTCTTTCTGGGTGACCAAACAACATAAATAAGAGCCGTTTTCATTCTTGTGCTGTTATTAAACTCCTCGATAAAACATGTTTGCTCCTGCAGAAAGAAAAGATGGTTCAACGACTTCCCCAGTTGGCTAGATTATTATATAAAAAGTAGGCTGTTAATCGATTAAAATAGTTAATCATGATTAATCGCACTTTTTCTATCTGTTCAAAATGTACCTACTTTATGCAAATGTATGACTATATTTATTATTGGAAATCAATTAACAACACAAAATAATGACAGATATTGTCCAGAAACCCTCACAGGTACTGCATTTAGCATTAGGATTTACCATGTTTGAGAAATGTTGAGAAATTTCTGAAAAATGTCTGAAAAATGTCTGAAATATGTCCGAATAAAGTACGACGAATATCCAACAAATGTCAGACAAATCTCCGACAACTGTCCGAATAAATGTAAAAAAAATGTTTGAAAAATGTCTGACAGATAACTGAAAAATGGCCGAAAAAAGTCTGAAAAAAAGTCTGAAAAAAAGTTTAATAAAATGTCTGAAAAATGTTGGAACATTTCTGAAAAAAGTCTGAAAAATATAAAAAAAAAAAAAAAGTCTGGAAAATGTCTGACAAATGTATGAAAAAAAGTAAAAAAAAAATGTCTGAAAAATGTCCGAATAAAGTACGACAAATCTTCGACAACTGTCCAAAAAAAAGTCAAAAAAATGTTCAAAAAATGTCTGACAGATGTCTGAAAAATGTCCGAAAAAAGTCTGAAAAATGTCCGCTAGTAACACATGGTTGGTACTGATGGATTCATCAGGTTTTATAGTTTCATATTATACCAGTATCTTCACTATATCCTTAAAACTGAGCCGCTACAACCTAAAAATCACAAGTTGTGTTAATGCGTTAAATAAACTAGTGGCGTTGGAAAGGTCTGGTTGTTTTTACCTCACTGAGGTATCGCTCCATGAAGTCTATCTTGCTTATACTCCTGAACTGCTGCTCAAATATATCGATCTGAAACAAACAAAGACATCAGTCAGTCAGTTTAACAAACATTAAACCGTCTCTGATCAACCGTTAAATTAAGAATAAACCGCGTACGTACGTGCGTATCAAAGCCGTTGTGTCGCAGCAGAGCGACAAACTTGATGATCTCGTTGACGTGCTTGTCGTTGTCCGCTTCGTACGTCACAAACACCCTCCCTGTATTCAACAGAAAAGAGTAAATGAATAAATAATAAAAGGAGGATATATAGTATATATATATATATATATATATATATACACACACACACACACACGTATATATACACACAGCAGCACAGTAAATAATGTGATTATCAACACTCACTCTGCTCCAGAGAGAGCGGCGTGCTGTGAGGAGGATGCTTCTCTTTAGCCGGAGCATTGTGGCCGCTGCACGGAGTTAAAGATCATTTAGTTAGAAACGTGATGAAACCGGAGGTATTATCGTAAACTAAAGGGAAAATAAGCAGTGAAATATATTTTTAGTGAACTGAAACTGAATAAAAACAATATCTTTTAAGAAAAAACTAAACTGAAACAATATGTCCTGGTTAAAAAACTAATACAAATAAAATATTTTTTTTAGAGAAAAAAATTCACTCAAAAGCGTGGAGCTACTAAACCTGAGAGGACGCACCCTATTTCTGCTGATAAAGCGACACTGAGAACAACAAAGCTGTGTTGAAATCAGCAGGAGGAGAGTTAGTAACGTTAGCTGTTAGCAGCCGTTAGCAGCTCTGTCCTGACTGGATAAATAACGGAGCTACTAACGTTAACGGAGGTGCCATTGAGTTATTATTATGAGGCGTTCAAGCTCTGTTCAGTAAAAATGACTATTGAGCGAAGGTTAATTTTAATGATGTGTTCAAATGTAATCTCGTAATATGAAGTTTTTGGTGAGAAACTTGAATAAATCCAGTTGTTTGAAGGAGAGGTTTTTACATAAAATAGATATTAGAGAGAATTATGACCTGTTAAACGTCATAACACTAGCTCTAACCAGCTTATAATACATCATTAAAACTACCAATGACAAGATTTATATTAAATAGCAAATATTTAAATAATCATAATCATTTGAATTTTGTGTTTTTATGCAAATAACCACCATAGATGACAATAACAAATTACAGTACAGTACAGTACCCTGCCACCCTTGAAAAATAGGGCTTTCCCAGAAGCTACGGTGTAATTCAAACACTTTAATTTACCGTGTATAGAATGTTTTTTATGTAAAATATATTGAACATTGAATGACATCAGATCTAAAAAGTTATTCCTTCACTTAGCGCAGAAATTTCAGTTAGTTTATGAGACATATCTGACCCTAACAAAAACAAACTAAAACTATATAAATAAAAACTAAAAAATATAAAAACTAAACCTTTATGAAAAACTGAAACTAAACCAAAACTAACACATTTTTTTAATTAAAATAAAATAGAAACTAATTGAAAATTCAAAACTAATATAACCTTGGATGCAACGTGTCTCAAATATGTGTACTGTGATATAGAATAGAATATATAATAAGAACTCACATTGGTGTGTATCCGGCTCCAGGAAGTCTGCAGGCGCCGGGATCTAAAGTGACGACAGAATAAAGAAAACATCCTTTACTGTTTATGAATAGATGAATAGAACATTAATTTACTGTCGTGTCGTTGTTTTGTGTCGGTGTTGATGAACAGCAGACTTACAGTACGGGTCGTAGGCCGGGTGGTACGGTGGCCACGGCGGTTTGTTGGCCACAGGCCCCCTGTTGAAGGCGTCTGCAGGGCGCTGGGCGCAGCAGGCCGCTCCCTGTGGCGAGCACGTGTACGGAGACAATGTATGGTGGCACAAGCTGCCCGACGGCGGGTTGGAGCACAGCGAGAGCGGCTGCTCTAAGCTGCTGATGCTGGGGCTGTGGCGGCCGGGCAGGGACACAAACTTGTACCCCGACAGGCAGCTCTCCCCGGAGCAGCTGGAGTAATCTTTCTGGCTCAGTGACGACGGCAGGCTGTTGGGATACCCTGACCAGCTGCTGGCGAAGCTCGGGTGGAGCCAGGCGCCGTCGGCCTGACTGGGGAACGGCGTGGGCTGGCTGTAGCCGGCAGGTAGGCTGCGGGGGGGCTGGTAGGAGCAGTAGCTGGAGCCAGGAGGAGGCAGGGCGTGGTTGTGTTTGTGTTCCTGCTCGCTGACCGGCCTCGGCCTGCTGAACAGGGAGTCATCGGCGAAGGCGGCGTGCTCTGGAGGAGGGCGGTGGAGGTGGACGTCGGGGTCGGGGGTGGCGTCTGGCTTGTGGACGACGTTGGCTTCTTGCTCCTGAGTGCTCATGGTCTCATCGTCCTCTTCAGGCGTGTTGTGGTGGCTGCTGAGGTACCTGCTCAGCTGGCTGACGTGACTGAAACTGATTCATCAACATCGTTAGAGGAGATTAAAACTGGTCCGCCAACATCTGGTGGAACAGCTGTTTCACTCTTAATGCACTATAGCAGCTGAATCATTAATCAAGATTTTAATGACTTAGTATCTTAAAATAACGACTTAGTATCGCAAAATGACGACTAAGTATCGTAAAATAATGACTTAGTATCGTAAAATTACGACTTAGTATCTCAAAATAATGACTTAGTAACGCAAAATAACGACTTAGTATCGTAAGATAACGACTTAGTAATGCAAAATAATGACTTAGTAACGCAAAATAACGACTTAGTATCGTAAGATAACGACTTAGTAACGCAAAATAATGACTTAATAACGCAAAATAACGACTTAGTATCGTAAGATAACGACTTAGTATCGTAAAATAATGACTTAGTATCGTAAAATAATGACTTAGTAACGCAAAATAACGACTTAGTATCGTAAGATAACGACTTAGTAACGCAAAATAATGACTTAGTATCGTAAAATAATGACTTAGTAACGCAAAATAATGACTTAGTATCATAAGATAATGACTTAGTATCGTAAAATAACGACTTAGTATCTCAAAATAACGATTTAGTGACGCAAAATAACGACTTAGTATCTCTTAGTAAAAAAATTACTATATAATATCGCAAATCATATTGTAATAGCAATATCAGTCAAATTAATCGCAATTAGATATTTTTTTCCAAAATCATTCAGCCCTATTTTGTAGCGTGTAAAAGTCACCATTTCTTATCAGAGTGAGATATCTGCTGTGGCTGCTGGTTAAAACAACATCCGTATGAACACATTTGAATACAAACAACAGCAAAGAGGCAGCATGTACATTATATAACGTCTAACAGCGTGTCTGTTGTCACCTATTGGGTGCTGAAGCCGAGTAGATCGAGGTTGGCAGCATCATTGGGCCTCCTCCTCCTGACATCCATGTGTGTCTGGTTTACGCTGCATCTGAAACTCTGGAGACATTTTAAACAACAATTAACAAAACTGACGACACTAATTATCTGATTGAAAGTACAGCTGCTTCCTTTCTGAACATTAACACACACACAGCTGTTAAGTAAAGCAATTTCTACAACAGCCCACGCTTCTGCTGGTGTTTTTGATTTGCATGAGAGCTCATTTAGTTTACGTCTCTCCCACACAGGGGACTTTTCTCTGAAAGTTTGTTGGTTGATTCTCAGGAGACGAATCAACTCACATGTGGGAATACGGAAATGATGCCGCTCACGGACAGCAACAACACTACGATGGAAAATTAAACCACAAAGCTTCCTCCTGATTTCTTACTAATGACACGTTTGATAAACAATGATTCACAGCTTTATGCCCACTGTACTTTTTAAGGCATCATTTATAACAATTACACATTAAAAACGACTCAAAACATTTCACACAAACAGTCATCAAAGCTATGGAAGCCCATTTCTGCCCATAAAAGACTTAGTATCTTGAAACAATGACTTAGTATCTCAAAACAACGACTTAGTATAGCAAAACAACGACTTAGTATCTCAAAACAACGACTTAGTATAGCAAAACAACGACTTAGTATCTCAAAACAACGACTTAGTATAGCAAAACAACGACTTAGCATCTCAAAACAACGACTTAGTATAGCAAAACAATGACTTAGTATCTCAAAACAACGACTTAGTATAGCAAAACAACGACTTAGTATCTCAAAACAACGACTTAGTATAGCAAAACAACGACTTAGTATCTCAAAACAACGACTTAGTATAGCAAAACAACAACTTAGTATCTCAAAACAATGACTTAGTATCGCAAAACAACGACTTAGTATCTTGAAACAATGACTTAGTATGGCAAAACAAAACTTAGTATCTCAAAACAATGACTTAGTATCTCAAAACAATGACTAAGTATCTCAAAACAACGACTTAGTATCTCAAAACAATGACTTAATATCTCAAAACAACGACTTAGTATCTCAAAACAATGACTTAGTATCTCAAAACAACGACTTAGTATCTCAAAACAATGACTTAATATCTCAAAACAACGACTTAGTATCTCAAAACAACGACTTAGTATCTCAAAACAACGACTTAGTATCTCGAAACAATGACTTAGTATCTCGAAACAATAACTTAGTATCGCAAAACAATGACTTAGTATCTCAAAACACGACTTAATATCTCAAAACAATGACTTAGTATCTCAAAACAACAACTTAGTATCTCAAAACAATAACTTGTTATCTCAAAACAATAACTAAGTATCGCAAAATAATGACTTAGTATCTCAAAACAACGACTTAGTTTCGCAAATCAACGACTGAGTATCTCAAAACAACGACTTAGTTTCGCAAATCAACGACTGAGTATCTCAAAACAACGACTTAGTTTTGCAAAACAACAACTTAGTATAGCAAAACAATGACCTAGTATAGCAAAACAATGACTTAGTATCTCAAAACGACTTAGTTACGCAAAATAATGAATTACTATCGCAAAATAATGACTTATTATCTCAAAACAACGACTTAGTATCTCAAAACAACAACTTAGTATAGCTACATAACAACTTAATATCTCAAAATAATGACTTAGTATCACAAAAATATTAGTATCGCAAAATAGTATTGCAAAAATATTGAGTTAGTATCTCAGAACAATGACTCAGTATCTCAAAAATAGTGACAGTATCACAAAACAACGACTTAATATCTCAAAATAATGACATAGAAACTAAAAACAATGACTTAGTATCTCAAAATATTAGTATTGCAAAATATTATTGCAAGAATAATGACTTATTACCTCAAAATAATGACTTAGCATCTTAAAAATAATGACTAAAAAATTCAAGTGTCACCATTTCGATAAGGTCTCTCATTATAATGACTTAGAGGATCTTTTTTTCATCACATTGACCTCACTTGTCTGTTTTCAGTTGGAAATAAAAAATAAAAAAAAGGTGAATGATCTAACAAAAGCCAGTTTACACATTAAAAGTTATTTTCCAGACCATCACATCTCCACACATTTACAACTCAGCACAACACAAAGCTGCTTAATATGAATGTAGGTCTATAAAACCTCAGATTCTGATAGTTCCTGTAAATGTAAATACACAGGATTGTTAACATCCTCTCTGTGGTCGCACACACACTCTGCCTACTGTTTCCACCGACTGACCCAGATATACAGTATCCGTTCACCTTTTACTGCTGACTGCACTTTAACTCACAGGTGAATAAAAACACCTCCAGATTTTATCTAAATATACAAAACAGCATCAGAGTCAACTTTAACATTATAATGAATCTTCTTAGAATAAAGTGTTTATTCCCACAGCTACCTGAGAGCGGTGTATTGTTACCAGAAGTACTCATATACCTGACAGATATGCAGCAGAGTACATAAACAGGTTGTGTAACATGAAGTAAAGTAATTAGTTCACCTGAACTCACCGTCGCTGCTGTTGAAGTTAAAGTCTCCTCCAGGTGAGCTCAGCCTCACCTGTGCACACCTTCACCTCCAAACAGGTTAAAAAAAAAACAATTTGGGTTCAATATGAATGTTTATATTTGTCCTTTAACGTCGACTCCACGAGGCAGATGAGAGATATTGACGCACCGGAGCCCTTCTGTCTACTTTACTGCTGAGAAGCACCGCCCCGCCGGGAGACTCCACCTTTAACCGAGCAGCCCACACTGACACACTGACAGCTGCTGTTGGGCTGCAGGCTGCAGGCTGCAGGCTACAGGCTGCAGGATGTTTTCATGCTGAATGCAATAACCTGGGAGGGTTTCTGGACAATATCTGTCATATGATTGGAGCACATTTTTCGGATATTTTTCTGACTTTATTTCTGACATTTGTTGGATATTTGTCGTACTTTTTTCGGATATATTTTATTATTATATTTTGACTTTTTTTTTTTTTTTACTTTTTTCATACATTTGTCAGACCTTTTTTTCTGATATTTTTGTATGTATATTTGCATTATTCATTCATTTACTTTTGTATTTATTTTTGTATTATTTATTTACTTATTTTTGCATGTATATTTGCATTTTTTTTTATTTTTGCATGTATATTTAAATTTTTTTTTGCATTATAAATTCATTTAATTTTGCATTTATTTTTATTTACTTATTTTTGCATGTATATTTGAAATTATTTTTGCATTATTCATTCATTTATTTTTGTATTTTTGCATTTATGTTTTATTTATGAGTTTATGTATTTTTTATGCACGATTTTCACTTTCTGGACAGTATCTGTCATTGCTTTGTGTTGTTAAATTATTTACAATAATACATATTTACATACATTTGCATAAAGCAGCATATTTGTCCACTCCCATGTTGATAAGAGTATTAAATACTTGACTAATTTCCCTTTAAGGTACATTTTGAACAGATAAAAAATGTGATTGACAGCCCTAATATTAAAGTGGCAGTAGTTAGTATATTTTTGGCATCATTGGGCAAAAATCCCATAATAACCTTTCAGCAAATTGTAATTCAAGTGTTCTGAGAGATGACTAGACTTCTGCTCCTCCTCATGGCTGTTTTCAGGCTTTAGAACATCTAGCCCGTGCCTAGTTTGACCGTTTGGTCGGAGTTCAGAGTGATTGACAGCCGGCTCTCATAGACGGCAGCTGGACAGCAGACCTCAGATCAGCTCTTATTGCTTGTTTTCCTCCGGTCTGTGAAATCTTGCAGACACCAGAGGACACAGGGGAACATGATTTTTTTCAGGTTACCTGTTTCATGTACTACTGTCACAATATAGTGACCGTTTTATAAAAATACCTTTTTTTTTTTAAATCATATTTGCTCCAATCTGCCTACTGATGCTTTAATAAATAGCATTTTTATAACAGTTTTAAGAAGGGGATTTTTGGTTCTTTAAGGTAACAAGTGGGAGTTGTTTGTTTTTAATCTGACGCTGCACAATAATAAAAATGCATCAAAATCAATGTTGTCGCCGATCATCGACTGATCATCCCAGACTGTTTGCTGAGCATTTATTATACAGAAAATAATTCAATGTGTGTGTTTTTCTTCATAAAAAAACAACAGTGGCATCACGTAAACAAACATTTAAAAGGGTTACAATTCTGAAAATGAATGAATATTTGGTAATTATGATCAGGACTGATGTCGGTTAAAAAATTTAACTCAGTGAAAGTGGAAAATAATATTAATATATAATTTTATGGCAGTTTTAAAGGGTTAAACAGAACCTACCTGAAAATGTGAGATTAATCATGATTAAATATTTTAATTGATCGACATCCCTACAGTGAGTACAAATTAAATACAAATTATTACCATCAAATCAGAGATGATTTAATAAGGTTAGACTGACGAAGCATTCTTTAATGAACCAGTCAATCCTAAAAATAAATATGGAGTTAATTTATAATTAATTATATATATATAATAATTATATATATAAATATTATATATAATAATTATATATATATTATAATTATTATATATATATATACATATATATTATTATTATTATATATCATCTTTGGTGATTGTAATGTTATATTAAATGTATGTATCCTTGTTGTTGATGTTACGAAAGTATCATCACTTTGTACTGTTTTTACTTGTAATAACTTTTGCGGGACTTTAATTATAGTTATCTTAAATTTGTATTTTATATTATCCCTAGTTATATTTTATTCTTGCACTGTTTTTACTCTTTAATTTCTCTTTGTTTACCTTACATTTGCATTACCTCCATTATCACATACTCTATTATAGCGACAGCTCTCCGTAGCAGTTCTGGTGGCTTCGCTGCTGTGTTTTTATTCTCATGTTGTTATCTATCTATCTGTGTATCATCCTCCCACACAGCAGCAGAGAGAAGTGTTTGTTTATTGACTCCTCATTTCACTTGTATATCAATGATTGCATCATATTTTGATATGATTTGTCATGTAATATACTTTTCAAGCAAGCCGACTAAAGTTCATTGAAGCTGGACACAAAAGGAGAGTTTAAAAAGAGAGATATATATATATTTAAATATCTCAAACAGTGTTATCTGAGCGGATGTAGGAACGGAGCCGTGTTGACTCTTCTTTGTTTGGAGAAGCAGGACTCGAGCCAGTCCTTCTGCACCGGGACCGCCTGGGAGTACTGACGCACCAGATCCTGGAGCTCCTGGTTCACACAGAGCAGACTTTTAGATTAAAGAAAATAACAATAAAATAAAATAAAATAAAATAAAATAAAATAAATAAATACATTTTTAAAAAAATAAATAAAAATAAATAAATAATAAATATAATTAAAAAAAATTAAATTAAATTAAAAAAATAAAATAAATAAATAAATAAATAAATACTGATTTTGGATAAAGGTCTTGAAAGTTTTTGGCAGCGTGTAAATCTTTAAGTCTTAAAAGGATAGTTCAGGTTTTTTGAAGTGTGGACAGGGGCAGCAGCAAAACACATTTTACACACCTAAAAATATATATATTTATATATATATATATATCAGTTCAAGTGTACGCTATATTTAGAATATTTTCGTCTCTTTACCTCGCTGTCAGACAGACCTTTCTGACGGGGAACTGTAGCCGTTATCTTTGCTCTATTTAAACCACCAGACTCCATTCACAAACACAGTGATTTTTACCTCTCAGAACACAGGAGAGTCGCTGGTCTACCGCTGCCTCCATCGGTTTAGTTTGTTTGTGTTATTGTGTGACATTAGTGAATCCAAACTAAACCTTTAAAACACCAAAGTCACGCTGCACCCCGGTAGCTCACCTGAGGCCTGTACTACGCAGCAGGATTTGGCGTTAGCGAGGTAACTTCAGGGTTAACCCTACAAGGTGGATCACTTCTTACCGGGGCAGATCACCATGGTAACTGATGCTGAACACCTAACCTGCTGGTTATGCAGGTTATGTTCCAGATGAGAGATCAACTCGTATAAAAGCATCGCCTACTGACCAATCAGAACTGAGTGTGCGGATCTAATGATAATGTTACACAATATGAAGAAGCTACAGTCATAATCCAGACTAAAAACAACACAGATTAAATTGACAGATGCAGGAAGGACAACTGGATTTATGCTGTGGGTGTTTACCGCTTTGAATTATATTTTCATACTTATTTTTTAACTTCCTCTTGAGTCTGTTTCACAACGCCGGAGACGGGACACAGCTGAAAGAAGGTTGAAATAATCACACACGCCTCTTATTTAATAATGGGCATAATGAGGTGTATCCCATCCAATCCGTTATATTTCTTAAAGGTATTTATATCTAGACGCCTCTATCTGACTTTTGAGTTCCGTTAAATTAATAAGTCTGTTAATTTACGCACACACACATCGGGAGTTTTTTCTTTTACCAGCTGTCCTTCCTGCATTTGGCAGCTTCAACTGTGTTACTTTTAGTCTGGATTAAGTGTTTAACTTCTTCATATTTGACTAATATAGTTTACTCTTCCTTTGTAAAATGTGCCGCTCTGCCTGTCTGTCTGTAGTCTGTAGACTTGTCCATGTCTGTAATTGATCAGATGCTGCAAACACCGCCCCGTTCATGTGAACACTCTCATAATCAGACTGAGAAACTCTGGGTCGATTTACCGAGTTGATAACCAGCGTCGTTGGACCACTTAGCGTAGTCTCGGTTGTTAGGGTTAGTTAAACCAGATAACGAGAAGATACCCTGGGTATGTTGAACTCACTTCGTAGTACAGGCCTCAGGTAGAGCAGGCGCCCCATGTACCAAGGCTGAGTTCTTACCGCAGAGGATCGGGTTTGAATCCGACCCATGTCGTCCCTCTCAAGACTATCAAATTGTTTAGACTTTTGTTTTCCAACATTTTTCAAACTTTTTTTTTCAAACTTTTTTTTCAGACATTTTTCAGACTTTTTTTTTACCTTTCTGTTGGACTTTTGTTTTCCAACATTTTTCAAACTTTTTTTTCAAACATTTTTCAGGCATTTTTTAGACTTTTGTTTTCCAACATTTTTCCAACTTTTTTTTCAGACATTTTTTCGAGTCTTTTTTTTATTTATTTTTTACCTTTTTCAGACATTGTTTAGACTTTTGTTTTCCAACATTTTCAAACTTTTTTTTTCAAACTTTTTTTTTCAGACATTTTTTCGATTTTTTTTTAATTTTTTTTTACCTTTTTCAGACATTGTTTAGACTTTTGTTTTCCAACATTTTCAAACTTTTTTTTCAAACCTTTTTTTTCAGACATTTTTCAGACTTTAATTTTTTTTTTTACCTTTTTCAGACATTGTTTAGACTTTTGTTTTCCAACATTTTCAAACTTTTTTTTCCAGACATTTTTCCAGTCTTTTTTTTTTTTTTTTTTACCTTTTTCAGACATTGTTTAGACTTTTGTTTTCCAACATTTTCAAACTTTTTTTTTCAGACATTTTTCCAGTCTTTTTTTTTTTTTTTTTTACCTTTTTCAGACATTGTTTAGACTTTTGTTTTCCAACATTTTCAAACTTTTTTTTTCAAACTTTTTTTTCAGACATTTTTCAGACTTTTTAATTTTTTTTTTTACCTTTTTCAGAAATTGTTTAGACTTTTGTTTTCCAACATTTTTCAAACTTTTTTTTCAAACATTTTTTTTTTTTTTTTTACCTTTTTCAGAAATTGTTTAGACTTTTGTTTTCCAACATTTTTCAAACTTTTTTTTTCAAACTTTTTTTTCAGACATTTTTCAGACTTTTTTTTTTACCTTTCTGTTGGACTTTTGTTTTCCAACATTTTTCAAACTTTTTTTTTCAAACTTTTTTCAGGCATTTTTTAGATTTTTGTTTTCCAACATTTTTCAAACTTTTTTTTCAGACATTTTTTCGAGTCTTTTTTTTATTTATTTTTTACCTTTTTCAGACATTGTTTAGACTTTTGTTTTCCAACATTTTTCAAACTTTTTTTTCAGACAATTTTCAGACTTTTTTTTTTTTTTTAATCTTTTTCAGACATTGTTTAGACTTTTGTTTTCCAACATTTTCAAACTTTTTTTTTCAGACATTTTTCCAGTCTTTTTTTTTTTTTTTTTTTACCTTTTTCAGACATTGTTTGGACTTTTGTTTTCCAACATTTTCAAACTTTTTTTTTCAAACATTTTTTTCAGACATTTTTCAGACTTTTTAATTTTTTTTTTTACCTTTTTCAGAAATTGTTTAGACTTTTGTTTTCCAACATTTTTCAAACTTTTTTTTCAAACATTTTTTTTTTTTTTTACCTTTTTCAGAAATTGTTTAGACTTTTGTTTTCCAACATTTTTCAAACTTTTTTTTCAAACTTTTTTTTCAGACATTTTTCAGACTTTTTTTTTTACCTTTCTGTTGGACTTTTGTTTTCCAACATTTTTCAAACTTTTTTTTTCAAACTTTTTTCAGGCATTTTTTAGATTTTTGTTTTCCAACATTTTTCAAACTTTTTTTTCAGACATTTTTTCGAGTCTTTTTTTTATTTTTTTTTTACCTTTTTCAGACATTGTTTAGACTTTTGTTTTCCAACATTTTCAAACTTTTTTTTTCAGACATTTTTCCAGTCTTTTTTTTTTTTTTTTTTACCTTTTTCAGACATTGTTTAGACTTTTGTTTTCCAACATTTTTCAAACTTTTTTTTCAAACATTTTTTTTTTTTTTTTACCTTTTTCAGAAATTGTTTAGACTTTTGTTTTCCAACATTTTTCAAACTTTTTTTTTCAAACTTTTTTTTCAGACATTTTTCAGACTTTTTTTTTTACCTTTCTGTTGGACTTTTGTTTTCCAACATTTTTCAAACTTTTTTTTTCAAACTTTTTTCAGGCATTTTTTAGATTTTTGTTTTCCAACATTTTTCAAACTTTTTTTTCAGACATTTTTTCGAGTCTTTTTTTTATTTATTTTTTACCTTTTTCAGACATTGTTTAGACTTTTGTTTTCCAACATTTTCAAACTTTTTTTTTCAAACTTTTTTTTTCAAACTTTTTTTTTCAGACATTTTTCAGACTTTTTTAATTTTTTTTTTACACCTTTTTCAGACATTGTTTAGACTTTTGTTTTCCAACATTTTTCAAACTTTTTTTTCAGACAATTTTCAGACTTTTTTTTTTTTTTAACCTTTTTCAGACATTGTTTAGACTTTTGTTTTCCAACATTTTCAAACTTTTTTTTTCAGACATTTTTCCAGTCTTTTTTTTTTTTTTTTTTACCTTTTTCAGACATTGTTTGGACTTTTGTTTTCCAACATTTTCAAACTTTTTTTTTCAAACTTTTTTTTCAGACATTTTTCAGACTTTTTAATTTTTTTTTTTACCTTTTTCAGAAATTGTTTAGACTTTTGTTTTCCAACATTTTTCAAACTTTTTTTTCAAACATTTTTTTTTTTTTTTTACCTTTTTCAGAAATTGTTTAGACTTTTGTTTTCCAACATTTTTCAAACTTTTTTTTTCAAACTTTTTTTTCAGACATTTTTCAGACTTTTTTTTTTACCTTTCTGTTGGACTTTTGTTTTCCAACATTTTTCAAACTTTTTTTTTCAAACTTTTTTCAGGCATTTTTTAGATTTTTGTTTTCCAACATTTTTCAAACTTTTTTTTCAGACATTTTTTCGAGTCTTTTTTTTATTTATTTTTTACCTTTTTCAGACATTGTTTAAACTTTTGTTTTCCAACATTTTCAAACTTTTTTTTTCAAACTTTTTTTTCAGACATTTTTCAGACTTTTTGAATTTTTTTTTATACCTTTTTCAGACATTGTTTAGACTTTTGTTTTCCAACATTTTTCAAACTTTTTTTTTCAAACATTTTTCAGGCATTTTTTAGACTTTTGTTTTCCAACATTTTTCAAACTTTTTTTTTCAAACATTTTTCAGGCATTTTTTAGACTTTTGTTTTCCAACATTTTTCAAACTTTTTTTTCAGACATTTTTCAGACTTTTTTTTTTACCTTCCTGTTGGACTTTTGTTTTCCAACATTTTTCAAACTTTTTTTTCAAACATTTTTCAGGCATTTTTTAGACTTTTGTTTTCCAACATTTTTCAAACTTTTTTTTCAGACATTTTTTCGAGTCTTTTTTTTATTTATTTTTTACCTTTTTCAGACATTGTTTAGACTTTTGTTTTCCAACATTTTTCAAACTTTTTTTTCAGACATTTTTCACTCTTTTTTTTTACCTTTCTGTTGGACTTTTGTTTTCCAACATTTTTCAAACTTTTTTTTTTTACCTTTTTCAGACATTGTTTAGACTTTTGTTTTCCAACATTTTTCAAACTTTTTCTTTCAAACTTTTTTTTCAGACATTTTTCAGACATTTTTTTTTACCTTTCTGTTGGACTTTTGTTTTCCAACATTTTTCAAACTTTTTTTTCAAACATTTTTCAGACATTGTTTAGACTTTTGTTTTCCAACATTTTCAAACTTTTTTTTTCAAACTTTTTTTTTCAGACATTTTTCAGACTTTTTTTTCAAACATTTTTCAGACATTGTTTAGACTTTTGTTTTCCAACATTTTCAAACTTTTTTTTTCAAACTTTTCTTTCAGACATTTTTCCAGTCTTTTTTTATTTATTTTTTTACCTTTTTCAGAAATTGTTTAGACTTTTGTTTTCCAACATTTTTCAAACTTTTTTTTCAAACATTTTTCAGACTTTTTTTTTTTTTTTTTACCTTTTTCAGACATTGTTTAGACTTTTGTTTTCCAACATTTTTCAGACTTTTTTTTTTTTTTTTTTTACCTTTTTCAGACATTGTTTAGACTTTTGTTTTCCAACATTTTTCAAACTTTTTTTTCAGACATTTTTCACTCTTTTTTTTTTACCTTTCTGTTGGACTTTTGTTTTCCAACATTTTTCAAACTTTTTTTTTCAAACTTTTTTCAGGCATTTTTTAGATTTTTGTTTTCCAACATTTTTCAAACTTTTTTTTCAAACTTTTTTTTCAGACATTTTTCAGACTTTTTTTTTTACCTTTCTGTTGGACTTTTGTTTTCCAACATTTTTCAAACTTTTTTTTCAAACATTTTTCAGGCATTTTTTAGACTTTTGTTTTCCAACATTTTTCAAACTTTTTTTTCAGACATTTTTTCGAGTCTTTTTTTTATTTATTTTTTACCTTTTTCAGACATTGTTTAGACTTTTGTTTTCCAACATTTTCAAACTTTTTTTTTCAAACTTTTTTTTTCAGACATTTTTAATTTATTTTTTTTACCTTTTTCAGAAATTGTTTACTTTTGTTTTCCAACATTTTTCAAACTTTTTTTTCAGACATTTTTCACTCTTTTTTTTTTTACCTTTCTGTTGGACTTTTGTTTTCCAACATTTTTTAAACTTTTTTTTTCAAACTTTTTCAGACATTGTTTAGACTTTTGTTTTCCAACATTTTTCAAACTTTTTTTTCAAACTTTTTTTTCAGACATTTTTCACTCTTTTTTTTTTACCTTTCTGTTGGACTTTTGTTTTCCAACATTTTTCAAACTTTTTTTTCAAACATTTTTCAGGCATTTTTTAGACTTTTGTTTTCCAACATTTTTCAAACTTTTTTTTCAGACATTTTTTCGAGTCTTTTTTTTATTTATTTTTTACCTTTTTCAGACATTGTTTAGACTTTTGTTTTCCAACATTTTCAAACTTTTTTTTTCAAACTTTTTTTTTCAGACATTTTTAATTTATTTTTTTACCTTTTTCAGAAATTGTTTACTTTTGTTTTCCAACATTTTTCAAACTTTTTTTTCAGACATTTTTCACTCTTTTTTTTTTTACCTTTCTGTTGGACTTTTGTTTTCCAACATTTTTTAAACTTTTTTTTTCAAACTTTTTCAGACATTGTTTAGACTTTTGTTTTCCAACATTTTTCAAACTTTTTTTTCAAACTTTTTTTTCAGACATTTTTCACTCTTTTTTTTTTACCTTTCTGTTGGACTTTTGTTTTCCAACATTTTTCAAACTTTTTTTTTCAAACTTTTTTCAGGCATTTTTTTGATTTTTGTTTTCCAACATTTTTCAAACTTTTTTTTCAGACATTTTTTCGAGTCTTTTTTTTATTTATTTTTTACCTTTTTCAGACATTTTTCAGACTTTTTTCTTTTTTTTTACCTTTTTCAGACATTGTTTAGACTTTTGTCTATCAAATAAAGTCTAACAAATAAGGCAAAAAGACGAAAAAATAATCTAAAAAAACCCCACCAAAGTCACACAATAACAGAAACAAGCTAGCCGATGGCGGTAGCAGTAGCTGTGTTCTGAGAGGTAAAAATACTGTTTTTGTGAATGGAGTCTGGTGGCTTTTATATGTTGTATATATTTGTTAACATTTAGTTGTTTTACTAATAATAAGTAGTATTGTTTGATTTATTATTCTAGATGTTTACTTTATTTAGACTTGTGTTTTCATTTGCTGGTTATTTAGTTTAATTATTTTCTTGTTTATTATATTTATTTGTTGCGTAAATTAGTATTTTGTTTTCTTTTGTTTATGAATTGGGAAACACTGTGGGCACCTGCAGTTATATAGGCAGGTAGGACCAGCATGCACCTCGGTGGGCTTATGGTTTTTTACCAGACATCCATGTTTTCTTTGTGCTTCATTTGACTGCTTGCCTTTTTGTGATAAACAAATCATCAGAAACACACACATTCTGCATGAACAATGGACTCTTTTGCCTGCGTAAACCACATTACCCATGGTGCATCAGTGGCTGTTTGATTTAAGTTTGACAGCTTTGAAGAGAGCGTAGATAACGGCTTCAGTTCCCCGCCAGAAAAGGCTGTCTGACAGCGAGGTAAAGAGGTGAACATATTCTAAATATAGCGTACACTTAAACTGATATTGATTATTTTAGGTGTCTAAAATGTGTTTAGTTGCTGCCTCCGTCCACAGCAGTACGTTGCTCCATCTACTGTGGTAACACACTGACTATATGGAGAAGTACCTCATACAACCCCACTGAGAAACACCTGAACTATCTCTTTAATTTCCTTCTACAAAAAGACTGGTGTAAATCAGAGGTCAGATAACTAGCTACTAACCTGTGAGTGGATGCTGTTCTCCACCTCTGCAACGATGTGGGTGACCTCCGGACTCATGATCTCCTCTTCGTCTCCATCATACGTGCACTGCAGCTAAGGAGTGGTGACATTTTGACATCATAGTGTAATCATATCTTTATAAACTTCATAACATGAATACTGTGATGAAGAGGTCCAGTGTGAAAGGATATGTGACGAGGTAGCGGGCCAGCGTCTTCCTCTCTGATGCAGGCAGGTTGTAGAAGAACACCCGGACTCCACTCATGAAATCGGGGAGCTCTGCGGGGCCGGGGGGGCTCCCGAGAGGAGACGATGGGCTGGGGGGGGTCCGGAGAGGAGCCAAGGGGCCAGGGGTTTCTGCTTGTGGTTCGGGGGAGGATGTTGACGCTGCAGAGGTGGATGTCTGAGGTATGCTCTTTGCTGCTCTGCTGTGATAGTATCTGTGAGTCAGGTTAAGAGAAAAATGACTCAAACCTGTCAGTCAGATTTCTAAGAAATATCACTTTATAGATTTGATCTGTTGAAAGATACATGAATGTGGGGATGCCTCTGGAGGCCAGGTGCTTCCTGATGAGCCTCTCTGTGCCGTACCAGTTGAAGCCTCTGGTGGAGTGGCCGATGCGAGGAAGATGCACCGATGCTTTGGGGGAAAAAACACAAAGATAATTCAGTGAAGGCTAGCATTGACTGTTAACTGCAACCTCCTGCATTTCATATGTTTACTAGGGATGTCACGGTACACCTAATCTCCTGATTCAATACCATCACGATACTTCGGTGCGGATTCGATAAGTATTGTGATTTTGTTAACATTTTTTAACACTAGACCATGAAGGGAAAAAGTTGAATCATACACTTCTAGGGACTTCTACTTTGGAAAATATCTGAATTAATCCAGTAAAAATGTTTGATTTTCAGCATGTATGTATTCAGAGATGTCCTGAAGTCAAATATATCAGGATCATTGTCAGGAATTATTTATTATCCAGCAACCAAGAAATCAAAGAATAAAGACATCTCCCACACAGATTAGTGCTATTTTCTTTTCAATTTATAAGGGACATGTAATGTTTTATACTTCTGCTGAATATAATCCATCAATCTGATTTCCATAGATGTATTTTGTATATACAGTTCCCTTTGTTAACACCTTATTTTGAAAACCGGACGTAGTCCCACGTGTCTACTTCCTCTAACTTCTCCAAGGTGGTCTCTAGCTCTCCCGTCAGCTCCGTTCTCTTTATCATCCATGGTCAGCTCCATCGGGGCCGTTTCAATGCAGAGAACACAAATGTCAGTATCTGGGTGCTCTACAGTCGTAGCGTCGGCCCATTTGACCACGGAGACGAGAGCGACGGCCGACTCGACCGTCACGTTACGCGATACGATAACGCTTCTTCTCCGTGATAGAGTTAGCATGCAGCTTTAGCTCTGCTCTGTCTAGCTCTGCTTTTCCTGTCAATGTGTGAAACCCAAAGTGTTTCCATCCTTTACTGGATGTGTAGTGTTTACCACGCTGGATTTAACATGTGAGGGTGCAGGTCGTATCCACGACGACCCTCCAACGTTTTAGACTCTCTGAGGTTTGTTTTGGTTGACGGATACGGAACAGATATGACGTCACATTACTCAGACTACCACAATAAAAGCGATAATTTCCTTCTATTTCCACATAGACTCACATGAAGCAAATATATCGATTCTGGCCTTAAAACATCAATTTCAAAATCATAAAAAAGAAATTGCGATACATATGTGAGTACATTTTTTTTCTCACCCCTTTTTTTCGGAACGAGCTTTCCCACCGTGAATAAAGAAAGGTATCGACCAATCACGTTGTGCTGAACGGGTTGAGTTGCGTCTATATTTATGAGACAACAACACGGAGGCTCTATAGTCTGAACCGAGACGGCAAACTTTATTACTCCTTTCAACTTTGACAAAGGCAGCGCAGACCAGATGCACACCTGTTCTTACCTTTCATAATAAAAGTCCTAGACATATAATAATGGCATATTTCTCATTTTCGTGTTTTTTAACTTTGACTAAAGACAGAAGTATTTGAGCTCCAGGTGTTTGTGCAGAATAACCAGAGGGAAATCACATTCCTCTCATGCACTGTTCTCCTCCAGTCATTGTTTGAGAAGACACACACAGTGACGCCACCATGATAACACACTCAGCATGTCCTGCATATCTCGTCAGTCAAGTCTGACGATGAGACGCTGCTTTCATGGTGCCCCTCCTTTCCGTCAGTCCTCTCAGTAATTATCTGTTATTGGCAGGTGAGCTGCTCGTATTAACACGCATGACTTCACTACTAAGACACTACATGAAAAAGATGGTACACTTTGTGTCACACTGAGTGATCGACCGTACCCTTGTTTCTTCTGGCTGCGGCGTAAATCTTCTTCAGACCCGCGTCCAAAGCCGTCAGCATGATCCCAGACAGGTTGTTGGCTTTGTCTCGTTGCTGTGCCACGATCAGGGCCAGCTGAGGTGACAGGAAGGAGATCGAAACAGCTTCAGGCATATTAATTGTTAATCTGTTGCCACATCTTCACAATTCTGTCGCCACACCTAAAACCCAAAACCCAGAGTGTCTCGCTGTCTTTCACTACGACTGCAAAGAAGCAAATTTCAGGGAACAAGCGTGCATTTCCAGGCAGAAGAGATTAGAGGTTTTTTTTGTGCAGCAGTGTGGGTTTTTATTTATCTCTGATCACTGCGATTAATTGCAAATTAATCACACATTTTTGTATCTGTTCTAAATGTACCTTTAAGGGCGATTTGTCAAGTATTTAATAAGAATTCTTATCAACATGGGAGTGGGCAAATATGCTGCTTTATGCAAATGTATGTATATATTTATTATTGTAAATCAATTAACAACACAAAACAATGACAGATATTGATCCAGAAACCCTCACAGGTACTGCATTTAGCATAAAGATTTAGCATGTCTGAAAAAATGTCCAAAAAAAGTCTGGAAAAAAAGTCGGACAAATGTCTGAAAAATATCAACATAAAAAGTTTTTAAAAAGTCTGAAAAAATGTCTGAAATATGTCTGAAAAAAGTACGACAAATATCCACTAAACACAGACAACTGTCCGAAAAAAAGTCAGAAAAATGTCCAACAAATGTCCAAAAAAAGTAGAAAAATAAAATGTCAGAAACAAAGTCAGAAAAATATCCGAAAAATCAGCTCCAATCATAACATGGCAAACTGCAGCCCAACAGGCAGCAACAGCTGTCAGTGTGTCAGTGTGCTGACTTGACTATGACTTGCCCCAAACTGCATGTGATTATCATAAAGTGGGCATGTCTGTAAAGGGGAGACTCGTGGGTACCCATAGAACCCATTTACATTCACTGATCTGGAGGTCAGAGGTCAAGGGACCCCTTTGAAAATGGACATGCCAGTTTTTCCTCTCCAACATTCAGTGTAAGTTTGGAGTGTTATTTAACCTTCTTCATGACAAGCTAGTATGACATGGTTGGTACCGATGGATTCATCAGGTTTTATAGTTTCATATGATACCAGTATCTTCACTCTTGCTTTAAAACTGAGCCGCTACAGCCTAATAAATCACAAGTTGCATTAATGCGTTAAAGAAATTAGTGACGTTAAAACAAATTTGCGTTAACGCGTTATTATCACGTTTACTTTGACAGCCCTAATATTTGGTAGTTATGATCAGGACTGATGTTGGTTAAAAGATTTAACTCAGTGAAAGTGGAAAATAATATTAATATATTATATTTTAATAGAAGTTTTAGGAGGGGACATTTTTGTCTAAGGTAAGAAGTGGGAGTTTATTTATTTATTTATTTTAATCCGACACTGCACAAAAAATAAAAATGCATTTATTATACAGAAAATAATTCAATGTTTGTGTTTTCCTTCATAAAAAAAAAACAGTGGCATCATGTAAGCAAACATTTAAAGGGTTAAAATTCTGTGGATGAATGAATATTTGGTAGTTATGATCAGGACTGGAAGTGGAAAATAATAATAATATGTAATTTTATGGCAGTTTTTTTGACAGACGTCCTCTGAGGACATCCAAGCATTGTTTCTAAAGGGTTAAACAGATCCTACCTGATCCTGGCCGTCTAGTCTGGACTGTTTGTCGTCAATGGGGAAGAGCAGCACATTTCCAACGTCCAAATCTGAAATAAACAATTTGTTCACACTTTAAATGTGTAATTCATTTTCATTAATGTCAACCAGACGTTGCCGATAAGGATGTTTAATGGCATGAGTCTTCGTGTTCTTAGTAATCATGGTTAATCTCACCGTTCATCTTGCCAGCCAACTCATACTTCTTCCGCGGTTCATCTGATCGAACCTCCAGAGCCGTAAACAGGCCGCCCCGGCCCCACCGACCCGAGTCATCTGCACACACATCATCACTTCATCAGAAACACATACTGATAACAACACGTCTTGTTGCTTCAAATGATCATTTTAACATATATAAAAAAAAATATCTAATTTTATGATATTTTGTAACAAAAATATACAAAAGAAAAAACTAAAATATTCACAGACAACATTGAAATAACTCAGGTTCCTTACATTAAATCAATATGGAAATACCATGTCATGAAGTCAGTTGGTATCTTGTTCATTGATTAATCATTCCTGTATTTTTTACTTTTTATTACAGATTAATTCATCCTCATATTATAATACTACTTGAGACACCACATGTCCCACTTATCTCAATAACATTTATCTAATCCAAAAGACTTTTTTGAGAGTGATCAGTTTTGCTAAAAGATGCAACTCATCAGCTTCAGAAAATAAACTACCAATGTTTAATGTGAACACATACCAGACTTGTGTATCCATGTATAAACATGTACACCTAACTCATGACTTTTTTAAGTCTTCCTCAAAACATTCACTCTTATTCCACAAGACACTCTCGAGGACTTTTATCTTCCGTATGGTCGGACTTCTCTTAATCAATATTCATTGAAATACAGAGGACCAACTCTTTGGAACTATGGAGGACAGAACCTGCCAAAAATAAATGAATAAATGAATGAATGAATGAATGAATGAATGAATGAATGAATAAATAAATAAATAAATAAATAATATTAAAAATAAATGTAGCCATTAATTAATTGATAAAATGTGACATAAATTTGATATATTTGCTTCTTTATTTACTTATCTTTAATTCCCTTATTTATTTACTCTTCTGTTTAATTTTCTTTTTAATTATTTATATATTTATTCTCATTGATAAAATTAATTAATAAACATTCATTTATTTATTTTTTTGCACTTATTTTCTTTTATTTATTTTTAAATGTATGTATATATTTATTTTTATATGTTTGTATTTATTTATTTATTTCTGCATGATTTTCCCTTTGCATTCCACCAATTATTTATTTCCCCAAATTTATTTATTTCTTTTCCAGACAGAAATATCAATTTATGTCACATTTTATTAATAAATTAATGGCTACATTTATTTTTAATATTATTCTTACTACATTTAATGATATTTATTTATTTATTTATCGAGTCATTTATTTATTTATTCATTTATTTTTGATTTTGGCAGGCTCCTTCCTCCATATAGAACAACTGACTTCCATCAATCAACATCTACATTATTAAAAAAAACATCTGACTTTAATTAAAGATTTATAACACATAATACATATATATGTGAAAATAAATAAATAAAAATAAAAATAGTGTAGCAGAAGTGTTGCTGGATTTCTCTTCATCATACTAAGCGTAACAGAGGTTTCATACCAACACAGTGGACGATGATGGCGTCTCCCCGAGCGGCGTGAGGATGAGTAACATCACCCAGAACATAGTTGATGGCCGTGCTGTCAGAGTCTGTGGAGCACAGGCTGCCGTCATCCTCCTCTTCTTCTTCTTCTTCTTCTTCTTCACTGTCCGCAGACGGCAGACACCGTGATCTGTAGCCGCTCGACTCCCACCACGCCATCCTGCACGATGAGAAAACGGTTTGTGTTAAGTGTCAGAGCTCTGTGAGTGAACTCAATGAGAAGAAAGTACATGAATTGATTTACTTTTTCTTGTATTTCTGCTCTTGTTGCTTCTTCTTCACGTCCTCCTGCAGTTTGGCTCTCTTGGCTGAAGCCTCCTCCCGTCTCTGGCGCCTCAGCTCCAGCTCGGCCTCAGTAGAAGGTTTCCTCTTCCTCGTTGGTATCCCAAGAGCCACCGACAGTGAAACCTGGGAACAAAATCACACTGTTAGACACAGTCAACCCTCTGAACACCATAACCTGCCTGCAGATCTGAAAGGCTTGTTTTCAGACAGAAACTATTTTCAGATTTTCAAATCTCCAACGGTCCTTAAATGAATCAAGCGTGTCAAACACTTCAGACAAGAAAAAAACTTAAAATTGTGATATTTCATTCTTTAAAATGTCGACAAAAATAAACCGTTTGCAGATCCAGATCCTGTAAAATACATTAAACTCTGCGCTCCTCAGCGCGACTGGGAAACCATGAATGACTCAACTGAGACCAACAGTCATCTGACAAAAACTCAGTGAAACTTCAACTGAGCATACCGACGAAGTATAGAACCAGCAGAATTTAACCAAAAGGTTAAGTTCAGGTACATTACCGTTAGCTACAGAAACAGGCAGGTTTAATCATCTCCCTGAAGAGAAAAGACTTCATTTGTTATCTGATTTAGGTGAAATTGAAGTCCATTTTATGTTTTATTGTTCATTGTATAATGATTTTAACTTGATTGAAACACATTTTAGTAAAATGTCCATCGCTGAAGTTCTTTGTTTGCAACCTAATATTAAATGTGGGCACAATATATGTTCATAATACGACCAATAACTAACCGTAACAACTCAGTGAAATATGAACACATTAGAACGAAACAGTGCACCAACGTGTGAGAACCAAACGGCTGGCAGGAAAGTGACCTTTTCCGTGGTTTTACATCAACCAGCATGCCCTAAATAAAGGCTGTTTCCAAGAGCTGGTGCCACAACTAGAGTCTGGTTTGGTGACGGAAACTGAGAGATAATCCTCCACACAATATTCTATTTAGCTCATTCCCTCCCGGTGAGGCAACTGTTGGTTAAGTTCAACAAAGTATGACGGCTGATAGAGAGATGAAGTCCTTTAAGGGGATAGTTGTGATGTTTTGAAGTGGGGTTGTATGACGTCCTTATCAATATTCGGTGTATTACCTACAGTAGATGGCCGTCAGACAGCCCTTTCTGACGGGGAACTGAAGCCGTTATCTATGCTCTCTTCAAAGCCACCAGACTCCATTGAGAAAAACCCTCGGCCCACGTAAAAGGCGCCAGGGGGCTGAGGCGATGTCTGCAACCCACCCGACCCGTCTTGAAACAAGGACCAAGGAGTCCAAACCCTGTGGCGCAATGGAAGTGAGGGCCGGCGCGCGCCGGCTGAGGTTGGATCACGGCCCAGCAGGGTTGGGCGCACCACCGGCCCGTCTCGCCCGCACCGTCAGGGAGGTGGAGCGTGTGCGATAGGACCCAAAAGATGGTGACGAGAGGTCAACGTCAAGCTGCCGTAAAGTGGTATCGGTGCCACTTTGCGAGTACAAGTACATGAGCACAGTATCGGACCCGATACCCGATACCCGATACTGGTATCGGTGCATCCCTACCCATGACGGAGATTCTTCGGCCGATTCAGCATCTTGAGCTCGTCGGTGAGAAAAATCACTCTGATTGGCTGTTCAGCTTAGACAAATCAGTACACGAGAAGAGAAACGGAAGAGAGGAAAGCGAGCCGACGAGTAAAGTCAAGAGGACACACATAGAAGACTGAACATCTGGAATGAAGCTAAGTGGTGAGTGAGAGTGGTGTGAAAATGGTCGGCAGACGCTGTTTTGTTTCATGTACGTATCATAACAACAGCTTGTATATCCTCCGTCCTCGCTCTTCTGGTTTCCCTTTTTGATTTATGAAT
Source organism: Sebastes umbrosus (assembly GCF_015220745.1). Taxonomy (NCBI): domain Eukaryota; kingdom Metazoa; phylum Chordata; class Actinopteri; order Perciformes; family Sebastidae; genus Sebastes; species Sebastes umbrosus. The sequence goes on along the minus strand of NC_051273.1, from coordinate 1,216,206 downwards.
ACAGACTACCGTCGCCTGCTGGTGTGGAGAGCTATTTCCTCTCACGCAGAACGTACGTGCTAACTGGCCGTCGGCTGTAGTCTTTGCGGTGTGTTCGAGTGCAACTTTTTGGCCAAGACAAAGGAGACGTGAGGAGACTGATATAGATTTTTTTAGGTGTCTAAAAAAAACCTGTTCCCATCAGTTGTTGTGAGTGAAGGAGACAGGATCTTACTCCAGCTTTGTGTCTCAGAGCTCGTCCGTCTCCTACAGCTCTCTGGATCTCAGCCAGCTGGTCCTCCAAGAGACGGTCAAAGCTCTTCTGGTCCTCAGAGCTCGGGTCCTTACTGTAGTCCTTCCCCTCGAAGTAGTACATGTGGTCTGAAGGACGAGACAGCATGATGGAGAGTGTTATTATTCATCACATGGAGAAGTGAATGTGAACCCGAACAGAGGAAATCTGTGGTGCATGTTTCATGTGTGGTTGTGTTTGAAGGCTGAGAACCAAAAGTAAAAGTGAGATGTTTGAATGCCAGAACAACCTGTTCAACAACAACAGAGGTTTTATAACCTAAAGTCACGTGTGTTGACCTCAAACCAGGTTAAATACTCTGAATGTTCTGCACACGAGTGATTTAAAAGATAAAACGTACTCTGCCTGTCAGATTCAGAGCCATTCTCTTCCTCTTCATCCTCCTCCTCCTCTTCTTCCTCTCTGAGCGAGGTCAAGTCTTCATCCACCCACTGACCGTCACGCGACGGACCGAGGATCTTCTCCAGTTTCACATCCTGTACCGAGCTCTCCTCCGACGACAAAAGCTTATCTACCCCGAACTTCAAGATCTCACTGAGCTGCAGGAAACAGGACGAGGGAGGAAACATGACTACAAACAAAGACAACTGGGGGGCTTTTGCATAAAAGAGGACACGATTCCATGAATATAGGTGAAGGTTTGGTGTTACTGTTGTGTAAGATTTCAGACCTGCAGGTCTGCAGCAGCTGACTGAGCTTGGTCCAGCAAAGAGAAGCGTCCTTCTTCGATAACCGTGTTGGTGAGCTGCAGCTTGGATACAGCACGAGAGTACATTATTTCCTCCACAGTGTCTCTCGCCAGAAGACGGATCACTTTCACCGGCCTGTAATGAGTCAATCACAGATTAAAGGGGTTCTCCAGCAACTTAGTATTGCACTACCATTAAAAGGCAATTTGTATTTTTCAACCTGGACCCTATTTTTTCCATGTTTTTATGGTTTTTCATTTATTTTGTAATATTTTTAAATGTATGTATTATTAATACATTTATCTATGCACAATTTTCCCTTTGTATTTCACCCCATTTTTATTTTTCCCAAACTTATTTATTTCTAAATTATTTTCTTTATAAATTTCTTTATGCATTTCTGTCTCATCACACAATAATAATAATAAAGTGCAAAAATAAATAAATAAATAAAAAATAAATGCTAAAATAAATAAATAAATTTAAACATTCATAAGAATAAATACATAAATAAATAAAAGGGAAAATTAAACGGATGAGTAAATACATAAGGGAATTCGTACAAAGAGAAATAAATAAAAAAAGAAATATCAATTTATGTCACATTTTGTCAATTAATTAATGTTACATTTATTTTTAATATTATTTTTGCTACAATTAATGACATTTATGTATTTATCAAGTCGTTTATTTATTTATTCATTTATTTTTTTTAGCAGGTTCCGTCCTCCATACCAGAGCCTGGTAGTACTAGTCCCCTGTGAACCGGGCTTTAGACACAAAAACATGTGAAAATAACAACAATGCAGCTCATCTTTCATTAGAGCTTCTCTGCCTGTTGAATGCTCTTATCTTTCAGCCTGCGTGCCCCCGACTTCATAACGCAGGTTTTCTGTCTTTAAGGGAAACTCCAGTGATTCTCCACATCAAAGCTTGTTTACGGGTGTTGGCAAGCACTACTGCATGTGTGAAACAAGTTGTGAAGAGACTTTTGTGAGTCTGATAAATGTCACATCAGTGATGTCACTTGACTCAGCGTCGGTGGGGTGTAGAATCAGAAAGAAGTGGGTTTACCAGACTTCTGTAGCCCGCCACTCATCTCTGCTCGAGGCTACATTAGCTGCTACTAACAAAACACTCCTGAATCTACTACTGAACTGTCAGTGGTCGAGTTGCATTGTGGGTAATGTAGGTTTTAACGAGGAGGACTAACGTGTCGAATAAAAAAGGTCGATATTTCTGGTTCTGCTGCCTCGATTTTGGTATTTTTTCTTTTTTAATCTGTCCATCGTGAGTCTGCCAATGTTATACAGTAGGAGGGCGATGCCACATCACTGGAGAACATTTAACCTTAATGACATCGTCAGGGTTATTACACAACAGGCCCTAATTACATCATCAGGGTTATTACACAACAGGCTGAGTAGTAGTTTCTCCCTGATGAGTAATATCACATTTATGCATAAAATCGTGACATATGCCTTTTCAGTTAGTTGTTCATTTGCCTCTTGTTACTGTATGTCCCAAATATATGTAAATAAAAACAGTATCAGAGTATTTTTACATCAAAATCTGATCTAAATCCGTTTTTTCTCTTCCTGTGAACGGTTTCAAATGTTTCATGACTCATCCTGCACTCGGGGCGTTTACAAAGATTCATCCAATCACATGAGACTTTGGGCGTCTAGCTTGCCAATAGATCGTGGATCGAATCAATATACGTTCTTTGATCGAAGTAGCTAACAGAGCAACATGGAGAGAGACAGGAAGAGATGTGTTTTGTGGGTAAAAACGCTGTTTTCATTTCCAAAACTATGTGGCTGAGGTCTGATTCATTCATGGGAAGTTTTATTGATTTTCAACCGACTCAAGAAGCAACTCTCCCCCCAAAAAAGCCCAAAACAAGCGACCTGACCTACCACAATATGACAGAGAGAGGCGGCCACTCGATCACTTATATATATATATATATATATATATATATATATATATATATATATAATATGTATGAATTTATTTTAGATTGCATTTCATTGCATTTTTGCATCCATTTTTTGCTTGTAATTTTATATTTTTCTTGTCAACTAAACTTAAAAGAAGTTTTATTTCATTTTTGCAAAGAACTTTTTTTCTGCAGCTGCACCACCGTCCTGCTCACTCAGAAATAATAACATATAATCTCCAATATTATTATTATTATTATGTCCCATCAGTGCCAATCACATTGTGAGTGATAGAGATCATTATTCTTTGATCCTACGTGTCTGAGCTTCATACCGTTTTTTACTATTTAAACTGAGATTAAAGATTTTGTGCAATGAACTCGTTAGTGGAACTGCTCCAACAGACTGACAGCTGTCTCAGTCACAGTGTTATAAACATTTACTTTGCAAACAAAAAGACAAGCAGAGGCTTTATTCTGAGCTGAGGATGACTTGATGCTGTGTGATATTTGAATGGGAGGGCAAAAAAACTGCTGTTCAGAAATGACTGACAGCTGACAGATAGTCCTGAGAAACAAATAAATATCTTTAAATTCTGACGTGAACCTACGCTAATTAATGCGCTGTAGCTCCGTATCGAGCTAAACTCTGAGCCCGCACACTTTTTAGCTGCCCAATCAAATGCAAAGGATTATTTAAATCCCTCTTGTAGCTGTACACCGCTCAAATATTATGTTTCACAGTGAGACACGTCACAGTACAGCAGTCAGAGACGCTCCAACTTCCGCTTCATGGGGACTTTAACAAATAGTTCTTATTACAGCTTATCAAGGAGGAATACTGCAATGTGTCCTGCTTGGAGTCATTTTCATAATTGTCACCTGTTCTGACCGATCCGATGGCAGCGTGCAGCAGCCTGCAGGTCGTTTTGAGGGTTGAAGTCGCTGTCCATAAAGATGACGGTGTCAGCAGCTGTGAGGTTCAGGCCGACTCCCCCTGCAAACAACAAAGCACACAACGTCTAAAAAACAGTGCACACGTACAGTGTTATTTACACACTTATTTACTCATACAGCTTCAAGAATTAAGACACACAAAACGTAACGAGCTGTGACAGGAAATTATGTTTGTCTCCTCACTTTCTCACAGCGCATATAAAACAGCAGCGTGTCATCCTGCCGCAGCTCTTATCTCTGAGATCTCAGCTACAGTTCTATGAACACCGGCTGCAGATTGAAGAGATGCAGCTCACTCACTGTTGACTTATCACACTTAATGACTCCGTTATCTACAAACCTGCCACAGCGTTGTTTACAACAAGCAATTTCACTTGCAGCACCTTTAACCCTTAAAAAAAAAAAAATCTGTTTTCCAATATTCTGCATAACTGATGCATTAAAAAGCACAAAATGAACATTACTGATATCTAATAACGTTCAGTTTAATCCTACACATTACAAGAACACTATTAACCTTCCTGTTCATAGTTTTTAGGGTGTTCCAGTCACCTGCTTTAGTGCTGAGCAGAAACACAAAGATATCTTTGCTGCTGAAGTTCTTCACTGCTAGATTTCTTTCTTCCCCTCGGACGGACCCGTCCAGACGTTCGTAGCTGTAACCTGAACAGAAAAGATCCTTTTAGCACTTATTTATGGAGAGAAATAAAAAAATATACTGTTAACTTTTTTATCGTTATCGAGAAAATTAAAGAAACATAAAATATAAAATAAGAAATAAAATAAAATTAAATTAAATTAAATTAAATTAAATTAAAAATAAAATAAATACCTAAAAGAGTGGTAAAGTCACTAAAACATCTAGACAGTCAAAGTGGATTTAGGGCCTGAATTGTTACCTCTGTGCTCCATGTAATCCTGAAGTATGTCCAACATCCTTGTCATCTGAGAGAACAGCAGGATCCGATGGCCCCTTCACCCACAGACATGAAATAAAGTAAGTTTATGTGGTGTACTGAGCCTAAACTGCCACCAGGTGGAGCTTAATACCAGTTAAGATCTACTAACCCCTTGTGAAGGTAAGTCAGCATGCTGTCCAGGAGGCAGAGTTTCCCACTGGCTTCAACCAGATGTTCCCCCATCTCAAACGGCTCTGGTTCCACCCCTACCCAAAGAAACAATTTTGTTGAAAGTATGTCGTATGAGATCAGTCTGGTTCAACATTCATTCATCAGTGAGAACATCTCACCATCAAACAGGTACGGGTGGTCTACACACTTCCTCAGGTTCATCAGGATGTTCAGCAGCCGGTTCTTGTTTCCCTGTTCGTTTCCAAAAGCCTCTGAAAACACAGATTCATCAGACGTGAGTCCATGATTGATTGAGTCTGTGATGATTTATGCACCCAATTTTTGTGTTTCTCCGAGGTCGTTAAGCCTGTTTTGCCTCCTTTTTTAGTAATTTTGTGTCCCTTAAGTCATTTTATCTCTCTTTGTGATCATGTTTTGTCTCTCCACAGTCATTTTGCATCTCTTCGTGGTTGTTTTGCATCCTTTTTTGGACATTTTGTGGGTGTTTTGTGTTTCTTTGTGGTTGTTTTAAGTCTCTTCGCGGTCGCTTTGCGTCTTGTTTAGCCTGTCTTTCTAGTGGTTTTGCCATCCTTTTTGGTCTTTTTGTGTCTCGTTCTGGTCGTTTTGCGTCTCTTTGTGGTATTTTTGTGTCTGTCTTACGATGGCACACCATAGTAGAGTTAGACTGATAAATCTACACATCGGCCATTATTAGCTTATTGCAGATATATTAGTACTTGTATGTCGGCTGATAAGAACAAATTGCAGTACAGACACGCCAAACCGGGTTTGAGGTAATTAAGAAAAAGGGGCACCATTGCATGGTTTTTCCACTAGAGTGACAAGTGGATTTTTCAACTGTAAAATGCCTCTGTATGTATCATTGTTACACTTCTACAAATGTAAGGGATTCATATTTTTTTAAGCTCTCAAATATCGATACCAGTGCCGGCCTATCAGTCGGACTAAACATCTCAGTGCAGAAGTCTCACCCAGATCCTTCATCAGAATGGCTTTGTAGTATTTCTTCTGCAGGGCCGACATGCCGTGGTACACCAACAGCTCCGACTTCTTCGGCAGATCGACTGCCACTTCTGACTTGACTCTACGGAGCAGGAAGGGCTCCAGGATGCTCTGCAGCTCAGCAGCTGGAGGCAGAATGAGAGACACAGTAAGAGGGTAAGTCAGTGTTTATTCAATGAGCAACTACCAGGGTTCTTCTTTGTGTACTTTTTTGCTAACAGACCTTTTGTACAAGTACAGTATATCAAATATATCCCAACTGATGTATTTTCCAACATCATCTTTCAAAATATTGCCTTTAATGGGAGGGATGTTTGGATTTGTGATTTTAGTAACACAGACAGTACTGATGTGCTTCATACCGAGAGCAGGCTGGTTTTGAACGTTGGAGTAAGAGTTGGTGAAGTTGTCCGTCTCGTCGTCGGTGAAGACGCTGGGCTGAATGAAGCTCAGCAGGGAGTAGAGCTCCTCCAGGTTGTTCTGGATGGGGGTCCCCGTCAGCAGGACTCTGAAACCAACTGAGAACTACACAAGAGATGAACCAAGTTAGAGCTGATGGTGGTGAAGATGAGGAACCAGATACTTGACAGCCTGAACCAGGTGCAGCTCAGTACCGACCTGTGTCAAGGCCTTGTGCAAGAGTGAATTCTGGTTCTTCAGTCTGTGAGCTTCGTCCACCACCAGCACCTTCCACTTCCACCTGAGGAGCACAGGGAGTTCACAGGGAAACAGGGAATTAAACCACTATTAATGTTTATTATGCAAATGTATAAATCCTACTGCAGTATTTCCTAAGACACACACCAAATGTCTAGTGCACAGATAACATATTAGACGGCTGCTGTGTGTGTATATTAAATAATTTATATGTCAATGCATTGCTTGGTTCAATTAACATGTTCTTCACTGGTGATATCCCTAATAACACATGTAACTAAGAATATAATAGAATTAAGATGGGTTAAATGTAGAGGTCAAATTCCATGACAATAAAAATAAAGTTTGAGTTTTAAGTTTTTAAGTTTTCAAGTTTCTTTAAGTAATCTTTAAGTAATCTTTAAATTAACATTTTTTTTATTTATTTATTTTTTTCAATAAATTATGCTGAAAACCACATATAAATCATATCAGAGCTAAAATATCAAACTCAATTGCAATATTATATGAAGTAAAAGTTCCTTTAAAGTCCCATATGTGGAAGTGTGGGAAATACATATAAATAAATAAATAAATAAATAAATATAAAAACAAAGCCGCTTATAGAGAACCAACAAACCCACTCTTTATTTCATTACTAAAATTTAAAGATGTGGTTGACTCCAAAACGTCAAATCATGTGACTTCTTTTCGAACATGAAATACTTAATTATGTTGTTTATTGAGGGTTTGCTGGCTATGTTTACTGGGTATTCTTGTTTTGTTTATTATACATGTTTGAAATAAAATCTAATCCGATCTAACTATATGTGCCAAAAGATCCAATCAAAGTTTCTGATATCTTTGTAATTAAGAACACACTCACCGTCTCAAGAACGAAGTATCTTTGAGACACAGCTGTTAAAGAAAGATTTAAGAACATGTCAGTTTCAACACAGATGAAGCTTTCAGTCATTTTGTTCTTATTAAAACAGCCACAGACCTCGTACGTAGTGAGCAGAACGTTAAAGTCCTGAGTGTCCGTCTCCCTCTGAAGCTCAGCTCGTCTCTCTTTGTCTCCGTTGTAACACAGAACAGTCAGAGACGGAGCGAAGCTGCAAACAAGAACAACACTAGTTTATATTTGTAGTTTACAGTCTGTGAAGGACGGCGTTATGAGTGGACTATTCATTTAAATATAATTTATATACCATTCCAGCTCCTTCCTCCAGTTCTCCATGACCGACAGCGGGCTCAGCACCAAGAACGGACCTTTCTTCCCGAGAGCTCCGGACATGTAGACCAGCAGAGAGATCGTCTGAGGGGACAAATTAAGATTACAATAATAATATTACAATAATATAATATACAACGCAGTTAACAACAGTGCCCGTGTCATTATTATAGTAAAACATGTACATCATAATTATCACAATTTCTTAAAGCCTAAGGTGATGTAATAATAATAAACAAATAATAATATTTATATTTATTTATTTTAATTTAGAACCTTTCAAAACAGGTTTACAAAGTGCTTCACAAACAATACAAAATAATACAAAATTATAAAATAAATAAATATTTGTATTTTATTTTTACTTCTTTTATTGGTTTTAACTCATGTATTTTATTTTTAATGGTCAACGGTTGGTTTTAACCACTATTTGATTTGATTTAATTGAATTTTTACTTTTTTAATGGCTTTAATTATTATTTGATTTGATTAAATGTTATTCTTATTTTTAATGGTTTTAATTCACTTGTCTTATTAATTCTTATTGGTTGATTGATGATCTTAATTATTACAATTTTGATTCCTACTTTATTATTTATGTGTCTGTTTTAATTGTGTTTACTTATGTATAATGTTTTATCTTTACACTATCCATATAGTGTTTTTAACAATTTACGTGTATGTTGTATGCTTGTTTTATGTATTTTAAATGCTTGTGTGTATCTTGTTTGAAACAGCCCATTGCTGCTGTCTCTTGAAAAATAGATTTTCTAATCTCAGTGAGACTTCGATGGTTAAATAACAGCTAAATTAAAAAAAATAATAATAAAAGTGTTTGTTTGTGGTTGCACACGCATTGTGCTTCCACCTGGAATGAAATGTGCAACATATATAAAGTTTTGCTCGCTTGTTTGCTTATGTCTTCGTACTGGAACTTATTTTTTTTATTATTTATGTATGTAAAGTTATTGTCAAGGAACTTGTTTTAATAAATGTTCAAAATCAGAAAGAAAATATTGTTATTCACATGTGTTGAAAAAAAGTCAGTCATTATTAGTTATAAAGAGGACTGAAGGATCTCATACCTGACAGGTTTTTCCCAAACCCATCTCGTCTCCTAAGATGCATCCCTGCTGGTTCTTCAGGCACTGAGTCAACCACTGAACTCCATCCAACTGGTACGGTCTGAGCTGGATCACTGTGAGGAGACAACAAGATGAAACATCTACTGGGAATACTGGGAATACTGGTAAGGTCTCAGCTGGATCCCTGTGAGGAGGAGACAATAAGATTAAACATCTACTGGGAATACTGGTAAGGTCTCAGCTGGATCCCTGTGAGGAGGAGACTTGAAGATGAAACATTTATTTATTTATTTTTATTTTATTTATTTATTTATTTGCACTTATATAAAACTTCACAAAATGCAGTCAATGAAAAAAAAAAAGAAATGTGTCATGAGAGGTCAAGAAGCCACAGGCTTATACAAAGGTGTATACAAATGTTTTGTTTTTGTAAAATCTACTGGGAATATTGGTAAAATGTCAACTGTGTGACATAAACATAATTATATATGTTAGGTCAAGTAAACCATCTGAACTGTTAGTCTGAAAGCACAAAACAGAGTCAACCGTTGAGATAGCTTAATCACAGTAACACATCTGTAGCTAGCTGACGTCATCTGACGGAATGAACACTTTAATTCATTAATAACTTTAATAACTTTAAGTTAAAGTTACCTGTTAAACCGAACTTCACTAAGTCGCTCTGAGTAACTGCTTTCTTCTTCTTCTTCTTCTCTGCTATGCTGTTTCTAATCTTTAATAAAAGGTCTGTCATGTTTCTGAACACTAAACTATCCCAGCTCAGAGAGAGACTAGCAGAGACTCCTGAACACTAAACTGTCTCAGCTCAGAGAGAGACTAGCAGAGACTACTGAACACTAAACTATCTCAGCTCAGAGAGAGACTAGCAGAGACTACTGAACACTAAACTATCTCAGCTCAGAGAGAGACTAGCAGAGACTACTGAACACTAAACTATCTCAGCTCAGAGAGAGACTAGCAGAGACTACTGAACACTAAACTGTCTCCAGCTCAGAGAGAGACTAGCAGAGACTCCTGAAGACAGACATGTAGAGACTAGACCACTGAGTGTTGTTAAAGTCCGACTGCACTTCCGGGTTGGGTCACGTGACGCTGTGGGAAAAGGCGCGCGCCTGTTTTAAGTTTCAAACTCTGAAGTAAAGAAGCTTTTTTTTATTGAAGAAAATTAATTTACAAACATTAAGGTATTGTAATCTAAACTCAGTACTTCTAACATACAAGGCACAATTGGATAGGAAAGATAAAAAAATATATATAATAACAAAAATAAAAGAGGGGGTAGAAAATAATTAAAGGGACAAAAAAGAAATGCATAAATAAATAAGACCTTATTGATTTATTTATTTTTATGAATTTATATTTATTTTCTTATAATTCATATTATTATTATTATTATAAAATTTCACAATATATTATTTTAAAGTAAAATATAGTTTTGATCATCATAATTATTTCTCCTCTTTTGTTTTTGAGAATCCCGTTGCCGTGCAAAGTAAATTAGCAGATGTGCCTTAAATAAATCATGTAGTGCTGATTAGCAGAAAATCACACACACACACACCACTAAAAAATAATAGGCAGTAGCAACTGGATATAAATATAAATATAAATAAATATACCCAAATATATAATAAATATAAATGAATATAATGTTAATATCAATTCTATATATTTTAATTTAATTCAATTTAATTTAATTTAATTTAATTTATTGCCTCATTATGATTATTCTCCTTTTCAAGAGTGTCCTTGCCAAGACAAGCAGCAGCATATTAAACAAATCAAACAAATTAATCTAATTATACTTGAAGGCTAAAAAGATGACACATCTTTATATACAATGTTAACCAGAACCAGATTATATATTAATATTTCTGCACAGGCATTCATCTAGAAAATAGAAAATAAAAAGGATCAAAAACAGATTTTAGGCACCAAATCTTTCAGGATCTTTCATTTTTTGATGTTTCATAGACTAAATGATTATTGATTAATTGCAGCTCTAATCTGAAGCCTTCATATTACTCCTCTCTGATCTTTCTGGCTCAGGTGTTCAGGCTGCCAGTCGACTACACTTACTGTACACATCAACTCCTCTCAGTAATGGAAATAATGAGGCGGTCGTGCATTGATTTACAAAAAACATTCATTTATTACAAATATTTACACATATTACAAAATCAAGCCCGCACTCATTAAAACTGGTATAAGTGATCAATACATACCAACAAACCAATCAGCTCAATGAATGAAGCACAAACAAGAAAAAATAAACATCTGTGGAGATAAAACAGGAAGCGTCTCAGACTCTCTGAGGAGAAGAGACCCGCCACTATATAAAAAATAACTTCATCCAGCCGGAAACCGTCCAAACACAGACGGGCTCACTTAATGCACATCGACACCAGCTTCAGTATCGCATCCCTGCAAAGTAATCACATAAATCAGACATCCAGATAGAGTATGAAGTATGAATGGCATTTTGATTCTGAACATTTCTGCAGCTGATTTGAATGTTTAAATATAACAAACCTGATAAACGGGATGTAGGACAGACTGTACCTGCAAACAAAACACATTTTATGTCACAAAAATTATTACATTTATTATCATTATTATTATTATTATTATTATTATTATTATTATTATTACTATTAATAATACATATTTTATTTTATTTTATTATTGTTATTATTAATAACAATAATAATAATAATAATAATAATAATAAATATTTTCAGAGTGAAATCCACGAGGAGAAATCGTGACTCACCAGGTAAACGACAAGATTTGCAAGATGCAAAATAACAAAGCGAGTCCAAAGTTCTTCCACTGTAATAAAAACACAAGATCAGACCTAATCAATACTGTATCATGTTATTTATTAATTAGAGGTGATCATTAACTCCAAACTCACCCAGAAGGCAGCGCAGAGAGTCAACACAAGGCACGTCTATAGCAAACAATGGGACAACATGTAATCATAGCGTCATCATATTTTCCTTATTAACTTCCCTTTAGAGTAAAAGGAAATAATCATAAATTTGGTTTGTGTACTTACAATCATAATCGTGGTGGCCAGAGCTCTCGTTTTGTCACACATCCTTTTCACCTGCTTCATTGGACCCATCAGAAACATGGTACTGTTGGACGGGATCATAAAAAAAAATTAAGAATGAGTAGGTGAGTGAATTTATTTATTTATTATTAATTTATTATTATTTTATTGTTGCTATTATTATTATAATTATTTATTATCATTGTTTTATTATTATATATATATATACGTATATATATACATATAATAAATATATTATTCTATAGTAAAATATTGTTTTGATTTACATTTATTATAGTATTTATTTTATTTATATTTCTTATATATTTTTAAATACATTTTATTATTATTATAGTTGTTTTTATTATTATTATTATTATATAATTTTATAATATATTATTCGATAGTAAAATACTGTTTTAATTTACATTTATTTTAGTTGTTATTTTATTTATATTATTTATATATATTTTTATTTTTATAATTTATTATTATTATTATTATTATTATCTTTATTAGTTTTAGTTTTAGTTTTTTTAACACTGCTTTTTCATTTACAGTTACTATCTGTTTTTATAAGTACATATCATTTTATTTGTTATGGTTTGGGTTGTTGTAGTAATTTTTCTTAAAGGGACTGTTTGTAACTTTTCACACGTATAAATCACCCGGGTCGGTTTCCCATGCGATCTCGCATATGCGCGCTCGCGTGTCGCTACGCTGTTCAGACTCAGACTCCAACACAAACTACAGTGAAGCACCAAAACCTCTTGGTTGTATCTAGTGAAGCCCGTCTGTTAAACAGTGTTGGCCGCGGTCGGAGGACGCGGAGGAGACCGTAGCTTTGGTCTCCAGGACCGAAGTCTCTGCTCCTCTGCTCCTCTGCTCCTCTGCCTGCCTTCACTCAGCTCGCCCCACGCTCACGTGCATGCTGCTCACTCCACACTGCAGAAGAGTTAGTTTAGCTCTGAGAATATCTAGTGAATGTACAGTGGACGTTTGTGCAGAAATAACTGCTGCAGCTCCTCCAGACCAACAGAGGTTTCCCGTGTCTTGTGAAGTGACGGGGCTCCGCAGAGAGAAATGTTATCGTCTCCCACCAAAACTCCGGCGTCTCCCCCGTTCCCTCCGGCCGCGGTCGGGAGGCTGAGGCAGGAAAAGCCAACACTAGGATCAGCAGTGATTCATGGAGAGACCTTCGTCTGGTCAGCTAACATTACTGCCAAGCAGCTGAAATATAGAGTGATATTGTGCTTTTAGCTGACGTGTGTCTCCTCACTGTGTTGAGCGATGCTCGATCATGTCTATTTAGAGCGAGCAAGCGTGAACAACAGGACGCTGACTTTAGTTGACTTAACGGCCACAGGTGTCGCTGTTAACAAGACATTTCTGAAAGTTACAAATAGTCCCTTTAACATAAAACCATCACATTTTCATCATCACCTGCTTCAATCTTAGTAGTTGTGGATACTGACCTGCACAGAGTACAGATGTTTCCACAAGTGTAGAAAACAATGAAGAGGGTGAGTCCGATCCTGGGGATGAAGAGCATGCACACTCCCTGCAACACACACACAAAGACAGATTATTAACACATGCACACTCCCTGCAACACACACACACACAAAGACAGATTATTAACACACAAAGACAGACTATTAACAGCAGGTTTCATCTCTAATAGCTGCAGCTGGTAGTTTAAAGGCTGCTCAGTCAGTGAATGAATGAACATCTTCAACATTCCTCAGAGCCAGTAGAACCAGTAGGACCACATCACCTCTCCCTGCTGCTGCCTCTTCTTCCTGCTTGTGTTGCAGCATTAAAGCAGATTATAATACTTTATAATACATTACATAGTTTATTATTATTGACAGATCCTTACCAGAAGTGTGCACACGCCCCCCACCACGAAACAGGCGACGAATCCCTTCACACGAGTCCCCCAGCCAAGAGTCGAGGCTTCATTCACAGTCTGAGTTAACATAGATTACATTGAATTATTAATTAATATCTCAGGTGAGAGTCGAGGCTTCATTCTTCATTTTCTATCTGTTTATATCATGTTTATTTTTTGTTTATAGCTTATTTTGTATATTGTATATTGGTAGAAATTCAAATTTTTTTATTCTTATTTTATTCTAACGTTTTAATCTATTCTTTTGTTATTATACTGTTTGACTTGCACCAACAAAACCAAAGCAAATTCCTAGTGTATACCTCTTACACCTGGCAATAAACACCATTCTGATTCTGATTCACAGTCTGAGTTAATAGAGTTTATATTTTATTATTAATTAATATCTCAGGTGAGTCTGAGCAGCTGATGAGTTGTTTAGTTTTACCTGCATGACGGTTCGGTCATCTCTGCGCGCCTCCTCACCGCTCAGAACCGACTTTAATTTATCCATAATGACTGAAAGGTGAGTTTAAAGCTCAGGTAGTTTAGTGAAAAAGTTATTGTTGTTGTTTCCTGGAGCTCGAGAGGAAAGTTGCCGGTTTCCTCAAATCTGTCGGATGCTCAACAACCAGTCACGTGACACGTGGCTGCTGCTGCCAACCTGAGGAGCTGACAGGTAGACAGGTAGCTCACTTGGAGACAGGTGGATGACTTCATCACCTGAGAGGAGGAGCACAGAGCTCTCACTCTGATTGATTTATACCATCCACGTGAATTCATTTATAAGAAAAAAAAAATCACCATTAATTAAGAGTTTTTATGCTAATTAAAATTCATCTTATTTTAGATATTTAGTTTATGTGTATTTTATATTTTTCTTTCTTTTTTTTAAATTAATTTAGTGGCTGTTGATCAGATTAAACAACTATGGAAGAGTAAGAGTAATAGGGACAGGCATAAGGGGGAAATGACAGGAGGAAATGGTTTTATTTATTTTACATTTCGAAAATAAGGTTGGACTTTCAGTATTAGTGCCAGGCATAAGAAAATAATATAATAATAATAATAATCTGTAATATAATAAAGAAAATATATCAGAGGAAGAAGTTTTCTTTTTTTCTTTTTTCATTTCATTTTCTTTTATTTTCTTTTATTTTATTGCATTTGAGAATAAAGCCCAAATGCGGAGAATAAGATTTAACTTTCAGTTTTAGTTCCAGGCATAAGAAAATAATATAATAATAATCTGTAATATAATAAAGAAAATATATCAGAGGAAGAAGTTTTCTTTTTTTGTTTTTAATTTTTTTAATTTTTTTTTTTACATTTTGAGAATAAAGTCAAAATGTGGAGAATAAGGTTGAATTTAAGGTCTTAGTGCCAGGCATAATAAAATAATATTATAATATTCTGTAATATAATAAAGAAAATAAATCAGATGAGGGAGTTGGTTTTTTTTTGTTTGTTTTTTTAACATTTTGAGAATAAAGTCGAAATACGGAGAATAAAGTTGGATTTTCAGTATTAGTGCCAGGTAAAATAAAATATTATAATAACATTATCTGTAATATAATAAAGAAAATAAATCAGAGCAGGAACATCTTTTTTTGTTGTTGTTTTTTTGCATTTTGAGACTAGACTTCGAACCTTTGAGAATAAATCAAGCTACCAGTGTTAGCAATATACTGGAATTTAAATTTTTTCTCTATTTTTTGACATTTTATACCTCATATGTTAATCAATTATGTGAGAAAATAATTGCCAGATTGATCAATAATGAATATAATCGTTAGTCGCAGCAGTAGACTAATTAAATACAGTTGTTTCAGGTGTGCAGCACAAACCAGACTGATTGTTATTATATAACCAAAAGACATCAGAAGGAAAGTAAACCTCAGTCTTAAAGCTGTCAGACAGGATGGGCCACATATTTAAGAACAGAGTGATTCATCTGCTTCAACACAGAAGATCTTTGTTGGGATGTTATTACTGCCTCCTGCTGGGAGGAAGATTATTATGGGATTTTAATTATATAATAATGAGGAAAAGGAAATAACATTTATAGTGACAAAGTTTGTACATAGTGTCTCACAAAAGCATAAATTCTGTCCTCGTCCTGTTATAAGTTTTTAAATCACAGGAAACTGTGTAATTCTGGCATCAATTCTGCATTTATACTGTACGTTCAAGAAATATATTTCTTATTTATATCAATCTGGCATTTATATTTAATACACTTAATAGATCCCATTTCTCAGCATTTTGTATTTACTTTTATTGCACTGTGGTTATTTGTTATATATTACACGTCGTAATGCAAACATTTCATATTTCTTATATTCTCATTTTCTTATTTTTACCTTTAGTTCTTATATTTCTTTACATATATTGTGTTTATATTGTAGCATTATTTACATAATTACTTACTTCTTTATTTCTATTTTTTTTTTTACATTTCTTTATGTTTATATAAGAGCAACTGTAACGCCCCAATTTTAATAAAGTATTTCTGATTCTGACTGAAGTCCCGACAGATATTAAGACATTAAGTCGGATAAATACTGACAAAAAGAAGACACGCATAAACAACAGTAGCAACCACAATATAATCTGTAATAATAACGTCAAATATTTAAACAATTTTAATAAAATTCTTATTTTTGGCATTTGGTTTTGACTCAACATTATGAAACAAGTAAAATACTTAAAGACTTGCTTTCAAGTAAAACATTAAATGTACTGGCGATGATGTTTTCACCACCAGATGGCGTCACCGTTACTGAACATGTTTGACGAGACAAATGAAAAGCATGCAATCCATAAAAAATTGACCCTCATGAATGAGTTCATGTTCACTTTGTATGTGCAAATTGATAATAAAACAACAGATTATATAAAAGGAAACAGTAAAATAAATATGAATGAACAGTGGGTGTAAGGCTGAAAAGGGTTTACATCTGATTAAAGAAGTCGGAGGTAGAGATACTGTATATTTCTAATGTAAAGCATCCAGAAACCTTTTCCCTCGTCCGTCTGCACGCTTTGCTTGTAGTCGTCCTGCAAACATCAGATCCCTGATTTAATTCTGTTTATTATTTAGTCACAACACTAAGTTCTCTTCACAAGATCTCGTCCTCTGACTCCGGGTCCCGGTCTCTGGGCTTCAGAAGTCCCATTTCCATCGGAGGAGTCCTCCTCAGTCTGGAGCGAACAACACTGCACACAAACAACAAACAGTCACATATAATATAATAATATATCATATTAAGTGTGGATGAATCTGCAAGACTTCCAGGACAAACAGCAGCAGTTTATGGGATGTCTGGTGTGGAGCAGTTTCATTATCATAAACTGAAACTAAAATAAAAACAATATCCTTTATTAAGGGGAGACGCTACAGGTGAATAGGGTAAACATATTTAACTAATAGATATCACCATGAAACTTCTCCAGATGATTACTGACATTAAGATGATTATTTTTTGTATTACAAGTTTTCTGAAATGTTATGTTTAAATATGCAAATAATGCATTATCTTATTAACCCCTGAGACCCGCAGGATCGTGGGTGATCCCGACTGACTTTACTGTCTTTCAGAGGCTTCAGTTTTAGGGCTAGAGTGAAGATACTGGTATCATATGAAACTATAAAACCTGATGAATCCATCGGTACCAACCATGTCATACTAGCTTGTCATGAAGGAGGTTAAATAATGCTCCAAACTAGGGCTAAATTTTAGCGAAGAAAAACTGTCATGTCCATTTTCAAAGGGGTCCCTTGACCTCTGACCTCCAGATCAGTGAATGTAAATGGGTTCTATGGGTACCCACGAGTCTCCCCTTTACAGACATGCCCACTTTATGATAATCACATGCAGTAGTATTCATATATTTATTTTGTTTTTGTCAATTTTACTTTATTTCATTAATTTCCTTTATTTTGAAGATTTTTTGTTTCCCTTTGGTTTTACTTATCTTTGATATTTGGGAATGCAAAGGACTGTGTTTCTGTGATTCTTATGTGTAAATGGAAATGAGCACTGATGCAACGGTGAGCTGAACGTATAATCCTTGGCTCAATAAAAGGTATTTGAAAGAAAACTGTTTGTTTATGTAGCTACAAACTTCCAAGACATTATAGCAGGCACTAACAAAAACTAAAACTAAACCTTTCTGAAAAACTGCAACTAAACTAAAACGAGCAAACTAACTAAATCTAAACTAAAATAAAATAAAATAAAATAAAAACTAATATTAAAATGTATTCTGGTCGTGGTGTGGAGCAGGTTCTTACCAGCTGACGGTGCAGTAGAGCACGCCAACGACGAGCATGGCGAAGGCGAGGTGCCAGGAGTAACACATGGTGACGAACATCATGTTGTTGTGATCCTTCAGGTCCCACTCAGGACCGTGAGGAGGGTACAGCACGAAACCGATCTGCAGACACAGAGAGGTGAGTTATTATTATTGTTATTATTATTATTATTTTATTACAACATCCTCTCACACATTCCCAGGTTTACCTGCCAGAACCAGCTCCCCTGCAGCAGGGTGAGGCAGCAGCGCAGCAGCTCCAGCAGGATGTTCCCTCGGTGGAAGACCTCCAGGAAGGAGACCAGAGCCCCGCCGAAGACGGCGTAGAGCAGCAGCTGGTGCACGTGGACGTCCAGCATGCTCCGGCCGTGGAGGTGGTAGAAGAACAGAAATCCTGCAAAGACAAGAAAGAAAATATCTTTTCATCCATTTATCTTTGGGGGTACGTCTTTAAAAAAAAAAAAAAAAAATGTTGAGAACCACTGCTCTAAATAAAAAACATCAAAGTGTAAATACAAAAGTCCTTTTTTCTCACCTTCATTGAAGAAAGCCACAGCCAGCATTAACCTGTCGAGTGCCAGCGGAGCGGCCTCGGTGGTGTGTATAATCAGAGACACGGTCGCCGCCAGGCCGAAGAACAGATACATGGTGGCGTGCTGCCAGTTCATCAGATGTTCCCAGTGGTTCTCTGCAGAGTCGTACAGCTGGAGTCTCGGTCCGTCTGCTGCAAACTGCTCCGCCAGCATCCCTGAGGAGATCACAGAGGAGGAAACGCTTCAACATCTCCTTAAAGGGCGCGTTCTTTTGTTAAACTGTGTTAAGTTTGGAAATAACTGAAGGGGATAGTTTGGATCTTTTGAAGTGGTAGTTGTTTGTATACTCCTGTGTTCTGAGAGGTTAAATTACTGTTTTTGTGAATGGAGTCTGGTGGCTTTGAAGAGAGGATAGATAACAGCTTCAGTTCCCCGTCAGAAAGAGCTGTCTGACGGGGAACTGAAGCCGCTATCTTCGCTCTCTTCAAAGCCACCAGACTCCATTCACAAAAACAGTAATTTAACCTCACAGAACACAGAAGTTGCTGGTCTACCGCTGCATCGATCGGTTAGTTAGTTTGTGTTATTCTGGGACTTTCTGATCTGAACTAGCATGGTGTCCACAGCAGTACATTGATTAGCTTCTTAGCTTTTTATGTAGTGTTTTATAATTTTATAATTTGATGGTTTTATTGTTTATACTTATTTTATTTATCTTCATCATTTTAGTGTTTATTTTACTTTATTTCAAGTAATCAACATTTTAATGCTGATCATTATTATCTATTTTATTTTATTAATATTTCATTATTTTAATACAATCTGCTTATTTTGTTTTGTTTCTTAATTTTTATTTATTTAATTTTTATTGTTATTTTCATTTCCTTGTATTTTATTTATCTTTTATTATCTTAATTACCCATCTTTTAATGCTTTCTTATTAAATGAACTTTCATATTGGTTGTTTTGGTGTGCATTAGTCTCTAAATCCATTTTTAACGCTCTATATGTTGTCAGTCGTCTGTACAGCACTTTGAATTGCATTTGACTTGTTTAAAAGGTGCTATATAAATAAAGTTTGATTGATTGATTGATTGCTGCTGGTACTCCTGTCTGCTTCTCCAAACTGGGAGCACGCCGACCCCCAGGTCACATGGGAAAAAGTTTTTAGAAGAGCTTGAAGGGAAAATAGTATTTTGAACAAAATGTGAATGTTTGGATTTAAATACACGAGGAACGCCACCGGGTGCTACAGAATGATATAAAAACTTCAAAAAACCCTAAAGAATGGACGCGTCCTTTAATTAAAGAGTGGATCCTGTAAACCTCTGTGTGTCAGAACGTAACATACTCATTAAAGTTTATACGTTTAAATTGCTGTGGCGTCTGCTGGATTCCTGCAGACGACTCCTGAGTAGTTTAAAAGAGACCTCCAGTACTCACCAACGAAAGAGAAGAAGAGAACGACGGAGCTCTCGATGATCTCCAGGCGGCGCTGTGACGCTCTGCTGGTCAGCCGGGTGGAACCGATGTTCTTGTTCCTGCGGGTGGCGTGCCACAGCGAGTGCTTCCCCGTCCACCAGATCCCAGCGACCAGGAAGAAGCTTCCAGGCAACGCGTGGCCCTTGAAGCTTCCCATCACGCCCAACACCTGAATCACAGCGAGGAGGAGATGAATCTGTTAGCAGCTGTTTCAGATAAATGCATCATTACAGAGTGATAATTAATGGAAACCATGATCCTTTACTTTATTTCTTCTTGCACTAAAACAGAAAACACACAAATGAGGCTTTTATTCTCCTCTATATTTCATCAGCAATAAAAATGAGTTGGTTTCTTTAAAATGAAGGTCGTTAATGTATCAAAATAAACAAGATAATTTCACCACGTATACAGTTAGAAGTGTTCTTCAGTAGGCAAATGGGAGGGAAAAAGTGGAGGCGTTCCTGCAATTTAGTTAAAGAGCATAAATCAGCTATAATTAGATAATTAGTGTGCGTGTGGCGACGGCCCTCCAGCTGAACTCAGTACCCGTGTGTCTAGAAAGAGAAAGAAACCTGTTGGAGCATGGCCTTTAAACATGTGAACCTGTCTGCAGATTTTCTGTTTGAGTTATTCACAATGATTGCGTGCTGTCCCTGGTTATGATTTATGAAATGCCATTTCATTCAATATTAAATAAATAAAAAATATGGTTATGAAATAAGTCTTGAAATAAATAAATGAGGCATTAATATATAAATAAATGTAAATATATAAATGAGTCAATATAGTTAAATAAATATGCATATGAAATAAATACTAAAATAAATAAATGAGGCAATAATATATAAATAGATGTAAATATATAAATGAGTCAAAATAGTTAAATAAATAAATATGCATAGGAAATAAATCCTGAAATAAATAAATTAGGCAATAAATATATAAATTCATGTGGATATAATAAATATATTAATGACTCAATATAGCTGAATAAATAAATAAATAAATAAATATACCTATGAAATAAATCCTGAAATAAATAAATGAGGCAATACATATATAAATAAATATAAATATATATAAATGAGGCAATATAGTTCAATAAATAAATAAGGATATAAAATAAATCCTGAAATAAAATAAATGAGACAATAAATATATAAATACATGTAAATATAAATATATAAATGAGGCAATGTAGTTAAATAAATAAAAGAATATGGCTATGAAATAC
This sequence comes from Sebastes umbrosus, assembly GCF_015220745.1. NCBI lineage: Eukaryota > Metazoa > Chordata > Actinopteri > Perciformes > Sebastidae > Sebastes > Sebastes umbrosus. The sequence goes on along the minus strand of NC_051273.1, from coordinate 1,194,736 downwards.
ATCAGGAAATAAATAAATTAGGCAATAAATATATAAATAAATATAAATATATAAATGACTAAATACAGTTCAATAAATAAATAAATAAATAATTAAGGATATAAAATAAATCCTGAAATAAAATAAATGAGGCAAGAAATGTATAAATATAAAAAATAAATGTAAATATTAATTTATGAAAGACTCAATATAGTTCAATAAATAAATTGGTTTTTAATTTTTTTTTTAAAAGGACATTAGCTAGCTTGCTAATTCTTGTGCTTTGGTCTGAATCTGTCAGATAACCACGGCCCGTTAATTTGAATATAACAGATGGAAATAAACAGAACTGAGAAATAAATGGGGCAAATAAAAATCCCCTGAAATAAATAAATGTAGTCCTTATTTATTGACTCATTTATATTTTTATTCTATTTATTATTATTTATTTATTACAGGATTTATTTCGTAGGCACATGGGAGAAGTTTCAGCTGGTTGTAATGTGCAGCATCACCACTAGATGCCACCAGATCCTCCTCACTGCTCCTTTAAACCTGCAGCTGACCGATGTGTGATCGTGTCTGTGGCTGCAGAACAACCAGCCTGTCATCACCTGCTGTTTGTCCTCTCATAAGGGGAACGAACGTGTGCTCCATAAAAGGAACAAATAATCAAAAACACACTGGGGTGCACTCTTTTATCTATTGTGTGTCCACCCTCGTGGTTTCACTGTAAATATATGAAATTAATAGTATAAAGAAACCTGTTTGACTTAGTAACACATGATGCTCTGTACACTCAGAGAGAGACATGAATAGAGAGCAGAGAAGAAGAACAAGGTGCATCACGGCCGTGCTCTCTTTGTGATGGAGATGACCGACTGTATTCTGCACGACAACAAAGGGAACCTTTTGAAGGAGGAACGCTGAATAAAAACAGATTGTTTGAGATGTTAAACTGAGCTCCTGTGTGTGTGTTTGTCCTGTTCGACCTCTTCAGACGGAGGAAAACACTTCAGTTCCCTCGTCATGGCAATCACTCCCTCACGTCTGCTGAGAGCTGCTGATTGAACGACAACATCTGGTGCAGCCTCAGCTGTTCCCACACTTCCTCCAAGTCGAGGATTTCAGCGAATTAATGCACATTTTATTATCTTATAGTGGTGGAAGAAGTATTCAGATCCTTTAGTGCAGTAAAAGTACTGTGAGAATACTCCACTACAAGTAAAAGTCCTGCTGTCGAAGTAAAAGTATCAGCAAAATGTAAAAGTATTGATGTGTAATATTCATCTTATATATATTCATCTAGTCCCATATGCATGTAGCTCTATGTACATAACCTCTCTGTGTATAGATATAAATATAACTCCACCTGTATATATAATTTATTCTTTATAATACACTACTTTTTATACAATATTTCATCAGTATGCATCTTATATTTAATTCTTATTCATCAGAATATAACATATATCTATCCTTTGCACCTTAAATGTATCTGTATATATTTCTATTTATATACACCACATATATCTTCATTTGTATATATTGTCTTTGCACTCTGGTTAAATGCAAAACTGCATTTCGTTGTACTTGTTGTACTACGTGCAATGACAATAAAGTTGAATCTAATATAAAGTGTTCCCTGTCAGTGTTTTACTATCATATATCTGATGTTTCTGGATTAATATTAATTTTACTGTTGCATTTACCTCCTGAGACTTCACTTTACTGAAGTTACAGATATCATTTAAAACTAGAAAACCTAATGAATCCAATAATGGTACCAACCATGTCCATTTTCAAAGGGGTCCTTTGACCTTTGACCTCTAGATATGTGTGAATGCATTTGAAAGCAGGACTTTTACTTGTAATTGAGTATTTTTATAATGTGGTATTAATAGTTTTTTTTCCCCTCCACCACTGATTACACTGAGTCGGTAACATACTTGTTTGTTTTATTTAATATCAAATTATTAAATCGTCTATGCATTGAGTGACAAGACTGAAATTTCTAATCAAATGTCCTTATCTTATGTATGTTAAAAAAAATTTTTTATCAATGTTCTCATCATTTTATTTCCAACATGTCTTATATTATTGATTTATTTATTTATTTTGCACAAATTAAGATGGAAAAGACAAGAAAGAAAATATCTTTACATACATTTATCGCATTTATTAAATAGAAAGAAAGGAGTATGTAACAGGTAAATTATGAACATAATGCTACAATATATGTAGAGGAATATAAATAAATTATAAAAATAAAAAAATATAAGAAATTGTACAAATATGTGCATCAAACACATACAATATACTGTATATACGCAGTGTAAATAAGTAAATAAAAGGAAGTTGGATCTACTAAGTGTGTTAAATATAAATGCAAGAAGTATATAAGAAGTAATATAAATAGGAATTAAATAAGAATATTTCTTAAAATACACAGTATAAATGTAGTATTAATGCTAGAATGTATATTGAGTCAGTTGTAACTTGAACACAAATTAAGACTAAGCAAACATAACAAATAAATAAATAATACAAAGTGGGTATTTGAAGCTTCCAAATATATAGTGTTAAGACTATTATACAGATTAATATACAGAAATACTATGACTATATAATTGCGATGAAAAACAATTAGAACAAAATATATATAATAACAATAACAATAAATATATATAAAAAAAGATAAACATAACACTATGAGTGAAAAACATTAAAAAAAATTGTGTTATTGCTTTAACTATTTCTTTTATAAATTTTGGGGTATTTTATTTCCATTTCAACTTGTTTCTATTGTTGTAATTGTCTGATTTTATTTCATTGCAATTTTTTTTTTTTTTTATCTCTGTTTCAACTGTGTAAAGCACTTTGTGATTTGTTTTGTATAAATAAAGTCTATTATTATTATTATTATTATCATATATCTCTTTTTTCACAGTCCTGCATAGTGTGTGCAGATTGAGATAAATCATGTATAACATTTTTTAATTTGTTGGTGACACCATGGAGATCCTTCATGGAGGTTTAGATTCTATTTCAGGAACAACAAAAGCAGCTAAAAATTAACCATTTAAGGCCACAAAATGCTGACTCTGTTTTCCTCTGGCAGCAGACAGACTGTAAAGTTTATGAAGAGACAATGTGAAGTCTAATAAACATAAAGAGTAACTCATTAAATGTATTAAAGTCTGTCATCTGGGATTATTGGGTGTAAAGATCATTTTAAAGATGAGTCCAACATAAGAGCTTCTTTATATACTGTAAAAAAAAAAACTACTTTTATGATCTTTTTATTAAGTAAAGGCCTATAATATATAGTATAATAAATAGTATAATATAGGAAACAGTAGTTTTTATAGTATAAAGAGAGAAAAGGTGTTTTTTCTTACCAGCTCTGTTTGTCTCTGGAGATGAAAAGTTGAATATTCAGCCAGAAAAGAATCAGATCATCTTCATTTTCTCATCACATTGATCATGTTTCTCCTAGATAATAGATGTTTCTCCTCCTCCTCTGATCTCCAGCATGAAGACTCTGCAGAGTAAACATGAAGCTGGACCTGATCCGGATCCGGGTTCCTGCAGACCTCCAGACCTCCAGACTGTTTCACAACCTTTTTCTCTTTTTTCTTTTTTCCTCAAATCTTTCCAACAGTTCTTCATCCTTCAACCTCCCAATAAACCATCCTATTGGTCTACAGAGGAGAGCTGACGTCACCAGGCCGTGCTGTGATTGGCTGAGGTCGACGTCACTCTCAGGTGTCTTCTGTCCACGTGTGCACTTTCACTCCTCCTGCTGGCTCTGAGCTCGGTCTCTGCTGGTTCTCTGCTCTCTGGTCGGTCTCTCCTGGTTCCTCCCTCTGCAAGGAGGAAACCGCTACTTTCCATCCAGCCGGGTTAGAGGGGGGGCCAGACCAGACCAGGACAAGAGATCCAGCACGTAGACCTTCTGATGCTCCAGCTGGAGGTCTGACTCACATCACAGTGACTCAGAGCTGAAAGACCATCATGCATCTTTAACTTTGTGTTAAATTATTATATATCATACTTTTTTTATGTGTTCAAAATGAACCTTAAAGGGAGATTTGTCAAGTATTTAATACTCTTATCAACAATATGCTGCTTTATGCAAATGTATGTATATATTTATTATTGGAAATACATTAACAACACAAAACAATGACAGATATTGTCCAGAAACCCTCACAGGTACTGCATTTAGCATAAAGATTTAGCATGTCCGAAAAAAAGTAAAAAAAAAAAAAAAGTAAAAAAAAATGAATAATAATAAGTCTGAAAAATATCAACAAAAAAAAGTTTTTAAAAAGTTTGAATAAAGTCTGTAAAAGTCTGAAACAATGTCTGACAAATTCTGACACCTGTCCAAAAAAAGTAAAAAGAAAGTCCGAAAAATGTCTTGACAAATGCCTGAAAAATATCAACAAAAAAGGTTTTTAAAAAGTTTGAATAAAGTCTGAAAAAGTCTGAAAAATGTCCGAAATATTTCCGAAAAAAAGTACGACAAATGTCAGACAAACCTCCAACAACTGTCTAAAAAAAAGTCAGAAAAATGAAAAAAAAAAAAAAAAAATCCGACAAAATGTCTGAAAAATATCAACAAAAAAAGTTTGAAAAAAGTTTAAATTTTTTTTGAAAAAGTCTGAAATAAATATCCGAAAAAAGTCCCCAAATTGTCCGAAAAATATCAGAAAAAAGGAAATAAAAAGGTCTGAAAAATATGTCCGAAAAAAGTACGACAAATATCCAACAAATGTCAGACAAATTCTGACACCTGTCCAAAAAAAGTTTAAAAAAGTCCGAAAAATGTCTGACAAATGTCTGAAAAATATCAACAAAAAAGGTTTTTAAAAAGTTTGAATAAAATCTGAAAAAGTCTGAAAAATGTCCGAAATATTTCCGAAAAAAAGTACGACAAATGTCAGACAAACCTCCAACAACTGTCCAAAAAAAAGTAAAAAAAAAAAAAAATCAGACAAATGTTTGAAAGACATCAACAAAAAAAAGTTTGAAAAAGGTTTTAATTTTTTTTGAAAAAGTCTGAAATAAATATCCGAAAAAAGTCAAAAAATTGTCTGAAAAATATCAGAAAAAAAGGAAATAAAAAGGTCTGAAAAATGTCCGAAATATGTCCGAAAAAAGTACGACAAATATCCAACAAATGTCAGACAAATCTCCGACACCTGTCCAAAAAGAAGTTAAAAAAAATGTTCGAAAATGTCTGAAAAAGGTAAATAAAAAAATCTGAAAAATGTTCGAAAAATGTATGAAAAAAAGTCAGAAAAATATGCTCCAATCATAACAATGCAAACTGCAGCCCAACAGGCAACAACAGCTGTCAGTGTGTCAGTGTGCTGACTTGACTATGACTTGTCCCAAACTGCATGTGATTATCATAAAGTGGGCATGTCTGTAAAGGGGAGACTCGTGGGTACCCATAGAACCCATTTACATTCACTGATCTGGAGGTCAGAGGTCAAGGGACCCCTTTGAAAATGGACATGACAATTTTTCCTCTCCAACATTTAGCGTAAGTTTGGAGCGTTATTTAGCCTCCTTCATGCACATGTCATACTACTTGGTACCAGTATCTTCACTCTTGCTTTAAAACTGAGCCCGCTCCAACCTAAAAATCACAATTTGCATTAATGCATTAAAGAAATTAGTGTCGTTAAAACAAATTTGCATTAATATGTCATTATTACGTTACGTAAAACAGAGTGCTCAAATTTAAATAGTGACTAAAGAACTATAAAATGTGACACGGCTGTGATACTGAACATGCTGACTGAGATGGAACGGAGCCATCATTAACATTATAGGTTACACCTATTGTTTTACCTGCTTTAAGTCAAAGTGTCTGCCTTGAGAACGGTCCATTATGGTACAGCCATTGTTATTATGGGATTTGAATATGTGTTATTATTGTACAGTGTGTACATAATCTGAATGATGAAATGAGATAACTGCTGTAAATGACACTTTGAAACACTCAAAAGTGCACGTTTGTTGAAAGCAAACCGCATTTACGGTAGCGAGGGAGTGTGACATCATCAGTGTGTTTATTGTCACTTCAGCCTTCACAGTCTTGACAATGAGATTTAAAAAAATGACTTGGATACCTCCCTATTATAATAATATTAATCCTAACTAACTGGATTTTTGCTGCTGAGTGCAAATAAATTCACCTTGGTTTAACATAAATCCAAACAAGACGGTGGTAGATTAGATAGACCAGGATTTATTCAAGTAATATGTACATAAAAATATGTGACTGTACCTAGAAATAAAATCACAATAATGTAATTTCATATTTATATGGAGGATACATTTATTATATACAGGCAGCCTGACAGGCTGTAAACTCTCATTACGCGCCACAAGAAGAAACACAACAGAGAGACGACTGGACCTCACATGCAAATATTCCACATGCAAAACAAAAGCATTGATGTGAGATAAGGCAGGACGACGGAGCAGATGGAGGATGAGATATGACGGACAGGAGTTCACTTTTATATTTATTTTAGTCTCTTTTTGCTGGATGACGACGAAAAACTTGAGTTGTGCTTCAAGAAGGAAACCCTTTTTCGGTGCAGATTTTATTTGCCAAGCTTGGGAGAGAAGGCAGAATATTGAGTTTAAAGGTCCCATATTGTGCTCATTTTCAGGTTCTTTCTTGTATTTTGTGTTTCTACTAGAACATGTTTACATGCTGTAATGTTAAAAAAAAACTTTATTTTCCTCATACTGCCTGCCTGAATATACCTGTATTTGCCGTCTGTCTGAAACGCTCCGTTTTAGGGCATTTCAATGGAATTGCAACAGAATTGTGTTGCCTGGCAACAGTTTGGGTCCATGTTTACTTCCTGTAAGCTGATGACATTCACATACACTGCAACAGGAAATAAACTTGGACACATTTAGTATGTTTTGTTTAAAACCGTGTAATAATCTATATATTGTATATTTGTGACATCACAAATGGACAGAAATCCTAACGGCTTGTTTCAAACACACAATTTCTGAATACGGGCTGCGTGTGTTTCTCCGTATATTGAGCGTTTTGATAGTTTAACAGTATTTATATATCACTTAAACCTGCTTTATAATAAAAAACATGAAAATCTCACTTTTCTATAATACGGGACCTTTAAGACTGAACGACAGAATAACTGAATGTAATGAAATGTTTGACCACTGCAACTGTATTTTTGGTGTCTTGTAAACCCACGAGGATCGGGGCACTTTGTGTGCATGACACGAAAATAAAGAAGAAGAAATCTTTTAACAGACAGACATTAGTATCCATCGCCTCATCTAACTCTCAGCAAGAAAGCAAATAAACTATGAATTATTCCTTTAAGGTGAAAAAGATGTGCAAAAAATGCAAATATAAGCAAAAACTATTTAAGAAATTTGCTTCATAAAACTGCAGATTCAATGCAGAGTTTAGAAATTGTTTTTGACACGAACAGATAATCTAATCTTCTATAAATAAACTGTGTGAGACTCCACCAAGTTACACCTTCTCTCTCTGAACTCTCATACAGCGTCCAGGAAGGATCTAGATCAGTGGTTCCCAACCCGGGGTCCGGGCCCCCTTAGAGCTGAGGGTCACATGCAGGGATGGAAGGTGCAGGTACAGGACCGTTATGGGACCTGGATGCGGGATGAAGACCAGTAGAGGGGCTTCGGCATGAACACTTGGACACAACATGTGGGACACATCTGTTTTTTCCACAGCCACTGCTCCATGCACTGAAACACATTTTAAAAGATGTTATTATTATTATATCTCTTTGTATTATTTATAACCCAGGCTGAATGTTTATGATTTCTATTGATTTCCCTCACTGAGGCCAGGAGCTCATTTACAACATGATATAGTAAACGTATACACTGACGCTGACCTCTATGGAGGATGGAAGCTGCCAAAATAAATTAATAAATGACTCGATAAATAAATTAATATGACATTAAATGTACCAAAAATAATAATAAATGTATGCATACATTTTCCCTTTTATTTATTTATTTAGGTATTTATTTATTTTTGCATACATTTTTTATTTATTTAAAAGTTATTTTTAAATCTATTTATTAATTTTTTAATTGATGTATTTATTTATAATTTTAAAATTTTGTAAAACAATAAAATAAAAGGAAAATCAATGTGTACATTTATTTTTAATGTTATATTTTGTATATTAAATGTCATTTATCTATTTATTTTTAAATGTATTTATTCATTTTTGAATTGATGTATTTATTAATTGATGCATTTATTTATTTATTTATTGTTATACTGTTTGTAAAAATTAATTAATTAAAAAAATTAAAAAATCAATGCCAACATTTATTTTTAATATTATTTTTGGTACATTTAATGGCATAATCATTTATTTATTGAGTCTTTTTTTAAATGTATTTATACATTTTTTAATTGATGTATTTATTAATTTATACATGTATTTATTAATCTATTTATTGTATTGTTATAATTTCTGTAAAAATAAATAAATAAAAAGGAAAATTAATGCCTACATTTATTTTTAATAATATTTTTGGTACATTTAATGGCATATTAATTTATTTATCGAATAATTTATTTATTTTAGATTTTGGCAGCTTCCATCCTATTTCGTCCAAGCTATTTGCTTAAAAAGTTATAAAGTAGATAAATCCAAAGTAGAAACATTTCAACTTGACAATTTATTTCCTTGGTTATTTATTTTACTTTTTTCTTGTCTGTTACAACGAAAAACACAAACACTGAAGTTATGATTAAACACAGAAACACATCATTTTGAACGTCATTAAAAGCAATTTTGCATGAAATCAAAATTACCGAAGTCGTTACTGGAAACAGTAAATAGAAATAAAAATCACATCAACTGAGACAAATTAATTAGATTTACTGTATGTACCATATTAAATATTGTTTTTGTATTTTGTACTTTTAACAATATTGAAAGATGTTTTAAATGTGGTAAACTGACAATATTCTCCTTGTGTGATAATCGTTTGTCTGTCTGAACATAATCGTGACCTGTGAACAACTTGACATGCTTTCTATAATACTATGAAGCATTTATAAAAGAGGCACATATTCTTCGACAGTGTTAAAGTAGCATATATTTCAATATGGCAGCAGGTAAATAAAAGCTAATACAAGCAGGAAACTTCAAGATCTGGTAATTCCTTCATCAAATATTCATACTCAGGTTTTTTCTAATAAGAATTTTCAACAATTACAAAAGAACATTTTTGGGAAAATTCAGTTTTTTATAATGTTTTTACATGTTTATGATTTATTAATCACTCCAAAGCAGACGGCGGGGCCCACAGGACTTTACAGGTCAGACAGTCGAGGCCCTGAGTTTCACTTGAACGTCACACCATCGTAGTAAAAGTTCAGGAGACATCCCTGATGTTTGGCTCCACCTCGTCCTCCGTCCTCAGACTGATATCAGCGATGTCTCCGCAGGGAAAGCTGACGGCGGAGTGAGTGCTGCTCCTCCATGGAGATCGGTCCGTCTGCAGACTTCCTCCTCTCGTCCGAGAGTCTCCTCACCTGACCGGCTGCTTCTTCGCCGTGAGGAGGTCGACACTGGTCTGACCTCCGAGCCGCCTTCCGAGCCCGGCAGACAGGAGACATCGTGATCAGTGAATGTCCTCAGATGTTAGAGATGCTTCATGCTTCCACACAGATTTCAGGTTTCAGGTGCAGGCAGGTTGTTTTCATTCCACTTCACATCATGCAGAGCTTTGGGACGATTACGGGACAATGAGGCCCCTGGGCACAGACATGCAAAAGGCCCCAACACATCTCCTACGTAGGAGCAAGATACAGACTTTACAGTTGTTTAGCCTGTTTATGTGGTTGTTTTGTGTCTCTGCGGTCATTTAAAGTCTCTTTGTAGTTGTTTTGTGTCTCTTCGTAGACCTTTTATGTCTCTTTGTGGTCATTTTGAGTCTCCTTATAGTTATTTTGTGTGTCTTCGTAGTTGTTTTGTGTCTATTTGTGGTCATTTTGAGTGTCTTTGTAGTTGTTTTGTGTCTCTTTGTGGTCATTTTGAGTGTCTTTGTAGTTGTTTTGTGTGTCTTTGTAGTTGTTTTGTGTCTCTTTGTGGTCATTTTTAGTGTCTTTGTAGTTATTGTGTGTGTCTTTGTAGTTGTTTTGTGTCTCTTTGTGGTCATTTTGAGTGTCTTTGAAGTTGTGTGTCTCTTTGTAGTTGTTTTGTGTCTCTTTGTGATCATTTTGAGTGTCTTTGTAGTTGTTTTGAGTGTCTTTTGGGCTGTTTTCTGTCTTTTTGCAGTTGTTTTGTGTCCCTTTGTAGTCATTTTGTGTCTTTTTGTAGTTGTTTTGTGTCTCTTTGTAGTCATTTTGAGTGTCTTTGTAGTTTTGTGTCTCGTTATAGTTGTTTTGTGTGTCTTTGTGGTCATTTTGTGTCTCTGTGTGGTTGTTTTGAGTCTCCTTGTAGTTGTTTTGGGTCTCTTTGTAGACTTTTTGTGTGTCTTTGTGGTCATTTTGAGTCTCTTCCTGGTCGGTACGTGTCTCTTTGAGTGACATTTTGTAGGTGACGATCAGGGGGAGCCCCTGACACTTTGGGCCCCTGGTCCTGTGCCCGGTAGGTCCGTTCAGTAATCCATCCATGTGCATGGCCTTTAGGCTACAATGAATGAGCTCCCATCATGCACTGTGGATCTGATATCTGACATGCTGGGACTGGAGTGAACAAGTGAACGCTTGTTTTTCAGAGGGAAGGTAAACAGACATGCAGCGCGTCACACTTATAAAAGATATAAAAGATGTTTTACCTCTTTGTGGAAGCGGTGTGCACAGCGCAGCTCCTGAACACCTCCTCCGTTCTTCCTCATGTCCTCATGACAGATCAGACACAACTTGTCGTTTTCACTCTGTTAAAGAAAGAGATATTTACAGTGTTATTGTTGTCTGGTTGCACTCAAAAACAAATATTTTGGGATAATGGATATGAAGCAGGAAGTTGACATTGATGACAAAACACAAACAACAATCCAGCTTTTATTTTGAAAGTTTTGTTGGATATTATACACATTTAGCCACAAATTCTTCCTCGCAAATCCTACAAATGATCTGAATAATGCAAATAATACATGTACTGTATGTCATTAACAGTAAATATGCAGTATGTACACACAGTGTAGGCAGACAGTAAAGCTTTTTTCATATATAACCACAGAAAACTTCAAAAAGTAAACATTACTTTATTATGATATTTTCCTCATCAAAATTTAGCATAAGTTTGGAGCGTTATTTAACCTCCTTCACTAGGAGCTAGTATGACATGGTTGGTACCGATGGATTCATCAGGTTTTTCTAGTTTCATATGATACCAGTATCGGACTTTTCTTCTGCCTTTCTTTTGGACATTTCTCTGGATTTTTTTTGGACAGTTTTTTGACTTTTTCAGGCTTTTTTGGGGGCATTATACAGACATTATACAGACATTATACAGACTTTTTTTAGGATTTTTTTTGGGAAATTTTTTTTCGAACATTTTTTCCAATTCTTTTCGGACATTTTTCTGATTTTTTTTCGACATTTGTTAACTTTTTAGACTTTTTTTCTGTTGCTTTTTCTGACTTTTTCCTGACTTCTTTTCGACATTTTCTGACTTCTTTTCGACTTTTTCTGACATTTCTTCGGACAAAAAACCCTCACAAATTCACATATCTGCAGGTCAGAGGTCAAGGGACCCATTTGAAAATGGCCAAGTCACTTTATCAAGCTTTGGGGGCATTTTTTTCACTTTTTTTCGAACATTTTTCAGACCTTTTTCGGATTTTTTTCGAACATTATACAGACTTTTTGGGAAATTTTTGGGGAAAATTTTTTTGTAAATTTTTTCGACTTTTTCTGACATTTTTCAGACTTTTTTTCCAATTTTTTAAACTTTTTTTCCAATTACTTTTAACTTTTTCAGACTTTTTTTCAGACTTTTTATCGAACATTTTTCAGACTTTTTTCGGATTTTTTTAGAACAATATACAGACTTTTTTTTTTTTTTTTAATTTCAAACATTTTTTCAAATTTTTTTCGGACATTTTTCAGATTTTTTTATGACATTTTTTAAACTTTTTTTTTTACTTTTTCTGACTTTTTCTGACTTTTTTCTGAATTGTTTTCGACTTTTTTGGACAAAAAACCCTCACAAATTCACATATCTGCAGGTCAGAGGTCAAGGGACCCTTTTGAAAATGGCAAAGTCACTTTTTCAGGCTTTTTTGGGGGCATTTTTTAAATTTTTTTCGAACATTTTTCAGACCTTTTTCGGATTTTTTTTCGAACATTCTACAGACTTTTTGGGAAATATTTGGGGGAAAAAAAATTTCGAACATTTTTTCAAATTTTTTTCGGACAGTTTTCCGATATTTTAAAAACTTTTTCTGACTTTTTTCTGACTTTTTTTCCAATTTCTTTTTTCTTAATCTGACTTTTTCTGACTTCTTTTCGAACATTTTTCTGACTTTTTTCGTTTCTTTTAGAACAATATACTTTTTTTGGAAATCATTTTGGAAAAAAACTTTTAGAACATTTTTTCAATTTTCTTTCGGACATTTTTTAGATTTGTTTTCGACTTTTTTTTGGAAATCTTTTGGGAAATTTATTTTCGAACATTTTTTCCAATTTTTTTCGGACATTTTTCAGATTTTTTTTGGACTTTTTTTTCCAATTTTTTTTTACTTTTTCTGACTTGTTTTCGACTTTTTCTGACATTTCTTCTGACAAAAAACCCTCACAAATTCACATATCTGGAGGTCAGAGGTCAAGGGACCCTTTCGAAAATGGCCACGTCAGTTTTTCCTCACCAAAATTTCTAGTTTCATATGAAGAAATTAGTGGTGTTAAAACAAAGAATCAAAAGATACTTTACAATGAATAGTTTTGGGGACATGTCCATGATCCTGTCAGCATACTGAAGTAATCCACCTTTTAATGCTCTTTAATCTCATTAAAGGGTTTCATAATAACCTTATTAGTGATTATTAGTGATAGTCAAGAGTGCACCAAACCTGATTGACCCTGCAGTTAACTGGATTAACACACCGGGCCAGTAAAGAGAACTCACCACAGACATGGTCCGCTTCTTATCGCGGAGGATGAGTCTCTTCTCGAAGGACTCTGCGAGCTCCGGGATGGTGCTGATGCGGTTCTCCGGGATGGCCGACTTGGAGCGGCAGTTCTCGTCCGAGGAGGCGCGGCGAGCTCTCTGGTGGGGCCTGAGGACGTCGCCCTTCTCCTCTCTGGTCTTGATGTGGCTCGGGCTGGGAGCCATCGTGGCGGCGTGGAGCCGGTTCAGATGCATGGCGTCTAGTTGTGACTGTGGACCACAGAGAGAGACGAGGAGGACAATGAGACCAGAGAGAGACGAGGACAATGAGACCACAGAGAGAGAGACGAGGAGGACACGATGAGTCTCAGTCTGAGCTCAAAGGAGAATAATATACAGGAATATTTACATCATAAGAGATGAAGATGTGAACATTAAACCACCCAGACACAAAAGAAGTATACTTCAAGTATAGTTCAAGAATATTCCCAAGTATACTTTATGTAATAAGTACACTAACATCTACTACTACTAGTAGCATACTTGTAAGTGTACTACTTTAATACTTCTTGGGACTAAATGAGCCCACTTTTTAGTTTATAAAAGTATACTTTTAAGTGTACTTTAAGTGTAATAATAGTACATTTTGTGTACACAAATAGTTTACATCCAAGTTGTATTTTGTACTGCAACTATACGGGAGGACAAGTGAACTTATAGGTATACTGCTAGTTATATACTTGTAGCCCACTTTTAGCTTATGAAAGTACACTTTAAATATACTCTCAGTAAACTATTAGTTTAATAATTTTTACTGCAAGTATACTTGTAAGTTTTCTTTAAGTTTACGTTTAGTACTTAGCCTGATACACTCATACTTTTCTGTATACTTTTCAATATAAGCCAAGTATACTTGGACTCTTCTGTAAACTTTTCAGTATAAGCCAAGTATACTTGGACTTTTCTGTATACTTGCCAAGTACACTTAGACTTTTCTGTATACTTGTCGGTATGAGCCAAGTATAATTAGACTTTTCTGTATACTTGCCAAGTGCACTTAGACTTTTCTGTATACTTTTCAGTATAAGCCAAGTATAATTAGACTCTTCTGTATACTTGCTAAGTACACTTAGACTTTTCTGTATACTTGTCGGTATGAGCCAAGTACACTTAGGTATAATTTTGTTAAGTACATCTCTGATGAGTACATAAAAAGTAAACTGAAAGTATACTCTCTTATTTTAAGTTCAAAAGTCGTTTACTAATAGCACACATAAATAAACTTCTTTCTTGTAAGAGTAGACAGACAGACGGACGGATGGATGGACAGATGGAGCTGATCCTGATTCTGTGAATGAAGTTAATCACTTCTAATATTGTAGAGTAACATGTTTGCAGAGCAGCATCCTAATTATAGTTTACCTCTGAACTCAGGTCAGTCAGTTCACTGATTCTTTACACAACCGCAGTAATCAGATTACTTCACTTATATACACCTATATGTTATAAAACAGGCACGTTGAGGATCTAAATAAACCAAATGAAAGCTAATATTCAGATTTTGACGTGGTGGTCTCTCTCATCACTCACTGCTGAACTTTATTGTTGTTCATAATACATTCAGAGTGATCCAGATGCTTAATGTCCACCTCTTTCCCCTATTTGTAAAGCAGATTTATTTTAATACATTTGAAGTCTCCAAGCTAAAGCTGTAAAACCAGTGGAGTGAAGACAAGGTGGTAGGGGGTAAAAGGAAATATCAAAAGTTAAAAAGACAGCACTGGCATACATGACAAGCATTATATATGATAACAGGCATTGCATAAAAGAACATGCAAACAGGCACACAATCAGCAGACAGTACCAGACAATCGGTATCAGGCAATGCAAGAACAGAACAAGAGTAGCAAGTAGTCAAGACAAACAAGCAATTAGAACAAGCTTTACATTTAACAGCAAGCACGGCATAAAATATATGCAAACTATAAGCATTGGGCAGTGGCAGTCAAACAGCTGCAGGAAATACAACAACAGATCATCAGTAGCAGATAAAGGCAGTAGGACAAACAGGCAGAGCAACGCAGCAGCAGCCAGACAACAAAAACATGCAGGGAACAACACTATACAGCAGACAGACAAAGCTTAGGGAATATTACTGGGTCGGGAAACAGCTGCATGTATCAGCCAGAATGCCCATAATAAAGTTTTTGGAAGCGGACTTGGGGATAAAATTGCACGTATTGTGTAATAAACAGTGTCTAAAAAGATCAAAGCATTACAGCACATATCTATCTACTTATGGATTAATGGTTTTGTAATTTGGCTCGTCTCCCCACTGGATCAAATGCTCCAGTTGATCTGTGTTGGCAGAACAAGCTCAGGCTTTCACATTGAAAAAAACAAATCAGATTTTCAGCCGATCTGCAGCCATCAGCCTTTTGTTTGACACCATCTAGAGGCCATTCTGGTTCATGAGTATGTGTCCTCATATCAGCTGCTTCTGTTTCACGTAACCTGCTCAATCAAACAGAGGAATAAAACTAAACACCTCCAAATGTGGACAAAATATAAGTGCAACTTTAATCCTGTGACAATAAACATGCCCTATGGAGGACAGAACCTGCCAAAATAAAAAATAAATGAATAAATAAATGACTTAATAAATAAATAAATAAATATGTCAATAAATGTAGCAAAACTAATATAAAAAATAATGTAGCCATTAATTCATAGATAAAATGTGACACAAATTGATATTTCTATTGCTTCTTTATTTGTTTATCTTTGTATTAAGTCCCGTATTTATTCGCTCTTCTGTTTATTTATGTATTTTTTATTCGTTTCTAAATTTAGTTATTTATTTTTGTATTTATATTTATTTACTTATTTTTGCATTTCTTTGTATTTATTTATTTTGCATTTTTTATTTATTTATTTTTTAATTCATTTTTATTAATTCATTTCTTTTTGCATTTCTTTTTTATTTATTTAATTTTTTGAAATGTATGTATTTGGTCACTCATCTGTTTAATTTTACCTTTTATTTATCAATTTATTTTTTATTATTTTTTTATTTATTCATGTATTTATTTTTGCATGTATTTTTTATTTATTTATTTATTTTTGCATTTAATTTAATATATTTATTTTGCCATTTATTTTAATTTGTTTATTTGTGTCTTTTTTTATTTTTTTATTTATTTATTTTTGAGTTTATTTTTTATTTATTTTATATTCATTTTTAAATGTATGTTTTTTTCCCCATAAAAGCAGTGTTGATAGCATATATGGAGGACGGAACTTGCCGAAATAAAAAATAAATGAATAAATACATAAAACAGAATTGAAGCACACACACATTCATTGCTGTTTCTCCCTCCATGAGTCCATCTTAAGCACACGTTTTGATAAACCTCTCTCTCGACTATACTGAGTACCTACTGTATGAATGAGCCACAAGGGTGCTGCTGTGGAGCTGCCATTGACCTCTGACCTCTGACCTCCCTATGACGGGAGGATAGTGAATAAAGTCCTGTACTGTTCTCTAGTTGTGTAGGAGCTCTTGCAGGAGGTACCAGACATAAACAGCAGTAAATACAACGTTGTGTGTTTGTGCTGCTGGGGGAGTGTTGTTATACGTGTGCATCAGCAGACATTATTGATGTGAAGTTGGAGGCACATTACAGGTCAGGACACCCGATTACTAAACAACAGTAGAGCAGACCTACATTGCCGGCGTCGTGCTCATACCAACCCGAGGCTTCTCTCTCTGCAGAGTGTAGACAGCATTAATCTGCTGTCCTCAAAAACATAAATAACATCACGATTTCTTTCTTCACTACTCAACGAAGCTCCCACGAGATGATGCACTTTAAGATCTTTTTTAGTCTTTATTATACTATGCTACGATGACGTGTGTTTTAATGTATGTTTTAATGTCCTTTGAGTTGTGAATGTTTTTGTGTGAATTTATCTTTAAAGGTAGTTGTATTAAAACTAGGGCTGTCCTTGACCAAAGAAATTCTTAGTCAAGACTAATCGATTAGTTACGATAAGTCACACAAAAGCACCACTTCAAACCTGCAGTAGGCAGTATATATTTTTGGCATCATTGGGCAAAAATTCCATAATAACCTTTCAGCATATTGTCATTCAAGTGTTCTGTGAGATAACTAGACTTCTGCTCCTCCTCGTGGCTCTGTTTTCAGGCTTTAGAACATCTAGTTTTGACCAATTCTTGCAGAAATCTCACATTTTTTAAACCAAATCACATCATAGCTTTTTCTATGGTGTTCCTCAAGGTCTTGGTGTCTTAATGTGGTATTTTGGAGGGATTATTGATCATTTTTATCAATTCTCCAGTAGTAAACATCAAATCTGTGTAACAAATGATATCAACCCAACAACTACTGCAACAACTTATGAGACATAATAGAGCATGAGGATGACCATCATATACTTCTATCATAATGCTCTAAACCCTTATACACTTTCACTATTGATTTTATTTCTGATTAATGATTAAAACAACTTGAGCATCTCAAATTAATCTCCAGGTTTCCAGCTTTCAGATGATGTACACCACTTCTATGTGACATCTACTGTTGACCTGCTATCTCCCCCTAAAGACCTCCTGGACCCCCCTAAAAAAGACAAAAACGGGTCTACATAGTCTCATCCATTCAGTGCTGCTGGTTCTTACCACAGTCGGTAGTGATGCTCTCCGGTCTCCTTGTGATCTCGCAGGTCTTCTGAAGCTGCGTTTCCTGTCTCTGGAGTGTCCCCCTTCTGCTCCGTGACCCCAGTAACTACTCATCCATTTAGTGAAGTTTCCATCGTCGTCATCATCGTTGTCCGTATTGAAAGCAGGCAGGAGCCTGAGAGCCATGATGAAGCCTCAGATGAAAAGTCCCAGCTGGGTGGTGGACGGAGTAAAGACTGACCCGGAGGCCTCTGACTGACTACACAACTCTGTCCCACAAAGTTAACTTCACTGAGATCCCTCTGGAGCCTCTGCTGCTGTACTGGTGTTATTCTTGGATGATCCTAAATAAACGGTTTTCTGTTGGAGTCTTTAAATAAGTGAATCCTCTATAATCTATTTAACGTGTCTGGTAGAAAGTAGTGATGGGGACCAACAGCAGGGAGCAGGGAGTCACAGAGGAGTGGCCTGTGTTTAGGAGCTGGGTGGGTGATGTGCTTTTAATCTTTCCATTGCAGTCCTGAGCCTGAGGGCAGACAACTGAAACTCCAATTTCCCCATACTTTCCATCGCTGAGTCCATCAAACCTGTCAATAGTTATGGAGCGTCTGCCGCGGTGCACTGTGAGCCCGAGGCTGGTTTAATACAGGACAGAGAGGAAGCTCTTCATATCACACTGTACTCAACCTCATGTTATCTCCTCTGGCCTTCAGCTTTTCCTTACATGCTCCAGTACAATAATATAATAATAATGTGATTTATTCTCAACTGTATGTGCACAAAACAGCAACTGGAAAAGCAACATCTGCACAAGTTGACAAGAACATATTTTTATAACTTGTACCGGACAATGAGTTGAAGTTGTCCAGATAGTTAGTTAGTTAGTTAGTTAGTTAGTTATATTTAGTTATTTAGTTAGTTAGTTATATTTATTTATTTATTTATTTATTTATAGTTAGTTAGTTAGTTATATTTAGTTAGTTAGTTAGTTATTAATATTTATTTATTTATTATAAATAACAATGAGTTTATTATACCAACCAATGAGTTGAAGCTAGTTAGTTCACTCCCAGTACCAAACTATATCACATCTAAGACACAATTTGTAATTAGAATATAACATGTGCAGAGAGCTGAAAGGACTAATCTGTTATGAGAGAGATTCACGCTGCTTTGTCTCGTTACCTCACATCAAGATTACAGTAATCTGTTGTTTTCTAAAGACGGAGCCACTTAAGGCTGAAGTGCTCTTTATAGATTTATTATATATTAATGGTACTAGAATGTACAGATCTTCTGTGTAAATAACCCAAATATTCTTCAATTACTGGAATATAATTCAGTGATTAGAGATCCAGATGGATTAGTCAAACTAACATATTTTAAGACAGATCGTTAATTAGTTAGTTAGTTAGTTATAGTTAGATAGTTATTTATTAAGTAAGTTTATTTTTATTTTTATTTTTATTTTTATTTTTATTTTTATTTTTATTTTTATTTTTTGTTAAAGTTAAATAGTTATTTAGTAAGTAAGTAACCTATATATTTATTTATGTATTTTTTATTTTTTATTTTCATTTTTATTTTTTTATTTTTTTTATTTATTTTTTAGTTGGTTAGTTAGTTAGTTAGTTGGTTTGTTTGTTGGTTGGTTCATGTATTTATTTATTTATTTATTTATTTAGTTAGTTAGTTAGTTACACCATGTCAGATGCTCTGTGTTTAGTGTTTGTAGTGAAATTCTAATTTAAAACACCACAGGAGAAAATACATCGTATAAGGTGTGAGAACAATGTTTTTTCTCTTTTAGCCATGATTTAATACTTTAATATATATTATTTTAATATTTTAATAGTGATTAAAAACAATAAAATTGTGTTGTATGTTTGTACTGGTGGACTGACTAGAGGATCAGAGTTGTAAATGAAGAGACAGGAACCCTATTGACTGCTATTGATTCAACCTGCTCTCTCTCCTCTTCTGTTTGTGTGTCACAGTTCTACTGAACAGAATTACAAAAGTTCTACTGAACAGTATCACAAAATACTTTTTAGAATTCAGACCGACTTTCCAGAGAATAAGAGATCAACAAGCTGCATGAGAATCTGCAGATAATCTGATTAACCAAAGTCACTTCCCAGCATTACAGATAGTTTCAACTGAATTACGTTGCTAGGCAACCGCATGGGTCCCTGTTTACTTCCTGTCAGCTCATTATGTCATTCACAAACACTACAACAGGATATTATAGACCTTTTCAAACTTTCTAAATGGGCTCCTTTGTGTTTCTTCTTGCAATGTTTGTCAACAACAGCTGACAGGAAGAAGACTTGGACCAAAGCTGTTGCCATAGCAACAGGATGAAGGTGTTTAGGATGAGCATAGATACATCTCAGTGGTCGCAGACAACCAAACATCTAGTGGCAGCCACTAACGCTTAGCCAGGCTGTGCTAACAATAGTCTACACATTTAACAGGAATAACAGGCGGAGAGTCAGGAATAGCTGGAAGATCAGATCTTCTTATTGTAACCTCTGTCAGTACGTTCACCTCTCTGTTTTATCTGCTGGGTCACACACAGCCTACACAAGGTTATAGTGTCTCATCACGTGTTGTGGCAAAATTGATTTCATGGCTTTTCAAAACAAGCTACTGTGTTAGTGGATAATAATGGATTATTTTGAGAGCAGCGACATGTTTTAAGCTACTCAACCAGGACGGAACAAACTGTACATGATTTTTTACGCATTTTATTATTTTTTCTTACTTACAAAACATGCACCGGGTACAGTGTGAAAGAAAAAGCAAAGGATCAATTTTAGGGTGTGGGGTGTGTGTATTAAACAAGGGGGGGGGGGGGGGGGGGGGGGGGAGTGGTTTTAAATGAAATAAATATATAGATAAATAAATAAATAAATAAATAGATAAATGAATAAATAAAAAAGAATAAGTAGACGTGTTTCATTCTTAATTTAGTATAAATAATTATAAATTAAATATAAAACTATTGTAATCATTATAAAATACATTTAATTATTATAAAATAAAAACAAAAATATTTTAATTAATTTTGTTTTAATATTTTATATAATTATATGGGTATAATTTAATCAAATTCTGTTTGATTTATTCTTTTGTAAATGTGCGTTGAACACAGTATTATTATTGTAGTTTATTAATTTATATATATTTATAATTTATTTATTATCATCATTACTATTTATTTATTTGTTTTTATTCATACATTCAATGTTATAATATGTATATATAACAGATAGTAATTGTAATAATGATAAAAAATAAAAAATAATAATAATAATAATATAATAAATTATTTTAATTTTTTATCATTATTACAATTACTATCTGTTATATATACATATTATATTATCTGTTGTGGTTTAGGTTGCTGTAGTCTTTTTTCTTAAGGAAACAATAAAAAGTGTGATTAAAAAAATATATAAACAACAATCGTACTTTTTAAATTATACAAGCTGCTCTGAACCTGGACAGAGAGGAGGATGAACCTGGCAAACACACAAACACAACAACTCATATGATAAATCCACATTAATCAGGGTCAAATGAAGAGAGTTGGGGCTGATAACTTCACTTTTGTAAACTATTTAGACCACTGCACCTCTGTCTTTTTATGACAGGAATAAGCATTTCCCACAATGTATTTAAATAAAAACAATAATGTATGTGCAGAGGTAAACATACATACAGCATGTTTCATTCAGGTGGTTATTATATTCCTCTACAAGAGGATTTACAGAGAGAGTCAGCAGCACTGTCACCTAGTGGATGCAGTCAACCTGCATCCCCACAAATGAATACTATTAATTCATTAAATTAAATTAATATTCTTTTGAAGATTCAAAAACATCATTACTTTGGTCCAATGTTTATTCAAATTATTAATGTTGATGCTTACATGTAAAGCAGGAATTTAAACAAATAATCTGTGCTTTAAACTTTAGAAATTATAGAACAGATTATTCAGGTTGTTTAATCTTGTGTTTTGTTACCTGGATATTGACTGAGAAAAAGCAGGTATCTGCTTCAGGGGAGCCCTCATGTTTTGTTTTTACCTGAAGTTCCCAAACAGGTTAATTATACCGGTTAAACATGTTTCTAGTGTGTAAATACTCACATACTGCTGTAGGCCAGATTAACCTGATTATGATCTCTACTGGTCATGTTTTTTTTCCTCAATCTTTATTGAAAAAACATTCAAATATAGAAACATTGCAGACATTTACATAATACAGAGAAACAGCAATATGAATTCAAATATTATTATTATTATTATTATTATTATTATTAATAATAATAATAATAATAATAATAATAATAATAATAATAATAATAATAGAATTGTGATAAATCTTTTTATCAGTTTCTTTTTCAAGTTTCTTTTTAAAACTGACCATAAAGATATTAAATCAACAAAATAGATATACATCTATGATAAATTCCAAAAGTTTGGGAATGTGGTCATAACCGAGTCTTAATATATTTTTTAAATTCAGATAAAAACCCAGTAAAATTGGGGGTAACTTTTGTTATTTTGTATTTATTTATGTAAAATGTATTGATTTATAATTTTCTAAATGTATAATGTCATTTTTACACTTGATATTATGATTAGTTTTACACAATATATAATCTCCCAGTCCAAAAAGTAACTGAATGTGTACAATGGTAAAATAAATTAAATATACTGGTTGATAATTCCAAATATACTTATTTAATTTGTTTTTAATATCTAAGAATTTAGACAAATATAGATTTGTCTAAATTATAGATAAAATATAGATTTAAAATTATGTTAGTTTAGATCTTTCTTCCTTTTTTGTTATAGTTTTTTTCTCCTGGGGTTGGGGGGAAGGTCATTTGTATCAGCCTGTGGCTTCTTCTTTTATTTATTTATTTTTAATTTTTATTTTCCTATTCTTTTCTTTTTTCTTTTTTCTTTTTCTTTTTCGTATTGTATTCTTTTTTTCTTTTTTTCTTTTGTTTTTGTTTTCGTTTTCCTATTCTTTTCTTTTTTGTTTTTTGTTTTTTTTTGTTTTTGTTTTTGTTTTTGTTTTTGTTTTGTTTTTTCTTTTTGTTTTCTGTTTGTTTTTCTTTATTTGTGGGGATATAGTAATTATAAACCAGAACGATCCACCCTCCAGACCAGTAGGTGGCGGTAATGCACCAAACCGTTGTTTGCTAACCGCTAATAAAGCTTAAAGAAGAAGAAGAAGAAGTGGAGCACGGTGTGACCTCTGAGCACCGGAAGTAGTAGAAGAAGAAGCAGCGCCTCACCGCCCCACGCTGTCTGCTGCTGGTACTGGTTCTGGTGGTTTACTGGTTTACTGGTGCTGTTCTGGTTCTGCATCATGGCTGCCTCTAAGCCGGTGGATTCTCAGTCTGGTTCTGGGCTCCCCCGCTGGCAGATCGCCCTGCTGGTCGGAACCCCGCTGGTTCTGGGTGTTGGAGCTATCTATCTGTGGAACCGCAGCAGGACGAAGCAGAGGAAAGGAACCGGGGACGGGACCGGGGAGAGGAAGACTCCTGAAGGCAGCAGCAGCCCGGTGCAGGAGGGCCAGGACGGAGCCGCTCCGGTCATCAGAGAGCCGGACAACCTGGTAACCTTTAGCCCGCTTAGCCGGAGCCGCTGGGAGAGGCACTGTACCCGGGTTACAGCAGCCTTACAGCAGCCTTCAGCTGCGGTCTGAACACGGGCAATTAATACACGTGTCATGACCGTAAAAGCTCCGTCAAGGACACCGACTGACAGTGACAGAGAGGCCGACTAGAGGCCGACTAGAGGCCGACAGCAGCCGGCTCATCAGCGGTGGATTAGCTGCTAAGAGCTAACGTTAGCTTAAGCTAGCTACCTAGCTAGCTATCTACTAGCCATGTAGGTATTATAGAACAAATTCAGATTTACAACCACCTGGCTCATAGATCACTGCATTAGAGTAAAAAGACAAGGTGCATACAGAACAAGAACAAATAAAATATGTAAAATTATACATGAAAATAATAATAAATTAAATAAGGGCTAGGGCTGTATACCTGTAAATAATAATAATAATAATAATAATAATAAATTAAATAAGGGCTAGGGCTGTATACCTGTAAATAATAATAATAATAATAATAATAATAATAATAATAAATTATACGAAGGGCTAGGGCTGTATACCTGTAATTCATATTAATAATAATAATAATAATAATAATAATAATAATAAATTAAATGAAGGGCTATGGGCTGTATACCTGTAATTAATAATAATAATAATAATAATAATAATAATAAATTAAATAAGGGCTAGGGCTGTATACCTGTAATTCATATTAATAATAATAATAATAATAATAATAATAATAATAATAAATTAAATAAGGGCTAGGGCTGTATACCTGTAATTCATATTATTAATAATAATAATAATAAATTAAATAAGGGCTAGGGCTGTATACCTGTAATTCATATTAATAATAATAATAATAATAATAATAATAAATTAAATTAAGGGCTACAGGGCTGTATACCTGTAATTCATATTAATAATAATAATAATAATAATAAATTAAATTAAGGGCTAGGGCTGTATACCTGTAATTCATATTAATAATAATAATAATAATAATAATAATAAATTATACGAAGGGCTAGGGCTGTATACCTGTAATTCATATTATTAATAATAATAATAATAAATTAAATTAAGGGCTAGGGCTGTATACCTGTAATTCATATTATTAATAATAATAAATTAAATTAAGGGCTATGGGGCTGTATACCTGTAATTAATATCAATAAGAATAATAAATGATGGGCTATAGGACTACACCTGTAATTCATATTCTTCTATTATACTAAGAGGTTTCAATGCATTTTTGTTTTGCATGACTTTAAGGGCTTTTATGTCAGATAGAAACTCAGAGTGAAACACATTAAACCAGGTTTCACTTTCATTTACTTGGATTTGTGCAAATCGAATTCTCCAAGAATGAGAATGTTATTCAGCAGAAAGTCATCTTTGTTATTGTCCATGACAAGAACATAAACACCATAAACACCATAAACAATGTCCTTTACAGAGAAGTTTTCCAGATGATAAACTTTTGGGAAAAGCCAGTCATGTATATCAGAAGCCATAAAGCTCCAGAATAGTTACTAGCCATGTAACGTTAGCTCCTATTGGCCAACTATGTGCACACATACAATGAATTTCACATCTGGACACATCCTCCAGTCCATGTGTAACCACTCAATATTGATTTATTAACATTATTTGTGTAGATTACAACTTACAGAACACTTTATTTGTATAATACTTATACATATTCATCTATTTTGTTCACATACTTCTGTGCATAATAGTCCTGTCTATTCTTTATCTTTATTTGTCCAGCTCTGCCACATTGAGAGCAATGCAACAAAAAAACCGTAGTGAAGTTCCTTGTATGTGTGCACATAGTTGGCCAATGAAGGTGATTCTGATTGTGAAACAACATGGCAAGAACTGTAAGATTAAATCTTTATTGATCCTCAGAGGGGGATTCAGTTGTAGCAGCAGCACAAGCACAGAATAAATACAGATGCGTATTGAAAGTAACAGAAATGAATACTAGGAGGTTCATAAACTGAAATAAGAATATGATAGAAAATGGAAATAAAACATTTGGAGACAAAAATGACATGGTAAAGTAAAGTAAAGTAAAGTGGTGTGAGAGTCTGTGTTAACAGAGTACACATGGCTCATACATGATATGATTAAGTAATTGTTCTGTGTTTGTCTGTATTAATATAACAGAATATAGTGCAAGAGTCAATTTAACAAATCAACATAATATAGTATAATATGGTACGATATGAGATATGAGATATAGTATAAGGTGTAATAACAACGTATAGAACATAGGGCTGGGCAATGTATTGATATTATATTGTGATATGAGACTAGATATTGTCTTATGTTTTGGATATCATAATATAAAACAGTAAGTGTTTTAATAGTTGACTTACCAGACTGTTTTACACTTAAATAATTATATCCACATTACTGATGATTATCTATCAGAAATCTCATTGTGTAAATATTGTGGTCAAACCTATAATATCTATATCGAGGTATTTGGTAAAAAATACAGTGATATTTGATTGAATCCATATCGCTCAGTCCTACGTACAATAATATAACACAATATATAGTATAACATAGTGGAACATATAATATCACATATAGTATAGTACAGCAATATAACATAATATAAAGTATAACTTAGTGTAAGACATAACTAATAAATAATATATATGTAGTATAGTACTGCAATATAACATAATATATAGTATAACTTAGTGTAAGATATAACTAATAAATAATATATATGTAGTATAGTACTGCAATATAACATAATATATAGTATAACTTAGTGTAAGATATAAATAATATCACGTGTAGTACAGTACAGAAATATATAGGATTGAATAGAATATATCATATGGTACGGTATAATAATAATAAGAATATATCAGCAGTATGACGAGGTATATAATCAGTCTGGCTGTAGTTTATTCTACTAAACAGTTATTTACTCAGCCAGGTTTATTGTCAGTGAGGTGTATTTTTAATCCGTCCTACATTCACTAAAGAGAAAAAACAAATGTCCATTCATAAGTCTGGCTTCCTAATGTCATGAAATACAGCTGTGTGATTGTGAGAAAACATTATTATTATTATTATTAGTATGAGGTTACCTCACAGATATGAGAACTACCTTGTGTAAGTGTGAAGTTATTATTATACTGTATTAAAAAGCTCCCAGCAGGTTTAATTATGCAGCGTTTTGATCTTCGTCAGGCATTTCTTATCTCCGTTAGATCGAAACGTTGCACAATTCAAATTGATTTTTAACTTGATTTTTTTAATCCAGCAGCTGTTGAAGTTGTTTGGATGTACGAACCCTACACATCTTGAGGATATTATTATTATATCATAATTGTGATTTAACAGCCATCCCCTCTTTTCTCTGTCCCTCATTCAGAGCCCGTTGGATCGGGCCCAAGCAGCAAAGAACAAGGGCAACAAGTATTTCAAGGCTGGCAAGTACGAGAACGCCATCCAGTGCTACACAGAGGCCATCGCTCTCTGCCCCACTGAGCAAAAGACCGACCTGTCAACGTTTTACCAGAACAGAGCGGCAGCCTACGAACAACAGGTCGGCTCCACCTTCTATTAATCATCTGGTTGTTGTTAATGTATCAAAGATCCCTCCTGGTTTCTCAGTAGTATGTCTGTAAAATCAGTGTGGCATTGATTCTTTTGCAGAGAATCCTTGTCAAGTGTCTTTCATGTTGCAGTATGGGACACTTTGTCTCTTTTCTAAATGAGATATTTATAAGGTTTAGGTGCTTGTAGATGGAAAGTCAGTGTATCACCAACAGTAGATGGAGTTAGTAGAAACAGACAGGAGTACAAAGTAATGTCCTGCTGTGGACGTGGGCAGCAGCAAAACACATTTTAGACACCTAAAATAATCTATATCAGTTTAATTGTACGCTATATTTAGAATATTTTCACCTCTTTACCTCGCTGTCAGACAGCACTCTCTGACGGGGAACTAAAGCTGTTATCTATGCTCTCTTCAAAGCCACCAGACTCCATTCACAAAAACAGTGATTTTACCTCTCAGAACACAGGAGCTGCTCGATCGGTTAGTTAGTTTGTGTTATTGTGTGACTTAAGCTGGGCATACACTACGATTTTAGAGATGTTGTTGTGTACTTCCTACTCCTACTGTACGAGTAGATCGTTAGTGATGTAAAGCCAAAGCTCACGATTTATGTGCTCACACTGTACGTGTAAAATAGAAAAAAACACGACCCGTCGGCCCCTGCAGACCGTTGTGGACCGTTGTGGCTGTTGACAGTTGTCAATAAAGATTTGTTTGATAGCTCTGAGGCAGGTAAAGTTTGTTTGCTAGCAGAGGTCTGAACGGGTCACAATGCTAACAAGACAGAAACGAGCTGCTTCTGTTGGTCTACGTGGAAACTTTGATAGAGATGCTGTTCTGTTTTAAACATTAGTTTCATGTCTCTGTTCTCTTGGTAGCGGACAGACCTCTTTGTGTTTATTCAGATGCAGATTTGTTTTGGAGTATAACCAGTCTGTAACTTCTCCTTTCAGATGAAATGGACAGAAGTGGTGCATGACTGCTGTCAGGCCGTGGAGATGAATCCACGCTACGTCAAGGCTCTGTTCAGGAGGGCTAAAGCTCTGGAGAAACTAGACAACAGGAAGGAGTGCCTAGAAGGTGAGACGCCCCTCTTTCACTAACCATAGTTTGTTTGTCTATAACGATTCAGAGTGAACTTGATATTTTTGGTTTGTTTTCTAATTAGTCTGGTTCGGGTAGAGGACCAAATAAAAAAAAATAATAATTTGCTGAGCGGCGTGTACGAAGGAGCAAATTTGTCTTTTTTTGTCTCGAGAGTTGTCACTTCTATGCCGGGAATCACTGACTTTGAAATATCCAAAAAAGGGCAGGAAAAATATACCACATATGTCCAAAAATAATTCATAAAAAAAGATGTCTGAAGTGTTTTGACTTTGACTCGGCACTGATCTACTGTGTGCTTGATTCCCTTCTCCTCCAGTTTATCTCCAATGATTTTATAAACGTCACTGTTTTAATGGACTTTATTTTTCATATTCTGTTGGTTCTCTTTTTTTTTTTTTTTTTAAGTTATTTTTTTGGGGGCATTTTTCCATTTTTTATTGAGGACAGTGGATAGAGTGTTGAAAGGGGGGAGAGAGAGAGTGGATGCGGAAAGGGCCACAGGCCGGATTCGAACCCGGGCCGCCGCGGTCAGGACCAAGTCTTGATACATGGACGCCCGCTCTACCAACTGAGCTAACCCAGGCGCCCATATTCTGTTGGTTCTCTTCGACCCAGATGTCAAGCAGACATCAGTCAGTCCTCTCCCACTCTTGTTAACCTGTCGTTTACCTGTGACCTTCTCAACAAATGCCCCCACAGGCAGCCTGCGTTTTAATTTGCTTGGAAACGGTACGAGACCGTCTCTATCAAGCGTTCTCGTACCGGTTGTTTTGGTCCACAACAGAGTTCGATTGAAACAAATTAAACGTTGGCTCGTGAAAGCCGCCCCTTAAAAGTTTAACGTATAATGCGTGACAGTTATTTACAGTCTGTTTTGTTCCCCCGTGCATCCTGCAGACGTCACAGCGGTTTGTATTCTCGAGGCCTTCCAGAACCAACAGAGCATGCTGCTAGCAGACAAGGTGCTGAAACAGCTGGGAAAAGAGAAGGCCAAAGATAAATACAAGGTACTGAAACACTTTCAGAGACATTCGATTCAGTTTCATTTCTCTGAATCGTCCTGTTAAAACTTGTTCTCTTCTCATCTGTAGAACCGTGAGCCGATGATGCCTTCTCCTCAGTTCATCAAATCCTACTTCAGCTCGTTCACCGACGACATCATCTCACAGCCGCTGCAGAAGGGCGAGAAGAAAGATGAGGACAAGGACAAGGAGGGCGAGGCGGCCGAGGTCACTGAGAGGTCAGACAACAAAACACAAAACCACATCATAGAAAACACAACAACACACAAGTGGGATCTTAAAGCCTGATCAGAGTGTGTTTTACAGGTGGAAAACACACCACACTGAGTCCTGTGTTTCTATGTTGGAATACGTAATGTGGAAAAAAAAAAAAACTTCCTCTCACTTCACAACTCTGCTGTTATTTTTAAAACTGTGACCTACCATCTGAACACTTCTCTCACCTCTTCAGCTCCGCCTACCTGAAGGCAAAGCAGTACATGGAGGAGGAGAACTACGATAAGATCATCAGTGAATGCACCAAGGAGGTCGAGTCAGGAGGCCGATACACTGCGGAGGCTCTGCTGCTGCGCGCCACCTTCTACCTGCTGATCGGTAACGCTACGGCGGCTCAGCCTGACCTGGACCGGGTCATCAACATGCAGGACGCCAACGTGAAGGTACGGACTACAGTCCAAGTACTGGGATAGTGGATTAGTGAGACTATAGGGGGACTACAAACCTATTGTTTTATGTTAAGGTTCATGGTCTCGTGCACGACGGCACAGACATTAACCGAGTGTTGTCACAGCCACACACAGTGTTGCCAACTTGGCGACTTTCTCACTAGATGGAGCGACTTCTCAGACCCTCTTAGAGATTTCATTTTTAAAAAGTGACCAGCGACAGATTTAGCGACTTATTCAGACCATCAGGGAAAAAGTGAGGCTCTTCTTTCCGTCTCCCGTGATAATTTGCCTCGCGGACCGTCTGCTCTGTGGCTGGATATGTGAGGCTGATGCTGCATGTGCATAGATATCATGACGGGGAAATGAAAGTCATTTTCTCTGAACGGGGAAAGCACCTGTGGGTGAAGCCGCCCTCATCAAGTGGATTGATAACGCCTGAAACTCTGCCGACCAGCTCCTCTGCACTGCAGTGCCAGCAGCTCATGCAGAACCGGTGCCCACCTCCCTCCACGCCGTTACCGGGTGAGAGAGCGAGGAGTCCAGTGTGCCGTTCGTTTGCATGCACGCCATGGATGCATGGCAAGCTGGCGCATATCTGGAGAGTGACTCGGAGGAACGTTTAACATTTCTTTACTAATAAAAGCGCTAAAAAACACTTTCATATAACGTTTATTAAATACAAGGTGCAAATCCTTAATATTGATGCAAATGATTTTATATCGATATACGTCTCCCGTGAAAGACAACTTGCAGAGTACCTATCGTTGTAGTTGGATCGTAGGAATATAAATCGATGTAGTAGATGAATCGTTACACCCCTAGTAAGGACAAAAGCTCTGTAGTCTGGGCACAGCGTCCTCTGCACCCCGAGTCACAAAATCATATAAGGTATGAAAAATCTACAGAGGAGTTTGGAAGTGTGTAGAATGAAATGGACAATGTGTAACAACCCTGTGAGAAATGTGCCCAAAAGAGGCATGGAGTTTATCTAATGATTTCTATGCACACGGAGCTACCACCTGACAGGCTCTCTCTCTCTCTCTCTGTACTACGGTCTGTTGTTTACAGCTACGAGCCAACGCTCTGATCAAGCGGGGAAGCATGTACATGCAGCAGCAGCAGCCTATGCTCTCCACTCAAGACTTCAACATGGCGGCCGACATCGACACACGCAACCCCGACGTCTATCACCACAGGGGGCAGGTAGGAGTCTGCTTGTTTAACTGGTCGGCTGTCAGTTGAGGATTGTTTGTAATGTCTTGATATATGTGCTGTAGTGCTCTCTGTAAAGTCAACATTTCCTCTCAGCTGAAGATCCTGCTGGACCAGGTGGACGAGGCGGTGGGAGACTTTGACGAGTGCATCCTGCTCAGACCCGACTCGGCTCTCGCCCAGGCTCAGAAGTGCTTCGCTCTCGTGAGTAGATCGGCTAAAGATCTTTTGAAAAGCAGGCGTGCCGTAATCTGACATAAATATACTGCGTTTAATTTGAATCAGTCTCGCTGTGTTTAGTTGTAGCGTTAACGGCTGCTGCATCTCCAGATCGGCTGCTGAGTTTGTTTTTCTGTATTCTTCAGTACAGACAAGCGTATACTGGAAACAACCCGTCACAAGTCCAGATCGCCATGGACGGCTTCGAGGACGTCATCAGAAGGTTCCCCAAGTGTGCAGAGGGCTACGCTCTGTATGCTCAGGTGACCTATCAATTTCTATTTACACATCAGTCGGTGCTTTAGTCCATTTTACAGTGTGTTAGCTGTATAATTCAGACAGAAAACAGCAGCTTTAGGTCTGTTTTATTTGTGTTTTTCAGGCTTTGACTGATCAGCAGCAGTTTGGAAAAGCAGACGAGATGTACGACAAGTGTATTGAACTGGAACCAGACAACGCTACCACATATGTCCACAAGGGGTAAGCACTTCTCTCCTTTTGAGGAGTCATACTCTGACAGTTTTTTGTGATTGCTTACACAATCAAATCATTTAGTCAGAACTCTACAAACAAGCCAAATAAGACACAACGCTGGGAGATAAACATTCACTTCTACGTCAGAATGAAACTCTGCAATCAAAACCTCACAATCATCTTTGAAAATGGCATTTTTGCAAACAAATAATGCACAAGTGAAAGATTCATCCAGCACATCTACTCACATTTCCAATAGAAAGACTTCAGAAATAAAAAATATATATACGGCTTATTTTTTTGCCTTTGCAGATTTTTTACAACAAAACACAAAGAAAAGTAGAATTACAGTTCAGTAATCAAAACAATATGTTACCGTTAACTCACTGAAACAAAAATAATTACAGTAAAATTACAGTGCAATGTTTCCCCGATGACTACAAGAGATTTCATTCTTGAACATGTGAAGGGCAAAACCTGCCAAAATCAAAAATTAATAAATAAATAAAGGACTCGATGAATAAATAAATGGCATTAAATGTAGCAAAATAATATTAAAAATAAATGTAGCAATTAATTAATTGATAAAATGTGACATAAATTGCTATTTCTGTTTTAATATGCTTCTTTATTTATTTATCTTTGTATTAATTCCCTTATGTATTTATCTACTCTTGTTTTTCACTTTCCCTTTTCTTTATTTATGTATTTATTCTTATCGCATTTGTTTTTATTTATTTTATATTTATTATTAAATGTATGTATTTATATATTAATGCATTTATTATTTAGTCATTTATTTATTTATTTATTCCCCCAAACTTATTTATTTCTGTATTCTTTTCTTTACAAATTTCTGCCTCATTATGCAAACGAGGTGGCTTTCACTCAACTTGTGTCATGAAACAGAAGAGTAAATAAATAAATAAGGGAATTAATACGAAGACAAATAAATAAAGAAGTAATTAAAACAGAAATATAATTTTTTGTCACATTTATCAATTAATTAATGGCTCCGTTTATTTTTAATATAATTTTTTCTATATTTAATGACATATTCATTTATTTATGGAGACATTTATTTATTTATTTTTTATTTTGTCAGGTTCCGTCCTCCATATGAACGTATGTCTAATAAGGCACGGTCACTAAAGTTAAGGTTTTGATGTCTAAGCATTCTTTTAGTCTGTAAGCAATCGCAAAAAACTTTAAAATAACCTGATTAAAATGTGTGAATTAGTTATTAACAGTTCAATGTATGTCCAGTTTGTTACAGCTCCAGTGGAAACAGGACCTTGACCTGGGTCTAGATCTCATCAGTAAGGCCATTGAAATCGACAACAAATGTGACTTTGCCTATGAAACTATGGGAACCATCGAAGTTCAAAGGTGAGAATCAACAACTCGACTCCCTCCGTCACGTTTAGACGTCTTCTTCAAGTGCTTTAAATAAGGAGAGCATTTCTTTTTTTGTATTTCAGGGGAAATCTGGATCGGGCGATAGAAATGTTCAACAAGGCCATTAACCTGGCCAAGTCGGAGATGGAGATGGCCCATTTGTACTCGTTATGCGACGCAGCGTACGCCCAGACGGAAGTGGCGAGGAAGTACGGGCTGAAACCTCCGACACTGTAACGTCTCTCTGCCAACCGATCGCCAATCTCAAATCTTCATAGCTGAACATAACTGTGTTAAAATGCAACTTAACTTTTGATTTATACAAAAAGAGATAAAGAGTACTGGATTATAAAAGAGCCCTAAATATAGAGAGGTGAAGTCCCGCCCCTCTGGTGGACCCCCTTGTTTCAGAAAAGATATGTACGGTATCACACACATGATGTTTGACAATTTAAAAGATCATTTAGTCCAGAAAAAGTCTCAGTTTGTCGTCGTATCATTTAGTTTGAACCGCTCAGTGAGCTACGTCTCTCGTCTCACACAACATACGTCACCAACTTAGTGATGTTCCACGTACAGATGAAACGTTATCTGACCTGATGTGTTTTATCACATTTAAGAATCTGCAAGCTGCAAAAAATTACTCAAACTGATTAATCGATTATCAAAATATAGGTGGCTATTAATTTAATAGTCGACAATTAATGGATTAATCGTTGCAGATCTCTAGAAACGTCACTATGACACTTTTGTGTGTCGTCTTTCTAATTACGTATTTTCACAGTCTTAGGCTTTAGGCGTTAGCTGAACACAAACCATGAACTGTACGCTACCTAATAGTTAATAATACAGTTTAAATGAATGAAAACAACTTACCCCGAAAACTCAAGTACTGCACTAATTTGTCTCAGATCAGATCAGATCGTGGAGACTACGGTCGGTAAAGTTATAAAGCTCTAAAGGTATCCAAAAAAAGACACCACAATGAGAAAGAAAAACGCTGATGACATCAGGCGCTTTTGCAAAAACGTGAGACACATTAATAGGGCTGACCCCGAATGCTTCGAAGCTTTCGACCGTTGCCATGGTAACCGACCTCCAAATCAGTATTCAAATGTTTCGTTTTTGTTTGTTTTTT
Source organism: Sebastes umbrosus (assembly GCF_015220745.1). NCBI lineage: Eukaryota > Metazoa > Chordata > Actinopteri > Perciformes > Sebastidae > Sebastes > Sebastes umbrosus. The sequence continues at coordinate 1,160,447 of NC_051273.1, read as the reverse complement.
ATATGTAAGTATGTAATAATAATAATAATAATAATAATAATAATAATAATGTATAAATCCCCCAAATAACCCATGAAATAAGGAATAATCCCACAACATTAATAATAATAATTAATGCTGAATATGAATAATGAATAGTTATTCTCAGACGGATATCACTGTTTGTTGTGTGTAGAGGTGTGTGAAGTCTAGACGGAGACGGAGACTGACCATGTCAGCCTGCTACGCTGCTCACCGTAGCTTGGAAGCCCGAGACAGCCCTACACATAAAGTGGAAAACCACGAGTTGCTTAGCAGCGCAAAAGCATCAAAACGCTTCACTCTCATCGCTGCCACAGGGTGATGAGGGCTTTATACTTTAACAGTTTAACACAAACTGAGACTTTCTTGAATTGCAAAAAAATCTTTTAAATCTACAAACATCACGTCTGATTCATGGTGCAATTCAAACAGGATCAAAAATATATTATACATACATATATTTTCCAAAATAAGGCCCCATGGTGGTCCACCAGAAGGGGCGGGACTTCTTTATAAATACCGTGTTTACATCACATTAAAGGGGTTCATTATCGTGGATTATGACGCGGCTGTGTTGAATACTCGATTCTGATTGGTCAATCACGGCATTCTACGCTCTGTTATTTCTTTATAACAGACCGTTGCTATGGCCGCAGCTCTGATGTCTGACTCCGGAGGACCATCTTTGTGTCAAATTATTGATTTCTTCAGTAAGTAGCCGTGTAATAAGCGGGATAATGTACAGCTAGTCGGGGTTTATTTCACAACAATGACGCGCTCGCTGTACATTATCACTTAAAAAAAGGATTTCTATTCACCGTCGAGAGGCTGGGAAGTCCTGAAACCTTTTTCATCTAGAGAGAGAATAAACCTCGAGAACGGCCATGTACACCTAACGTCTAAATGAATAGTAAACTATGTGAAATGTGCAGTTTGTTGAACTGACTTTAAGGCTTTTGTGACACTTTTAAAATCTACAGAAAATACTGTGAGAGCTTTACATAGTTCTGATGGACTGTTCACTTGTTAATTTATGCTTTATGTTTTTCCAGCTCCTTTTCATATGTAACATACACTATCAGTTCTGAATGCAAGATTAAACCGTATAGTCCAATGTGTAATGTCTGTGTTTGTAATGCTGGAGTTGTTGCCATGGATACGGGGCTTCACAGAGAGGTTAGTTAGCATCCGCAAGAGTTGTTTCTTTTCTTTTTTAATTATGGGATTGTTTTCTTTTCTTTTTTATATACTTTGTGCAGCATGTTCACTTTATAAATAAATGTAAATGCAATGCTCGTGCTGTCTTGAACACTAGGAAAACCCAACTATTAGAAGAGACTTTGGACAAAAAACACTGATTAGAAGAACTTCACCAACTTTAATGTCCTTTTTGAAAATGTTATTTTTGGATTGAAGATGTCACACGAGGGATTGGATATTCTTTTCCTAGCTCACTTTGATTGAGAAATTTATTTTCTATTTCATTGTAAAATGTTTATTTTTCATGCTACATTACATCGTTTGACAGAGTTAAGAGACTCGGTTTTATTTTTTCTGTCCTTTTTTTTCAAATTTCTATTCTCATAAACCCGAGCCTTATTGTTTCTAACCCGACACGCCGCCCCGACGAGCTCCGGGGATGGTTTGGTTCCTCAAGTAGCATCAGAGATTAGCCACCGCTGCTGAATGTTTGGAGCATTTACAAGTTTTGCAGTTTTCCTCTTCCTCCTCCTATTTCTCCTCCTCCCTCACTTTCCTCCTCCTCCTTCCTCTCCTCCTCTTCCTCCTCCTCCTCCCTCTCCTCTTCCTCCTCCCCTCCTCCTCCTCCCTCTCCTCCCTCCTCCCTCTCCTCCTCCTCCCTCTCTTCCTCCTCCCTCTCCTCCTCCTCCTCCTCCCTCTCTTCCTCTTCCTCCTCCCTCTCCTCCCTCTCCTCCTCCTCCTCCCTCTCTTCCTCTTCCTCCTCCCTCTCCTCCTCCTCCTATTTCCCCTCCTCCTCCTTCACTTCCCTCCTCCACCTCTCTCTCTTCCTCTTCCTCCTCCCTCTCCTCCCTCTCCTCCTCCTCCTCCCTCTCTTCCTCTTCCTCCTCCCTCTCCTCCTCCTCCTATTTCCCCTCCTCCTCCTTCACTTCCCTCCTCCACCTCTCTCTCTTCCTCTTCCTCCTCCCTCTCCTCTTCCTCCTCCTCCTCCTCTTTCACTTCCCTTCTCCACCCCTCTCTCTTCCTCTTCCTCCTCCCTCTCTTCCTCTTCCCCCTCCCTCTCCTCTTCCTCCCCTCTCTCTTCCTCTTCCTCCTCCCTCTCTTCCTCTTCCTCCTCCCTCTCCTCTTCCTCCTCCCTCTCTTCCTCTTCCTCCTCCCTCTCTTCCTCCTCCTCCCTCTCCTCCTCCTCCTCCCAGCAGTTCTGGCTAATTCTGATTGAATATTATGTGGTAATAATAACTGGAAGGAACCGAATCGTTCGTTCCAGCTGCAGCTTCTCAAAAGCAGAAATCATCTTAAAGTTTAACCTTTTGAGAAATAGATTTAACGTTCATCAGATAATCCACAACATATTGGCTGTTTAATAGAAATTACACTGACATTCTTTATTGATGATGTGTATGGTGACCAAAGTGAAAGAGAAAATGAATCCTAATAAAGTTATAATTCCTGGAATGAATTTCATATTTGCAAGTTTCTTGTTTGAAACTTTTATTTTTTTTTATTTGCTTAATATTCTTGCTTGTTAGTGTTTCATCTCTTTGATCTGTTAAAGAGGACGTACCATGCACTTGTATTTTGGGTTTCTACTAGAACGTGTTGATATGCTTGTAGTGGCCATTTGTTGGAAAAATCAAACTTAAAGGTCCCATATTGTAAAAAAAAGTGAGATTTTCATGTTTTTTTATTATAAAGCAGCTTAAGTCCCATATAAATACTGTGAAAGTATTGAAATGCTCCATCCACAAGGACGTTTCAAAGGTAGAAACTCTGCCTTTGAAACAAGCTGTCAGGATTTCTGTCCATTTGTGATGTCACAAATAAACAATATTTAGACCTTTTATGCAGTTTTAAACAAAAACAATCTAAATGTGTCCCAGTTTATTCCTGGTTGCAGTGTATGTGAATGTCATCAACTGACAGGAAGTACACATTGACCCAAACTGTTGCCTAGCAACGCAATCCTGTTGCAATTCCGTCGAAATGCGCTAAAACGGAGCGTTTCAGACGGAGCTTGAATACAGATATATTCAGGCTGACAGTATGAGGAAAATAAAGGTTGTTTTGAACATTACAGCATGTAATATTCTTATATAAACACAAAATACAAGTATGATCCTGAAAATTAGCACAATATGGGACCTTTAAATCAAAGAGCCACTGATGCATCATGGGTAATGTGGTTTATACAGGCAAAAGAGTCCATAGTCCATGCAGAATGTCTGTTTCTAATGATTTATTTATCCCAATATAACATAAAATAACATATATATGTATATATATATATATACATATATATGTATATGTATATATATATATATATATATATATATATATATATAACCACAGTGTTACCCAATTCATAAACAAAAGTAAACAAAATACTAATCATGTAAAAAACTATCCTAAATATAATATATCCTAAATATACTAAACAAGAAAATAGTTCAACTCTAAATAAAGTAAATATCTAGAGTAATAAATCAAACAATACTACTTATTATTAATTAAACAACAACTTTTACTTACAACAAGTAAATAGCTCCTACAATGCTTTAATGCTAAAACAAAAACGCTCAATTATCCTCCTACCGGCCGGGCAGCACCTCTTCTCACACTCTGAAATGCTCTATTTGAGCTCCTTTGGGATCTTTTGTAACTTTTCAGACCTTTTACATGAACAAACAAATTATACAACTCTCTAAATTAAAGAGAAAAAGCCTCATAGGTCCTCTTTAAATTAATACTGCTGCTGCTCAATACTGACATGTAGACAGATAGCAGCAGTCTACATGTTGATGCTGCCCCCTGCAGGCAGAGAAGAGAACAGCGGCATCAGATCTAATACTGCTGCCCCCTGCAGGCGATGAGTATTACTGCAATTTAATAACTTGTGTTTTTTGTTTTTTTGTGGCTTTACATTTTTTTAATTTATATATTTAAATAAAATGAAATAATTCATAAAATTGAGTTGAATATACAGCTCTTCAATAAATATTACTCAGTGGATATTGAATGTTTAAATATATATACATATGCATGCTTTTAGTACAGTTTATTATCTGACAAGTAAATCTGTGCAATAAAACAAGTAATGTGTTACACGTTACAGCAGGAAAACCACAGGTGTGAATAATAAAGTTAATGATGCTTCAGTCTCAGGGTCCTGGTGTTGTTCGTTCTGCTTCACTATCACATGTCACAGCTCAATGGGACACTCACAGAGCCGTTGATAATGTTGTTAGTCACAACTGTGACTTTTCCTACTATGACAAAATACTGTGGAAAAAGGCCCATCAAATAGTCATGTGTTCAGACTCCAAATAACACCCAGGTTTATTGTTTATTTTTCCAATATTTAAAGACACGAGTCAGTATATGCTGCTACTGGCTTCCTCAACTCAAACTAAACTTTATTAAAAATAAAATAAATAAAGAATAACAAAATAAGGACCAAAATAAATTACTATTAATAATTATTTACCTGATAGATTTTTTTTATCTTGTCTTTATCTGCTGTTTTAATTCAATTTTATTTTATTGTCCTTGTTTTTATTGTTTTATCATAAATGTTATGATCATCTGCTTTTATGTTAGGAAGTTTGTGTTGCATTTCTTACTACTACTTGACTAGACTACTTCAACTAACTTAGAAAATATGAAATATAAACGTAGAATAACAATAACAGTTACATACTATAGACAATAGAAAGTGTGCAAGTTACAATTTTTGTTTTAAATTAAAAATGAAATGAGGTTTATTACAGGACTAAAACCTAATTATTATTAGAATTATATATATACATATACAATAATAATAATAAATATTATTATTATGATTAAGATAAGATAAGATAAGATATTCCTTTATTAGTCCCACAGTGGGAACATTTTCAGTGTACAGCAGCAAAGGGGATAGTGCAAAAAACAGGAAGCATCAGCTAACACAGTAAAAAAAAGAAAAACAAAGTTAAGCAAAATATGAACAATTTAAATATAAGGAAATATATTTATAAAATATATAAAAAATAATATAATAATAATAATAATAATAATATAAAAATAGATATTAAAAATATATACAAATATAGTATTGATTATTGTTATTATTATTATTATTATTATTATTATTATTATTATTATTATTATTATTATTTGATTATAGCTAGTTGTCAAATACCACACTGACAAATTTGTTAAATTGCTGAACAGGTCGATTAGTGACGTCACCAGACAACCTGACAGCGTTGTTGCAACACGTCGTCCGTGTTGACGTCACCTGGCGTGACGTGTCTGCGTCAACACAACAGAACATGGCGGACCCTGAGGAAGACGCTCTGCAGGGCAGCTGGTGAGAGAGCGTCTATTACCGGACTAACATCAGGACAGGCGGGCTTTAACGGCTGTCAAACAGTCCTGTCGGTTTCACCGGACTGTATTGAACGTTTAGTAACTAGAGATGAGTCTGCTGACGGTGATGTAACCGGAAACCAGCCCGGTAACCGTTAGTGCTAGCTTTAAACTAGCAGCTAGCAGCTAGCTGGAGATGAGCTGGTTCTGATCAGCAGCCTGCTGGTTACACAGACTCAGACTCAGAGACTCAGACTCAGAGACTCAGACTCAGACTCAGAGGTTCAGACTCAGAGGCTCAGACTCAGAGGTTCAGACTCAGAGGTTCAGACTCAGAGGTTCAGACTCAGAGGCTCAGACTCAGAGACTCGGAGACTCAGACTCAGAGACTCAGAGACTCAGACTCAGAGACTCAGACTCAGACTCAGAGACTCAGACTCAGACTCAGAGACTCAGACTCAGACTCAGAGACTCAGACTCAGAGACTCAGAGACTCAGACTCAGAGACTCAGAGAGAGATCCGTCTCAGTGTTTCTGTTTTCATCTCTTTATTACTCGCGTTGACATGTTTGGAGACAAAATCTGCTCAGCCAGCAAGTTAACTAGAACTAGAGATATAGATAGACAGACAGAGAGCCGGTGTTCTGTTCTGCTTCCCTTTAAATCCAGAACCTCAGACCTGAACCTCTCTGAACCTCAGACCTGAACCTGAACCTCTCTGAACCTCTCTGAACCTGAACCTCAGACCTGAACCTCTCTGAACCTCAGACCTGAACCTCTCTGAACCTCTCTGAACCTCAGACCTGAATCTCTCTGAACCTCAGACCTGAACCTGAACCTCTCTGAACCTCTCTGAATCTCAGACCTGAACCTCTCTGAACCTCAGACCTGAACCTCTCTGAACCTCAGACCTGAACCTGAACCTCTCTGAACCTCTCTGAACCTCAGATCTGAACCTCTCTGAACCTTAGACCTGAACCTCCAACCTGAACCTCCAACCTGAACCTCAGACCTGAACTGAACCTCAAACTTGAACCTCAGACTTGAACCTCAGACCTGAACCTCAGACCTGGACCTCAGACCTGAACCTCAGACCTGGACCTCAGACCTGAACCAGCTCCAGGTTGTTCCTCTGGTGCACGGATGCAGGTTTGGTTCCAACATTAGTGGACTCATGTTAACGGGGGTTTAGGTGTCCTCCTGTGAAATACTTAATTTCCTGCGTTCTGGTGATTTTTCTGAACCAGTTTCTGGTGAAATGTTTTTATTTATCTGAAGGAACATCGATGTTTGTTCTTTTATGTTTTGTCCAAATAGTAATTATTTTAGTGGAGTAAGACAGAACTGAAGAAAGCATCATAATACGAGTCATTCCTTTAAAGTCCTGCTTGTAAAACTTGAATGGATGTTAACGTCCATTAATGCAGCTGTATTACTGTATTACTGTTCCGTAGCCGATCCGGGTTCACACATCTACATCCTGCCATCCCTCCCTCTGGGTGTCTGTGTGAGGAAGTCGGTCCAACTGTTTCACTTCCGCTCTCATCAGATGTCCTCTGCAAGCACATTTAAAAAAATGAAAGTTAGAAACAGGAAGAAATGTAAGGCCAGATTCAATAATGTTAAAGAATGCACATGCTTGACTGCATGGGATTTCTGTCAGCCGCCACAAGATTCAGGCGGCAGGTGGCAATTAAAAATATTAAAATATAATGGAATATAATGCAGTAAAGCTCTCTAATATTAATTTTCTCATTTATTCCCTGCTGAGTCAACGCCCACATGTAGTCAGGATTTACTCAGTCATCCTCTTTTGTGTCCTTTGATTGGGGAAGTAACCTCTTTAAATGTGCATGTGTCACTTCTTCACCTCAATGATGCATTCATTCATTTTAATTAATTTATAAACGTATGGACTTTAATAGTTCATATTTATTTCAGCACGATTTCTGCTCGGCTTCAAAACTTTCTGCACATTCAAAACAAATCCCAGATCTACATGTGTTCTCTGAGAAGTCGAGGAAGTTGAGAAAAAATAGACGTAATTTTATGAAAATAAAGTCATAGCATTTTGAGAAAAAAGTCATAATATTATGAGTAAAACATTGTAATATGTGGAGGAAAAAAATACTTAATATGTCTAGAATAAAGTTGTAATTTAATGAGAATAAAGTCATACGTCAAGAAAAAAAGTCGTAATATTAGAAGAATAAAGTCGTAATATGTTGAGGAAAAAAGACGTAATATTATGTCCAGAATAAAATCGTAATTTAATGAGGATACAGTCATAATATGCCCCGAAAAAAAGTTATAATATTATGAGGATATAGTGGTAATTTTACGAGGAAAGAATTAGAGAATTTAATACTCTGTAGTAGTAAACAGTTGAGAGTAGGGCTGCACGATTATGGCCAAAAAGCTCATCACCATTAATTTCATCAATATTCAGATCACGATTATTTATCACAATCATTCATTGATTTTAGGGACAAAACATTTTTATTGCACTTTCAAATCAAATCTTTGCATCAAAATAAGACTGGTTCTTATTCACAGAGCATCTCCTAGAAGCAAACGACAGCTCCCCAAAGGTGAAGCCCAAACTGTTGGCCGGCTGTTAGTGTAGGAAGCGTCTGATTTGATATGAACACGGCGCGCATTTTAAACGTCAATAACACAATCGATCACGTTCATTCAATCGTGGGAACCCAAAATCGTGATCATGATTAATATTTGATTAATAGCGCAGTTCAAGATGAGAGCAGTCGTGTGTCAGGTTTCACCAATAAGCACCTGATATTCTTATTATTATTATTATTATTATTATTATCAGAAAAAATGAAACCAGTTATTATGAGTCAATATAAGGCAGCAGCTGGAGAACATCTGGGGACCTGGTTTTCTCCAGACAGCTGAGATCAAAGCTCAGTCATGATGACGTGAAAGGCAGCCAGACTCTAACAGAGCAAAGGAGCTACAGGTCGGAGGAAAGACGCCTCACTGCAGTCCAGACTTTATATGACTGTGTTAGATATTAGAGCAACTTTTACTCCTGTCCTCCCCGTGGACTCCTCCTCCACCAGCAGCCAGCTCTCTGCTCCGTCTTCTTTCAGTTTTATGGCTGATTGAGACATTTTTGCGTCTATTAGTCAAGTTCTAGCCGTTCTTATTGATTACCACCGAAGCTCCGCTGCCCAAACAATAGCTGCTCTCATGTAATATGCTTAACATTATATGATTAAATAACCTTGAAGTTGTCAGTAAACTATTGGACTTGTCGTGACTCAGAGAGCTGGGCGTATGGAGATAAATATCATCATAAATGAATTCCCTTATCTTTATGTGTCATCATCATATCTGCCTGGAATGGAAACTCACCGGTTAACTCATCGACACGTTTCACTGCATTTAGTCATTTCATTATTGTGGTCATTTGTAGAACAACAATTACATGGGATTATATAGATATTAATAAACATTTAGTTAACAAAACGTCCAACATAATTACAAGTGCTCATTACAAATTGACCAAAGTGACGGCTTCAAATTTATGATTTTGTGCGACCAGCATTCAACAGACCTTTTTCCACAGCAGACATTGTGACACGTGGCAGCAGGAAAAGCACAGGTGTATTTAATGACATTAATTATGGCTGCATTCCTCTCAGGGGAGGTCCTGGTACTTTGCGTGCTGTTTCCACTCTCGCTGGAATAACATACTGTCTGGGACACTCAGTGACATCGTTAATGTTATCAACTCCACCTGTACTTTTCTGGCAACGACAAGTTGAAATGTGTGCTGTGAAAAAGGTCTATCATCATTTAATGTTTGATTTGAAGTGACTCAAATAACTGCAAACTTTGTTACTTTATTGTTTAATCTCACATTTAAACCACTAATCATTTCAGAATCAGCTAAATGTGTCTTTATTCACAATATAAATAGACTTTATGATGACTTTACAACCATTGTGGGAACTGTTGATACTTATTATTGAAATCTTGTCTTTGTTTTTATGAACATTTAGACTTCTGTTTCAGCTCTTTTTGTAATTGTGTGCTGGTCTTGTGTGTGTCTCTCTTCAGGGACCAGGATCTAGCTGAGGCTCTGGACTCGGGCGGCTCCGACATGGAGATGGAGAGAGGGGTCATCCAGGTCCAGGAGCACTCGGCTCAGCACAGGGCCAAGATGTGGAAGGTGAGAAGCATGTCAGGAGTCCGTGAATACATACTGGAAGTGACTGCCTGTTACAAAAAGCAGTTTCACTTTGAAATGTAAAAGTTGAATATTAGCAATGTTCAAGATATTGTGTTTGAATTGAAATCAGTAAAGCTTCCAGGGTAGGATTTACACCGACCTACCCTCCGTCTGGCCTTGATGCCCCGCCCACACTGCCCCGGCTGATTTAGCTGTTTTCTCCTCCGTCTTTCCTGTCTATGTTTTTTATGCACCAGTGTCTTTCGTTGAGATTCTGAATTCTTATTGGGCAACATCAAGTGAAACGCTGCGCACGTAACCAGCGGTGGGTTAGATTTTGAGCCTGGTATGAACTGCTGGAAAACCTCTATCACGAGATTTAGACACAAATGTTACCCCAGGATTCCACCGGGCACAGCTGTTCCTGCTGCGACATGTTCCTGCTGCGCCGTGTTCCTGCTGCGACGTGTTCCTGCTGCGACGTGTTCCTGCTGCGACGTGTTCCTGCTGCGCCGTGTTCCTGCTGCGACGTGTTCCTGCTGCGACGTGTTCCTGCTGCGTCGTGTTCCTGCTGCGACGTGTTCCTACTGCGACGTGTTCCTGCTGCGATGTGTTCCGTGTTCCTGCTGCGACGTGTTCCGTGTTCCTGCTGCGACGTGTTCCGGCTGCGACGTGTTCCGTGTTCCTGCTGCGACGTGTTCCGTGTTCCTGCTGCGACGTGTTCCGTGTTCCTGCTGCGATGTGTTCCGGCTGCGACGTGTTCCTGCTGCGACATGTTCCGTGTTCCTGCTGCGACGTGTTCCGTGTTCCTGCTGCGACGTGTTCCGTGTTCCTGCTGCGACGTGTTCCTACTGTGACGTGGCGACGTGTTCCTGCTGCGGCGTGTTCCTGCTGCGGCGTGTTCCTGCTGCGGCGTGTTCCGGCTGCGACGTGGCCACAATGCTTGTGATTCCACCAGACGCACCGCAGTGCGTTTCCGAAGCGTCCCAGAAGAGTCTCCGCTCGGCTCCGTTTAAAATACTTAACCATTTTTGACGGAGTGTCTCCTTTGCTGGTTGAGGGGATGCACCCAAAATGCGAGCCTTCTCCTCCTACTAACGGGCGCTGTTTATGAAATATAGATACAAAATAATCATGAGGATGAATGTATTTTTTAGGGATGTTAAGCAGCCCTAATATTTTTAACAACTCAAACACAGCCAGAAATCTTTGATCCATGTCGTTCACAACTAGACTTTTAACGGTATTAACTTTGTCGTTAGGCTGCAGCACAACAAAAGTGGGAAATAACAACGATAAACTACTTACAAATATTGGTAATTTGTAAATGCTTTATTTATTTATTTATTTATTCATTTAACTGATCATCATTAACCCTTATTTTAAATTCATTATATCCGTGGACTTTAAATCATTGTTTTATGTGATGGCCTTGCTGCCCTGACATTTGGCCTTTGTGCCCTCAAAAAATAATTGACAAACACCTACGACCAAGTGGCCTAACCTCTGAAATGATAAAAGTCGAGGCCTGATTGTTTCTATTGTTAGAGTCCACGTGTCGTAAAGGTTAGAACGACGAGTCAACAGACTGGAAAGACCAGCGTCTCAGGCTCATATAATGTAAAGGACATCATGTCTCTGTGTGACACACCCGAGATTAAGGCATCAGTTCTGTGTGAAACAACATACCAACAACATATTTTACAGGCTAATTATGAGGCCAAATGCTGAAAGGTTAACCAACCAACCAACTCTTAGGTGGTGCAGCTTGTAATCATTCTCATCTGGTAAATAACTAAAGTTCATTTATAAAAAAAAAGAAGATATTACTGTGATTTCTGTTTGTCTGTGAATATCACACGTTAATATCTGAAGCCGTACAGCTACATCTCTAGTTGTTCATTAGTGGAGCATCAGTGGAGTCACAGATCAGTGTCAGTCTTTGTCATGTGTTTTATAGCTGTATATATATTTGTATATGTATATGTACTGTATATAGCTGCATGTTTAGAAATGATTCCTTCTTTTGTGTCGGCAGATCGCTCTAAATGTCTCTGGCAAAGGGGACAGCCTGTCTCCGTGGGACGGCGTCCTGGATTTACCAGAACAGACCCTCATTCACAACCGCAGTCAACAGCTGATCGGTGAGTAAACCAATGTGCTCCTAATTCCTCCACACAATCCAGGATTTTAGAATTACTGCTGATAAAAGTACGTAGTCAGCACAAAACAACGAGGTGAATTAAGTTCAGCAGCGAGCTGTTGATGAAAAGAACCAAATATAATTTAACCAAGACATAAAGTAATAGAAAGTCCACGTACAAAATAGTAATAATACAATTATTATTGGGTCAATACACCTCCTAGGATGTTGGGTTATTTAGACGAGGATTAGTCCTTTTAGAGAGGTGATCTGGTTTGTGCCGTTTACTTTAAAGAACTCCACTGATTTAACTCATCAGAGTCTGTATACAGGTGTTGGGGAGTCCTACTGCATACGTGTTGCATATAGTTGTATAAAGATTTTTATGGCTGCAGAAGAAGCTGCACAAAATCACACAAAAAAAGAAAGACTGCAAGTTTGAAAATGAGAAACATCTGGAGGACTTGGAGAGAAGTGATGTTACCAGACCGCTGTAGCTCGAGGCGACGTTAGCCGCTACTAGTGGTGCATTCTCGTGCTCCTCGGATGGTCTCATTTCCTGAGATGGGAAGTCGTTCTTCCGTCTTCGGTATGTTCGTGAGCTTTGAGTTTTAATGTGGAAACACCATTGACGCTACAAAGAAGATGTGTAGTATTATAATGCTCAAAGCGTTTAAACTCCGGCTGTCAAAGAGATGATAAGGCGTTAACGCAAATTAATTTTAACGCCACTAAGTTCTTCAATGCATTAACGCAACTACTTTTACTGCTCTGTTTTAAAGCTAGAGTGAAAATACTGGTATCATATGAAACTATAAAACCTGATGAATCCATCGGTACTAACCATGTCATACTAGCTCACCATGAAGGAGGCTAAATAACGCTCCAAACTTACACTAAATTTGGCGAGGAATTGATTTCCAATAATAAATATATACATACATTTGCATAAAGCAGCATATTTGTCCACTCCCATGTTGATAAGAGGATTAAATACTTTAAGGTACATTTAGAACAGTTAAAAAATGTGAGATTGATTTGCGATTAATCACGATTAACTATGGACAATCATGCGATTAACTGCCCGAGTTTAACGACACGTTGATTTGCTGTTTCCAGTATTTATGTGACAACGAAGATTCATTGCCTAAAACCACTAAAATATTGCTTAACCTGACTTGTTATCAGGGTTAATGCTAATAAATAATCTACGGTTACAACCTAATACCGTATTACAAAGTACATTACCATCAACCCAACCTTTACTTCTTGTTTCTGCGTAACATGACGTCAACTCGGCAAGTCGTGTACCAACATTTCCGCCAACTTTCTGAGTTGTTGTTCCGACTTGAGGGGGCGTTGGCGTGAATTTTCACAGCAGAGAAGAAGAGAAGAAGAAGAAGAGAAGGTTGTGTGTTCATTATGGGCCAATATCTGAAGAAGATCGTCATCATTTCAGAGGAACAAATGACTTTTATTAGTCTGCTCAAGCTGACAACACGATATGGTACAGCTCAAAATAGAAAACCTCTTATGAGAGCGGTGCCCAGAAACACAAGATATACAGAAGAAGTGCTCTTTTCATGCATTATTTAACAGTAGAGCTAAACCTATGATTAGATTTCTACATTCTACATTTCTCTGCTTCTTGTTTTTGAATGTGGATGTTCCACTTTTGTTGGTGATGTTTGTATAAAGAGGTTCTGTGTTGGTTCCCATGTTTAGACCAGCTGGACGTATCAGAGGAAGAGAGGAGTGACATGGTGTCTGATGTCGAGTCAGTCATCACTTTCTACTGTAAGTCCCGAAACATTTCCTTCAGCCCGGAGCTGAGCTGGCCGCACCTCCTCAAACCTCTGCTGGGCCTTCACCTTCCCCGCAGCGACCTCTACAACTGCTTCTACGCCGTCATGAACAAATACATCCCCAGGTGAGCTGAAAGCCTCTTTCACACATTCAGTCTGTCCCTGAAACGTTCAGGAACATTTCCTGCATCGGCTCCTGTGTGAATGAGAGCAGGGATCGATATTTGATATTCAGGGAAGCGAGCGAACCAATCACAAGACTGAATGCACGACTTGTTTACAGCATTTACTCCAATGCTTTTGCAGGTGATTTGATAACTAACAATAAATAAATATGTGAAAACTGTCCGAAAAATATTAGTAAAATATGTGAAGTAATAGTTAAAACTGTCCAAAAAAATATCCGGAAAAATGTCTGAAAAATATCCAAAAAAATATGTGGAAAAAAATCTAAAAATATTAGTAAAAATTGTGAAAACTGTCCGACAAATATGTGAAAAATGTCCTAAAAAACAGCTCCTCGTCTGCCATGTTCCTGAAAATACCAAGAGACGTCTTCCGCCGCATAGATATAGAAACGTAGATACATCGTTTGTGATTAGACGTGCCATCTTGGAGTTGGTCAAGATCCGCTAGTAAACAAATAGAATGTGTTATTGAGAGATGCAGACTTCTCTACAAAATCAACTGTAATTTGCTTAATTCTGAACCGATTTTCATAAAATGTAGTTTGTTAGAATTGTGAGAAATTGAACATGATATGATGCAGATGCATAGTGGCAACGTACAGAGAGCAAAGTGCACACGTAGCACCGGCATTGCCCCATCTTCTTCTTCTTCTTCTTCTGTTGTGTTTTATGGCGGTTGGCATCCATAAGTGTTGCTGCTGGACTGTCCCTCGCCCCATCTATTCCAGCATTACCATGGCATGTGTGAAAAGGCGCAAGAGAGAAATGTTTCTGTATGTAGTGCATTGTGAATAACATCACTGGCGGTGCCTGAAAGGTTATCCCAGTAATTTACCAGGAGCTATGACTTGAGTTGTAAAGAGTGTTTGTCCGTTTCAGGGACTGCGTACCAAGCGGCCGACCCTTCCACCTGTACAGACTGCTGCTGCAGTACCACGAGCCGGAGCTCTGCTCCTTCCTGGACACCAAAAAGATCACACCGGACTCCTACGCCATCAACTGGGTACGGGCTGTCTTCTCCGAGTCATTCCGACATGTAATTCTGACCGTGTCTGAACTCCTGTCCGTGTTTATGTTTCCTCCATAGATGGGCAGTCTGTTCTCCAGCCACTGCCCCGCCGACGTCACCCAGGCCTTGTGGGACTGCTACCTCCGGCAGGCTGACCCCTTCCTCATCTTCTTCCTCATGCTCATCATCCTCGTCAACGCCAAGTAGGCAGCCGCTAGTGGAAGCTACACAGAGACGTGATCAATCTGAGGAACCTTTAATGTAAAGTTTGATTTGTGTTTGTGTGATTTCCCCTCAGAGAGGCCATCCTAACACAAGAAGGAGTCAGCAGGGAGGACATCATCAGTAAGTTTGACCTACTGCTGTTTTATTTGTGGCTTTGTTCTCATGTTGAACTCTGGAGTTAAACGAGAGGTTTTCTTTACCACAGAAATGCTGGAAGAGTCTCCTTCTCACCTGGAAGCAGAGGACATTGAAGATCTGTTTTCTCTGGCTCAGTATTACCAGAGTAAGACGCCTCTGTCTCTCAGAAAGGTAACGAGCTGTTTGTGTTCGGTACATCTGGAGTAGAGCTGACAGAGCTGCACAAGAGGACTCATTGTTTGATTGTGTGTTCGGTAGATGAACCAGAATCTGTTTGGTAGCAGCCTGGTGGCTCTGAAAGAAGAGGACACTGACCTGAGTCAGGCTCTGTGTCTCCCTGTGTCTGTCCCCGAGATCCTGCAGGCCAACCAGCTGCAGCAGGTCAGTATTAACACTCAGCTTACTATTCACTAAAGTTCTCCATGTGAGTAGAAAGAAAGAGAAGATAATGTAATAATTAGGGATATCACGATACCAGAAATGTAATAGTCGATACCAGAGGTTTGGACTCGAGTCAGACTGGAGTCACACATTTGACTTTATACTCGACCTGACAAAATCAAATGCAACTTGCAACTCAACTTGGACTTAAGACCAGTGACTTGGGACTTCACTTGGACTTGAGCCTCTTGACTTGAAAAGCCCTCAGCCCAAAGCTGAAAAACTGTTATTTAAAAAGTGTGTGCGTGATTTGTGTGACTCTGAGTGATCAAACAAACCTCTTTTGGATGCGAAAAAATGCTGTCCGAATTTTGCCATCGACTTGGTACCGAATCATCGGTTCTCGTGATAATAATGTATTTTCCTTTCAGGACGGGGTTCGTTTCTTTGTGGTGGATTGTCGGCCTGCAGAGCAGTACAACGCTGGCCACCTGTCCACGGCCTTCCACCTGGACTCTGACCTGGTGAGAGGAGACAACACTGATGTTCTGTGTTAATGTGTATGGGAACATATTCATGTTTACAGAGTAATAAATGTGTTTTCTCTTCTTCTCCCAGATGCTCCAGAACCCGTCTGAGTTCGCTCTCTCTGTGAAGTCCCTGCTGGAGGCCCAGAAACAGTCTCTGGAATCGGGCTCCATCGCCAGCGGAGAGCACCTGTGCTTCATGGGCAGCGGGAGGGAGGAGGAGGACATGTACATGAACATGGTGCTGGCCCACTTCCTGCAGGTGAGGGACATGAGAAGAGAAGAATCAACATTGGTGCTCTGAGGTTATCTGCATCTTTACTAATTAACGCTTTTCTGTTACAGAAAAACAAAGAATATGTCAGCATTGCTAAAGGAGGTTTCATGGGTAAGTAGGAGAACATGAAGAATACTGAGACACGCGGGGTCATGAGCTTTAAACTCTGTGTAGATCCACGACTAAAACTTCACAGAAAAACAAATATCCACATGTTCTTCTCGTCAGAATGATAAAGCTGTGTGTATGCCTGGTTCTGTTTTATAACTTCATAATATTATGTAACTAGGTTTAATTGCCCGAACCTCATTCCCAGCTGTCATTATCAAGGTTTCCACAGTACTCACATCAAAACAGACTTTATAAAAAGCTTCACATTAAATGCTAAGATGAAAAGAATATCACTATAGGCAAATAAAATGCTGCCTCTGATGTGAACAAAAGAAAACACAAGTAATACATTGAAATAAAGTTTTGATGCACAATTGCTGTGAAGACAAAAAAGAAAATCACACAATCTGTGAAATTGGCAATGTAAACAATGCTTTATTATTAGATTATGTCTCTCACCCTGTGTTGGAGTCCAAATTATGATTTTTAATATTAACTTTAACATGGCTTTTTGACCACTGAGAGACATTTCATTTCATTATTCTACTTTAATATCAACCCTTATGTACGTCAACAACAATTTGTTTGTGGAAAAGATGAAAACGCAGCACAAAACGGTCTGAATAAGAAAGGAAAATAAAAATAGCCAATGAAAGAAGTCAGTGGACTCTGAGGGAAGGTCAACCTCACATGGTCTGATGTTTGCTTTAGGTGCACACATTCTTATAAATTATAATTATAAATATAAATTATAAATACACGTTTATGTTGGGAAATGGCGAATGTATGTTTTCTTTGTGTGAATACATCGTTTATGTATATTTGGCCCAGTTTGGATATCAGTGAGGAGTGTAAACTCAGTGAGGTTTGTGTGATTTCAGCGCTCCAGAAGCACCTGGTAGACATGAACATCGAAGGTCTGGACTCTTCATACCTCCACTGGATCGTCAGCACGTCAGGATCTCACAGCAGCCTCAGCTCTGCCGACGTACGTAGACACAAACATTTAGACTAATTAGTAGAAGATCAGTGAAGTTTGTCTTCAGCTCCGTGTTGGGCACACTTTGACTTCTTCTTTCCCTGATACAGGGAGAGTCACTAAGCAGCCCCGGAGACGGTAAAGGAGTCAAGTCTTTGGTCAACAAAATGACGTTCGCTCTGAAGTCCAAGTCGGTAAACGTAAAGGAGAAGATGATCAGCTTCATCGAGAACACCTCCACGCCCGTAGAAAGGTGAGGTCCTACTTCCTCCTCTGAATCCCTCACTGAGAAACCTCCACCCCTCAAACACAAAACTCTCATCCTTCGCTTTTTCTTCTTCAAGGGTTTATAGTTTAAGTTTTCTACAATTTAAAATTGTAAGGCCTCAATTTAATATTCATCAAAATTTCAAAATGTTCAAAATGATTCCTCTCATAAATAAAATAGTAAAAATAAGAATGAAATCACTTTATTAAGAAAGCAAATGTTACACTTTGTTTTCAGTTCACGATAAATTCCACCAAAGTTTAATAATAAACATTTATTAGGTGCTGCTTTGTCATTTGAGTTTAATACATATTTAATAGAGCTGTCAAAGTTAACGCAATAATAACGCATTAATGCAACTTGTTACAATCTTTAGGTTGTAGCGGCTCAGTTCTAAAGCTAGAGTGAAGATACTGGTATCATATGAAACTAGAAAAACCTGATGAATCCATCGGTACCAACCATGTCATACTAGCTGGTCATGAAGGAGGTTAAATAACGCTCCAAACTTACACTAAAATGTGGCGAGGAAAAACTGTCATGTCCATTTTCAAAGGGGTCCCTTGACCTCTGACCTCCAGATCAGTGAATGTAAATGGGTTCTATGGGTACCCACGAGTCTCCCCTTTACAGACATGCCCACTTTATGATAATCACATGCAGTTTGGGGGCAAGTCATAGTCAAGTCAGCACACTGACACACTGACAGCTGTTGTTGCCTGTTGGGCTGCAGTTTGACATGTTATGATTGGAGCAGATTGTTTTATGCTAAATGCAGTACCTGTGAGGGTTTCTGGATCAATATCTGTCATTGTTTTGTGTTGTTAAATGATTTACAATAATAAATATATACATACATTTTGCATAAAGCAGCATATTTGTCCACTCCCATGTTGATAAGAGGATTAAATACTTGACAAATCTCCCTTTAAGGTTCATTTAGAACAGATAAAAAAATGTTGCGTTTAAGAAATTAGTGGCGTTAATGTGTTATCGCGTTAACTTTGACAGCCCTATTTTTTTAACAATACTTAAATAAGAACATACATCAATACACCTCTGTAACATTCATGCTCACAATATGACTCCGTACATAACACAACCATTAAGACACACAACAACCCACACCGAATCTAATACATACGCTGGCTCTACATTTCATCTCTTACATAATTGAGAATATAAATCACTCAACTGATCCATTAAATCTCTAATCAAGTGTGATGAATAGTTCTCTACGTCTATCACATCTACATCTATCATCACATCTTAGAGAACGAGCCTGTATAAAAGGCTGAAGTGTCCCTCTGACTGGACTGATGTGAACGACGACTCTGTGGTCATTTGATGGCTGTAAACTGACATTTAGTTGTTCTGTATTTTAATATAAGTGTACCATACCTTGTGCCTTATTCCACGCTAGAATGTCTTTCAATCTGCCCTGGCCAGAGAAGGTGATTCCAGATCGGTAAGAGCTCCCTGACATCGAGCTGTTTGTCACCAAGCATGCCCACAAACTGGCTGTAGAGCGACCCGCACCAGTCCGCCGGGCTGTAGGAGACACAGTGTCACATTAACGCATGCTACCCAACACCTCTCTCACTCATGTTAACGGCACCACCACACGTACGAGAGGTTTCAGATCTGTCTTCATGCTTTCACTAACAACGCTCAGCGCTGCTGAAGCTGCTCAGGAAGCTCCAAGCCGTCTGTACATCCACAATATCTCCGGTGTTTTTAGGTAGAACCTTTAGCTTCACTTCTGTCTGCTTGGAGATGCACTTAACAGTCTGTCTTTCCATTTCATTGTTGTTCTTCTAGACCAGGGGTCAGCAACCTTTAATATCAAAAGAGACATTTTAAACAAAAAAAAATCTGTCTGGAGCCACGAAACATGTGATCATTGTGATGAAGGTAACACAGTTTACAGTCTAAGTATATAGTATATAAGTATAATGCAGTGAGGGCCAAAGAGACAATGTACTACGAGTATTAGGGCCACATTGAGGGAAAAAACATCTGAGATTTACACAATAAAGTCATAATATTACCAGAAAAAAAGTCATATGACGAGAATAAAGTCATAACGTTACGAGAAAAAAGTCAGAAGTTTACGAGAATAAAGTCATAATATAACGAGAATAAAGTCATAAATTGAGAATAAAGTCAGAAGTTTACGAGAAAAAAAGAAAATAACACGTAAAATTACTTCTTTATAATATTACAACTTTATTCTCTAAATCTCCGATTTATTATTTTTTTCTCAATGTGGCCCTAATACTCCGTCGTACCGTCGTCCCATAGACCTACAACAATGATAAATGTAAACAAAAAGCAGTTATTGATTTCCATGTTTAAAACTCCACAGGGAGCCGCTGGAGAGGAGCTGAAGAGCTGCAGGTTGCTGACCCCTGAACTAGATGATAGTCAGGGCTATGCACAATAAAACACTAGAACCAGTTAAAAACAAACCCTGTGATTTCAAATAGCCCTGAATATCATCCCCTGACTAATGTAGCTCTGCTGGAGTATAAATGTCTCATTTAACTTCTGTCTTTATATTTAACAGCATCACCCGGCAGTAGTGGGCTCAGGAGGTCTTCATGCCATCGCTATCTGTGTGCAGCCTCGTTGTTCTGTGTATTTAATGTGACTTCTCATGTTCCTTCACATCCTTCTCTCAGTGCTGATGTGACTCTCTAAGATGTCCTGTTGTGTTTTATCTCCAGACATGTGAGCAGCAGCGACCGCGTCGGCAAACCGTACCGCGGGGTGAAGCCCGTCTTCAGTATTGGTGATGAGGAGGAGTATGATACAGGTAAACTGTACGGAGGAGTAACGCTGCCACGCCAGATAAAGAAATCACATCAGTATCATGTTATAACGTTTGTAACGTGAAAGTTTATTGTTATAACAGAATGTTTTTTTTTATGGAGGACGGAACCTGCCGATTAAAAACGACATAAATGTCTCGATACATAAATAAATATGTCATTAAATATAATATATAATTATATAAATATATAATATTAAAAATAAATGTGTCCATTAATTAATTGATAAAATGTGACATAAATTGATATTTCTGTTTTAATTTGCTTCATTATTTATTTATATTTGTATTAATTCTCTAATTTATTTACTCTTCTGTGTCATGACACTCGTTGAGTGACAGTCCCTTCATTTGCATAATGAAGCAGAAATACATAAAAATACAGAAAGAAAAGAATACAGAAATAAATAAGTTTGGGGAAATAAATAAGGGGTGAAATGCAAAGGGAAAATCATGCAGAAATAAATAAATACATACATTAAAAAATAAATAAAACAATAAATAAAAAATAAATGCAAAATTACATAAATAAATTTAAAATGTAATAAGAATAAATAAATAAATGGGAAAATGAAACCAAAGAGTAAATAAATAAGGGAATTGATACAAATATATAAATAAATAAAAAAGCAAATTAAAACAGAAATATTAATTTATTTCAAATTTTTTTAATGGCTACATTTATTTTTTATATAATTTTTGCCACATTTAATGACATATTTATGTATTTATCGAGTCATTTATTTATATAGTTACTTATTTTTGATTTTAGAAGGTTCTGTCCTCTGTAGTTTTTTCCTGTTATTACGACATACAAGCTTATAACGTCATAGCCAGAAACGTTTCTGGTTATAACAATGTGCTGTTTATCATGTTATAACATGAAACGTTTCAAGTTAAAACGTGATAACTTATTGTTATTATTTTCACATTATTATGACATACAAACGTTATAACAAGAAAATGTATGGTCGCCGTCTGGTTTTAACGTGATACTGATCTGTTTTTCTTTTTCTGCCGTGGCAGCGACACTAAGGGGCTGTTGGAAACATATTTAAATAATGTGATGACTTTTATTTTGAAAAACACCGTATGCATCTAATGCTCCCCCCTCCTCCCCTCCAGATGAGATCGACAGCTCGTCCATGTCAGACGATGACAGGAAGGAGATCGTCAACGTCCAGACGTGGACAAACAAACCAGACGTAAAGCATCACATTCCATGTAACGAGGTGAAAGAAACCGGTCACATGTTCCCCAGGTGAGTCGCCGCATGAATGGATTTAATAAAGTGAGTAAAATGATTCCTCACATGACACTATGACACCCTGACACGCCTCCTCCCCAGCTGTCATCGGGTGTACAAGGCTGGAAGTTGTACTTAAATGTGACTCATCCCCACTTCCTTAAAAATGAATGAACAGCAGGCGTCGCAGTAATCCATGAATCCATGAGTCGTAACACCGACTCTGTTAACCTGTTGTTGTTGTTGTTGTTGTTCTTGCAGCCACTTGTTGATCACAGCGACTCACATGTACTGCCTGCGGGAGATCGCGTCGAGGAAAGGCTTCGCCTACATCCAGTCCAGACAAGCACTGAACTCCGTGGTGAAGATCACGTCCAAAAAGAAGCACCCAGAACTGATCACGTTCAAGTTTGGCACCAACAACTCGGCTGGAGTGGAGATATCGGCAGTAGAGAGGTGCTTGTTGACAGATTTCACATTTCAAGACTGTCTATTTTTTATTTATGACTAGAAAAACTCAACACTCAGTGCTGAGCTGCATCTCAAATTAATCTTCAGGTTCCAGCTTTCAGATGATATTCACCACTTCTATGTGACATCTACTGTTGACGTGCTATCTCCCCCTAAAGACCACCTGCACCCCCCTAAAAGAAGTCTAAAACGGGTCTATTGTGGGTCTCAGAGGGTTAATCGTTTAGGATTAACCCTCCTAAGGATATTAAAAACTCTTTACAGAAGCTTGACAGAGAATATGTTTCTGTTTGTTGGTAGTTGATCTCACTTCCTCTGTTTTCCCTCCTCTCAGATATTTGATACCCAACGCCGGCGACGCCACCAAGGTCATTAAGCAGCAGATCATGAAGGTCCTGGACGCTCTGGAGAGCTCGTAAAGAGAGACGACGAGGTTGTCGTAGTCTGGACACAAACTGTAAGAAGAGTCTCTGTCTGCCGAGAGTGAAACCTCCCGTCTCGTCTCTCTCTCCCTGCTGGACGGAGCGGTGCGGTGTTGACTGTGAAGCGGCGTGTCGGTGTTTGGGACTTGGTGGACACGCTGCTGGCTGCCGGCCTGACGGACCGGCTGTGTGTTGAAATACTTTAGGTGCTCCCACAGTCATGCAACCATTCTCTTAAGTTAAAAATATATTATTATACTGTATGTTTCTTTATCATTGATAAAAACATGGGATCTCATTAGAGTGCAATTCTACTTTGGCAACTTTTGGCCTTAAAGTAGCGTACGGACCGACCTGTTCAACCACTACAGGACTGACCTTTTCCTTTCACTTAAAGGGATAGTTCAGGTGTTTCTCAGTGGGGTTGTATGAGGTTCTTCTCCATAGTCAGTGTATTATTACAGTAGATGGAGTCAGCAGAAACAGACGTGAGCAAAGTAATGTCCTGCTGTGGACGGAGGCAGCAGCTAAACAGATTATAGACACCTAAATAATCCCTTTCTGACGGGGAACTGAAGCTGTTATCTTTGCTCTCTTCAAAGCCACCACACTCCATTCACAAAAACAGTCATTTTACCTGTCAGAACACAGGAGTAGCTGATCTAACGCTGCTTCCATCGGTTAGTTTATGTTATTGTGAGACTTTGGTGTTTTAAAGGGTTAGTTCAGATTCACTAGAGTCTGTTTCTCTAAACTGGGGGCGTGCCGACTGCCATCTACTGTAGGCCTGTCAATAAATACTCTAAATTTGAATATATATTTGAATAGTGAAAAAGCAGCAACAGATATTCGATTGTAAAAAAGAAGCATCACTACTGCAGCTGTCTGCCTCACGAGCACAGAATGCACCGCATGACGGGAGTCACACAACGTCACTTTAATTAGTTGAAAATTGAATGTAACATTAGGAGATTAAAGTGGTGAATTTACTCGATAAAACTCACAAATTAACAAGAAAATAACTTGGATATTCTCTGAGATTAAAGTGAAAAATTTACGAGAAGAATTCACTAATTTACAAGAAAAAACTCAGACATTCTCTGAGATTTAAGTGATAATTTCACAAGAAAAAACTCACAAATGAATGAGAAAAAAAACTTAAATATTCTCTGATATTAAGGTGGTAAATTTACAAGAAAAAAATCTCAAATTTACGAGACCAAAACTTTAATATTCTTTGAGATTAAAGTGGTAAATTTAAGAGAAGAAATCACATATTTACAAGAAAAAAACTTGGATATTTTCTTAGATTAAAGTCGTAAATATACAAGAAAAAACTTGGACATTCTCTGATATTTAAGTGGTACTTTCACAAGAAAAAACTCACAAATGAATGATAAAAAAACATAAATATTCTCTGATATTAAGGGGTTAATTTACAAGAAAAAAATCTCAAATTTATGAGACCAAAACTTGAATATTCTTTGAGATTAAAGTGGTAAATTAAAGAGAAAAGCTCAAACTAAATGAGGAATAATTCAACAACGACCGTACTGATGGAGAGAACTCGGCCACAGAGAGTTGAAGATTATTATTTTATTGAGCTAAGGGGTGGATGGGTTAATCCTAATCTACCGTAGTTAATACACTGACTATGGAGAAGTAGCTCATACAACCTGACTTCAAACTCTCCCTTTTAAACATCTCAGTTCTGACTGTCTTGTTTTGTAGTGACCAGTTCTGCAGCTCAGTCGTGTCTCTTAGTTTTTCCTCTCAGAGTAGATTTAATGATCATTGATCTGGTTAAAGGAAGTTAATGCGTCAGCCAGCTCAAACATTAACATGCACATCCCCCCCATGACATGAGTCGGGTTTCTTAACTGTTTGTGATAACTCTGATTTCCCAGCAGGCCGGCCGCCTTAAATAGAAACTGTTTGAGGGTGTTTATAACAGCGTCATGTATATATTGTGTTAACTGCTCTATATTGGCTCAGACCTTTGCAATGTTTGATTTTGAAAGCATATCCTGATTGTTAGAAGATGCAGTGAAACTTAAACCAGACGTTCCCCTTTTACAGAGTTCCTAATGAGTTATAACGTCATCTCATAGCAGTCTGATGTAGCTCACAGAAAGCAGCGCTCGCAGCCCCTCTGGATTACGTCAGTATTACATCAGGAGCTCCGGTGGCTGTAGTTATTAAAGAGCCTGAGCACCTCAGTATTTATCATCCCATTCAGATTCAGTATGTGAAAGATCCCCCCCCCCCCTCGTTAACCTGATAGAAATGTCCAGGTGAGATGGATCGAGGCTGTTACTGTAACTGAAGCAACGCCGCTGTGCTTTTCACTTCCAGTTCCAGCTCTGAAAGGAACGGAAAGATAATGTGTAAAGTCATTATATATCTCTGTTTTCATCTCAGTCCTCCATTAGTCTGAACTAAGCAGCTTTAGTTTGCTTGCCACTGTTGCCTTCGGCCTCATGCCTGTGATGATGATGATGATGGTGGTGATGATGATGTGTGATATTGGCACCAGCAGTGGCAACACATCACCGTATATCTCTGCTGCTTCTCTTCTAATCTTTAACTCTGTTTTCAAACTTTTCTTCTCTCCGTTCTCGCTCACTCGTTCATCAGCGTTGAAGTCGAGTCGCGTCGGCAGCCTGAGTTTAAAGTGCTGACGGCTCCAGTTGAAACTTCTGTCCAGAGAGGGTTTACTATTATTATTATTATTATTATTATTATTATTATTATTATTATTAATATTATTATTGTCTTTTAAAAATCAATGAGGGGAGAGTTAAAAACATGGCACATTTAGAATATGGACGACAAAAACTAAAACTTGTAGACTCAAATCTGTGACGGTGTATCGGGGCCATTGAAGGTTTAAACTTTAAAATTACGGAGCCGAGGAAGGGGGGTAATGTTCAGAGAAAAAACTCTGAATTTATGAGATTGAAGTCGTAAATTTATGTGAAATTTACAAGAAAAAAACTTGAATATTTTCTGAGATTAAAGTGGTTAAATTACAAGAAAAGAACAGTCACAAATTTACAAGAAAAAACTTAAATATTTTCTGAGATTAAAATGGTAAATTTACGAGAAAAAACTCACAAATTTATGAGAAAAAAAAATTGAGTATTCTCTTAGATTAAAGTGATAAATTTAAGAGAAAAAAATAATTTACTAGAAAAAAAACTTAAATTTACGAGAAAAAACTCACAAATTTTACAAAAAAAACAATTCAGATATTCTCTGAGATTAAAGTCATAAATTTATGAAAAGAAAACTTTCAAAATATTTTTTTTTTGTTAAGGAACCACATCGCTTTGCAAGGTTGGATCAACCTCATCACTAAACAGACGCCGCAGTGAAACACCGCGGTAACGTGAGCCAGAGAATTTCTGCATTTTTTTCTTGCAGATGTATGACTTTATAATCTCAGAGAATATTCTGGGTTTTTTTTGTCGTAAATTCTGAGTTTTTTCTCTGAATATTAACCCCCCCCCGGCTCCATAATTCTTTTATTTTATTTATCTTTCTTCACTCTAGTCTCTCATAGCATTCCCATGTAATCATAATCATGCATCGTGCTGTAATTTAGTGATATCTCTTGTCAGTATTGACCGGAACGGAATTCGGTAACATCGCCGCCGGAGGACGTCGCCGCTAGTCGAAATGCAACATGTCTCGAGTGTAATTTGCACCTTACTGTACTGCTATTATTTTCTAAGCGTTTCTGTTTTTAATAAATGGAGATTATTCGACTGCAGTGTGTGGAAATGTTTCCTCTATGTTGGAAAGGAGCTATTTTCAGAACAATTACTGCCATGTGTTCAAATACTAGAATGTAACTAAGTACATTTACCCAGGTACTGTACAGTTTTCCATTTGATGCTTCCTTATACTTCTACTCCACTAGATCTCAGAAGGAAATATTGTACTTTTTACTGCACTATATTTATTTTTTACTTACAGTTACTAATTATTTTTTATATATAAAAAGTACAATATACATAAACTTAGTAGTATCTAATCTTGTAGTAATCTAAAATTCCCAAACACCAACATTAAAATGTTCTTACATGTATTAATTTGTGATAATAACAGAATAATATAGTATTCTATAAAAATATAACACTTTGAAAGGAATAAGAAACAGGTTTATTTTGCCAAGTACATACAGATTTACAAGTAAAAAAAACTTGGATATTCTCTGAGATTAAAGTGGTAAATTTATGAGAAAAAAATCTTAATTTACAAGAAAAAGTGCATATTCTCTGTGATAAAAGAGGTACATTTACAAGAAAAAAACAAAAATTTACAAGAAAAAACCTGGATATTCTGTAAAATTAAAGTGGTAAATTTACTAGAAAAAACTCACAAAATTTACGAGAAAAAAATTGAATATTCTCTGATGTTAAAGAGGTAAATTTACAAGAAAAGATTCACAAATTTACAAGAAAAAAAGTCTGATGTTCTTTGAAATTAAAGTGTATCATTTAACTCCACTTTAGTTACTTGACACTTACTAGTTACTTTATTATATATATTATATATAAAAAAGCACAATATACATAAACCTAGTAGTGTCTAATCCAATAATAATCTAACATGCTTAACTCCAATGTATTAATTAGTGATAAAAAAACTGAATAATATAATATTCTATAATAATATAACACTTTGAAAGAAATCAGAGCGGGTTTATTTTGCCAAGTACATAACATTTTAATTTGGTTTTATGCAGCTCTCTCAATGTATTTACGAAGAATAGAAATAACAGCTAGGTACAATAAATATAATAATAAAAATAAAATGTCTATATACAAGTCAAATGTTCTGGAAGTTAAAAACAATACAAGAAAGGAGCCTTCTGTATAATGAGTACATTTTACTTTTACATAAGTACATTTTTCTACTAATACTTTTGTACTTTTACTTAAGTAATATTTTTAATTGAGGATGTTTTCTTGTAATGGAGTATTTGTTTTATACTTTTCCTACGTCTACATTTACTAAAGTAAACGATCGTAATGAGTACTTCCTCCACCTCTGACTAGAACAAATAAAAGCTGTTTTTATTTCTGATTACTGTTAACAAGTCATAGTGAAACAGGAATATTATAATTTCTGTTTGTGTTGGAAAGTAAAGTAAAACAAATCCTGCAGGAAGCTCAACAGCCAGAGGCCACATGAAGAGTTAATGTGGTCTCCTCTGTCTTTAGATTTAAATAAAGTTTCATTCAAAATGTCTGTTCAGAGATAGTTCTATATAGTGTAAATAAACATTATATTCATTGTTAATAATGAGTAATATTATATGAAATATGTTATTATTAACTTTATATGTGTTGCTGATTAACCAATCAGGAAAGAGGTACATTGATTCTGATTGGCCGCAAAACACCCACCCCTGATGACGTAACTTCTCCTTTAAACTTCACAATAAAGGTTTTGAACTTTACATAAACTCTAATAATATGTCATAGAGTGACTTTAAGTCAGATAAACAATACATTTTGATGTAGAAATCATCACTATATTAAATGTAATTATTAATGACATTATGGGATCTGCTATTCCGAACTATTGTGTTGTAATGTACCTAGAGAACATCGAAGAGGTTGTGCATGGAGCAGATAGATATCTGACAAACATTCTGCTTATAGCCAGCAAAAAAGCTACAACAAGAAACTGGTATAAAGCGGAACCTCCAGGGAGAGATCACTGGTTTGAGATTGTCCGTCATATTTTTTTCAATGGAAAAACTGACATACCAACTAAAAATGAAAAACAATATCTTTGACAAAAACTGTGAAAAATGGATCATTTACATGGAACATGAAACATGAGACACGTGTTGCTGGAGAATATATATATAAATGTTTGACTGCCCCTGGATGCTCATGATGTTCAACCCAGAGCTGTAAATGCAAAATAAAAATCAAAGTTTAAAAAAAAGAAAAGAAATCATCATTATTATTGTTTTGTTTTACTGACGTCGCCCGAACTGTAGACTCTTATTTTGAAAGCCAAACTGTCAGCCGGAACTTGGTGCCCTGCCTAACTGCTCCCCTGCTCTCTGGACTGAACCAGAGTACCAGAACAACCAAAACCAGAGAACCAGGACTACCAGGACTACCAGGACTACCAGGACTACCAGGACTACCAGGACTACCAGGACTACCAGGACTACCAGGACTGTGGTGCATACATGTCTACTCTAGCTAAAGCCATGTCCAGTAAGTATATTATTTAAGTGTTGTAGTTAGTGAGCTAATGTGAACATTAACAGAGTTTATAGTAGAGCTTGTTCCTCTGAGTGTGACTCTGTTATTAAGTTATAACAACACAGTGACCCTGATCTGCTCTCTGGTGGTCTGCTCTCATCTGGTCTGCTCTCTGGTGGTCTGCTCTCATCTGGTCTGCTCTCATCTGGTCTGCTCTCTAGTGGTCTGGTCTCTGGTGGTCTGGTCTCTGGTGGTCTGGTCTCTGGTGGTCTGGTCTCTGGTGGTCTGGTCTCTGGTGGTCTGCTCTCTGGTGGTCTGGTCTCTGGTGGTCTGGTCTCTGGTGGTCTGCTCTCATCTGGTCTGCTCTCTGGTGGTCTGCTCTCTAGTGGTCTGGTCTCTGGTGGTCTGCTCTCTGGTGGTCTGCTCTCTAGTGGTCTGGTCTCTGGTGGTCTGGTCTCTGGTGGTCTGCTCTCATCTGGTCTGCTCTCTGGTGGTCTGCTCTCTAGTGGTCTGGTCTCTGGTGGTCTGCTCTCTAGTGGTCTGCTCTCATCTGGTCTGCTCTCTGGTGGTCTGCTCTCTGGTGGTCTGCTCTCTGGTGGTCTGGTCTCTGGTGGTCTGGTCTCTGGTGGTCTGGTCTCTGGTGGTCTGCTCTCATCTGGTCTGCTCTCTGGTGGTCTGCTCTCTAGTGGTCTGGTCTCTGGTGGTCTGCTCTCTGGTGGTCTGCTCTCATCTGGTCTGCTCTCTGGTGGTCTGCTCTCTGGTGGTCTGCTCTCTGGTGGTCTGCTCTCTGGTGGTCTGCTCTCTGGTGGTCTGCTCTCATCTGGTCTGCTCTCTGGTGGTCTGCTCTCTGGTGGTCTGGTCTCTGGTGGTCTGCTCTCTGGTGGTCTGGTCTCTGGTGGTCTGCTTTCTGGTGGTCTACTCTCATCTGGTCTGGTCTCTGGTGGTCTCTTATTTTTATTTTTATTTAACCTTTATTTAACCAGGTTAGTCCCACTGAGATTAAGAACCTCCTGATGACCCAGACAGTCAGCAGCAGCAACACTACGTTTTTATTTTGTTATTTTATTAAACAAATTCAGATTTACAACCACCTGGCTCATAGATCACTGCATTAGAGTAAAAGGACAAGGTGCATACAGAACAAGAACAAATAAAATATGTAAAATTATACATGAAAATAATAATAAATTAAATTAAGGGCTATGGGGCTGTACCTGTAATTCATATTAATAATAATAATAATAATAATAATAAATTAAATTAAGGGCTATGGGGCTGTACCTGTAATTCATATTAATAATAATAATAATAATAATAATAATAAATTAAATTAAGGGCTATAGGGCTGTACCTGTAATTCATATTAATAATAATAATAATAATAATAATAAATTAAATTAAGGGCTATAGGGCTGTACCTGTAATTCATATTATTAATAATAATAATAATAATAATAATAATAATAATAATAATAAATTAAATTTAGGGCTATAAGGGCTGTACCTGTAATTCATATTAATAATAATAATAATAATAATAATAATAATAAATTAAATTAAGGGCTATAGGGCTGTACCTGTAATTCATATTAATAATAATAATAATAATAATAATAATAAATTAAATTAAGGGCTATAGGGCTGTATACCTGTAATTCATATTAATAATGATAATAATAATAATAACAATAAATTAAATTAAGGGTTATGGGGCTGTACCTGTAATTCATATTATTAATATTATTAATAATAATAATAATAATAATAATAATAATAATAAATTCAATTAAGGGCTATAGGGCTGTACCTGTAATTCATATTAATAATAATAATAATAAATTAAATTAAGGGCTATGGGGCTATACCTGTAATTGATATTATTAATATTATTATTATTAATAATAATAATAATAATAATAATAATAAATTCAATTAAGGGCTATAGGGCTGTACCTGTAATTCATATTAATAATAATAATAATAATAATAATAACAACAAATTAAATTAAGGGCTATAGGGCTGTACCTGTAATTCATATTAATAATAATAATAATAATAATAATAAATTAAATTAAGGGCTATGGGGCTGTACCTGTAATTCATATTAATAATAATAATAATAATAATAATAATAATAATAAATTAAGGGCTATAGGGCTGTACCTGTAATTCATATTAATAATAATAATAATAATAATAATAATAATAAATTAAATTAAGGGCTATGGGGCTGTACCTGTAATTCATATTAATAATAATAATAATAATAATAATAATAATAATAAATTAAATTAAGGGCTATGGGGCTGTACCTGTAATTCATATTATTATTAATAATAATAATAATAATAATAATAATAATAATAATAATAATAAATTAAGGGCTATGGGGCTGTATACCTGTAATTCATATTCTTCTATTATACTAAGAAGTTTCAATGCATTTTTGTTTTGCATGAGAAACTCAGAGTGAAACACATTAAACCAGGTTTCACTTTCATATACTTGGATTTGTGCAAATAAAATTTTCCAAGAATGAGAATGTTATTAACCAGAAAGTCATCTTTGTTATTGTCCATGACAAGAACATAAACACCATAAACACCATAAACACTATAAACACCATAAACAATGTCCTTTTGAGAGAAGTTTCTGTAAGATACTATAGGGTATAAGATGTGATTAAACATATTTCTAATTATTTTGTTTGGGATTTTGATTTCACTAAAGAGGATGGCTTTAGTTATGGCAAGAACACAAAGTTGCAGACACAAATAGAGATAAAATACAATTCACAAACACTAAAAGCACTAAAATTTGCATTAAAGGAGAACTATCTGAAGACAAATGGGGGGACAAAAAGGAACTTTTCTGGGAGTCAGCTGTACAACAAGGGAGCTGAAAACATTGGCATGCCACAGAGTCTGCTTCTAAAGCCTTGATCTTACATTTAAACATGTTTAATGAGACCAGCTCCTTGATTTCCAGGTCATTTTGGAGCAGATTCCAGGCTGAGGCTGCAGAATATGCAAAAGCCCTTTCCACAATTTTTGTCCGAGCTTTTGGGACAGAGAGCACAAAGAAGTCCTGTGAACGCAGTGAATACTGTCCACAATTATTCTGCATTATAAAAACACTTAAGTATTGTGGGAGCAGACCCAGAATCACCTCCTATATATATAAAGATGTACCAATGGGAACCAACTAGGGTTTAATCCCGGAAAACAGTATGCCCGGGAATAATCCAAACTATTTCCCGTTTCTTGAGAAATATAATAACGTGAAAAACTCTGTTACATTCCATGCATAAACCAAAAAAAAACAAAAAAAACATAAATCCTCATCAGAAATTCCACAGGGTACCTTTAAGTTAACTGTGAATATTCGTGGTCCCCAGAGGATGACTCTTTTAGGTGACCCACTGACCTTTGCTCTTGCACACAATACATTTCCTAATCTAATTAGCAGATTCATGAAATTCATGTTAAGAAGAAGATAAACTGTTTTTTATTTGAAGCCGTCCTCAACACAAATCTTTTATTGATCATCCTGTAAAAAGATGAACGCAGTCAATACTGGCCACAAGGTTTTTGCGTAATAAAAGCACTTAAGTATTTTGGTCTCATGTGGTCTCATGTTGTCTCATGTGGTCTTTTGTGGTCTCTTGTGGTCTCATGTGGTCTCATGTGGTCTCTTGTGGTCTCATGTGGTCTCTTGTGGTCTCTTGTGGTCTCATGTGGTCTCATGTGGTCTCTTGTTGTCTCATGTGGTCTCATGTGGTCTCATGTGGTCTCATGTGGTCTCTTGTGGTCTCTTGTGGTCTCATGTTGTCTCATGTGGTCTCTCGTGGTCTCAGAGTTCCGGCTGGCTGTGGTCCAGCTGCAGGTGACCAGCGTGAAGGCGGACAACCTGAGCAGAGCCCGGAGGCTGGTGAAGGAGGCGGCGGGACAGGGGAGCCAAGTGGTGCTGCTGCCGGTGAGGAGGACCGGGGGACCGGGGGACCGGGGGACCGGGGGACCGGGGGACCGGGGGACCAGGGGAGGGAGGGAGGGACAGATGGCGGTCTCTGTGGGGGACAGTAGGGGAGGCTGGAGGACCGAGGGACGGAGGGAGTTCAAGATGAAAGTCTCCACTCTCTTCCTGCTGCTGTAAAACTGAACTGATCGTCTCTCCCCTGTCGTTGATACAGGAGTGCTTCAACTCTCCGTACGGGACCAGCTTCTTCTCTCAGTACGCCGAGAGGATCCCAGGAGAGTCCACTCAGGTTCTGTCAGAGGCAGCGAGGGAGAACCAGGTCTACCTAGTGGGAGGTAGGGACGCAACTGTGACCGGACTGATAAACACACCAAGGTCCATAGAGAAATATCTGAATGTTTACTTCTAATGATAATCCTGCTCAGTCGGCCCTTTTCACAGCAGCCATGTTATCATGTCATATCAGGAACACAGGTGTAACTGATCAAATGAATTATGGTTCTGTTATATTGAGTGTGTCACAGCCAGTCCAGTGAGCCAGCATGCAGTACAGTATACCAGGGCCATAATTAATGTTATTAATTACACCTGTGTTATGACATGTCTAACTGGCTGCTGTGACTTTAAAGTCTCGTGTATATGTTTACAGTATGTGTCAGATGTCATATTTATTTATTTATTAATTGTATGTAGTGTAGTATACTGTATACATGTTACGCCACCAGTGTTTCCTTCTATCTACAATATCAGGTTTTGGTGTCAGTGCCTCAGAGTTAAAGGCTAACAGACTTTCTCCACCAACAGCAGAGTTAATAAATGATTTTAGTTCAACCACTTGTGTTTTTTTTAGTGAAGTAGCAGCTTTAAAACAACGGCAGCAACATGTATTTATGGTTTATTTGACAGGGACAGATACAGTATATATAGACAAACTGAGAACAGCTGTTCAACGCAGCTATCAGTGTTTATAGAGGACGCTAGTTTACAACACCCGTCTCTAGAAGGGCTTTAATGAAACTAAGAGATTAGAACAGTGAGGTCAAAAGACGGTAAACTGGACACAGAGATACAGTAAAAACCTGTTGTGCTCATTTTCAGGTGCATACTTTACATATGTTGGGTTTCTACTAGAACATGTTTATATGTTTCAGGCTTCAGCTGTGTTTCTGTGGTGGAGAGTAGCTCGCTTTGGTGTGGACTTTGTAACTTTGCAGAACTTTTACATGCACAAAAAACTATATTTATAACTTATTAAAGGAAAGAGAAAAAGCACTGAAGCGTAATAGGGTGCAGGTGTGTTGCTGAATGAACCAGGACGTGGTAGCTCTCTTAAAAGTGGTGAAATTTGCAGCATATTTCCAGCGATCAGGTAGCGAGCTCCAGGACTTTGTTCCTTTCGGAGCAGAAGATGTTTTGCTGAATGAAGCTGCAGCTCTTTAATCTCTTCATGTTTTTGCAGAAAGGCTGAAGATTAAATCCATTTAAACATTAAAACAAAAGCTTTAGTTTACATACTGAAAAACTTAAAGTTAGCATAACCTAAAATCTTGTATTTACTTAAGATGCGGCAACGATGGTGTCTTATTTGCTTTTTGTCTATCATCGTAACTGGTTTAACCGCCATATCTCTATTCCTCATTTACATTTAAAAGTTTAGCAGCTATTGATCTACGTTAATAATTATATAACATGTTTGATAAACGGATGATGAACCGTTTACAACCGGTAAATATCAGATTAAATGTCTCCACAGAATAGTCTGCCCTTTATCAAGTCAGAGACATTTTACTGGACAATCACAGGTGATGAAGCACAATAGACTGTTTCAAGGGAATTGCGTTGCTAGGCAACAGCTTGGGTCCATGTTTACTTCCTGTCAGCTGACGTCATTCATACGACAGAGTATCAGGGCCACATTGAGGGGAAAAAAATCGGAGATTTCGAGAATAAAGTCGTAACTTTACGAGAATAAAGTTGTAATATTTCGAGAATAAAGTCATAACTTTACGAGAATAAAGTCGTAACTTTACGAGAATAAAGTCATAACTTTACGAGAATAAAGTCGTAACTTTACGAGAATAAAGTCATAACTTTACGAGAATAAAGTCGTAACTTTACGAGAATAAAGTTGTAATATTACGAGAATAAAGTCATAACTTTACGAGAATAAAGTCGTAACTTTACGAGAATGAAGTTGTAATATTACGAGAATAAAGTCATAACTTTACCAGAAAGAAAGTCATCTCCTCCTCCACTACAGAGTCAGTTTCCTCATCAGGTCCGTGTGATTCTTTCTTCAGAATAAACTCAGTTTCTTTAATAACAATCTCTTCCAGGTCCTGATACTGATGATAATGTGCTGCTGATGAGCCAACAGATGAACTATTTGGTTATTAGTGAAACCTAAAGTAGAACATCACAAGATGCTCCACGTTCCTCATTTTCACACTAAAATAACACGTAACATTACTACTTTATAATATTACGACTTCTTTTCTCGTAAAGTTCTGAATGTCTGTCTGCTTTATTACATCGTTATCTCTTCTAGCAGCAACAAAGACCTTGTCTCTGTGCTCTCAGACATCAACGGTAAAGTGTTTCTAACGTGTTGTTGACCAGGATCCATCCCTGAGGAGGACGGAGGGAAGGTGTATAACAGCTGTACGGTGTTCGGACCTGATGGGGAGCTCATTCTCAAACACAGGAAGGTACGTGGGCATCATCTACTGAACCTGTGCATCATCGAGCTCACAGAGATCACAGCAGCAGCAGGATGTTCACTTCCTCACAATGTTTCCCTTCTTGTTTCCTCCTTCAAGATTCACCTCTTCGACATCGACGTTCCAGGAAAGATCCGCTTCCAGGAGTCGGAGATTCTGAGTCCAGGAGACAGTTTGTCCATGTTCGAGACACGTAAGTGACGTCTCCTGTTGATTTGCCTGCAGCTGGACGAGCTTCACTTGACTCTTTATAATTCCTCCCACAGCGTTCTGTAAAGTAGGCGTGGGGATCTGCTACGACTTGAGGTTTGCGGAGCTCGCTCAGCTCTACAGCAGGAAAGGTGAGCGGCTGGTTGGAGCGTTGGACTGGTTTTAATGTGTGAGACGGAGAGTTGATCTGGCTGTCCTCTTCCTGTCCTCTTCCTGTCCTCAGGATGCCAGCTGCTGGTCTACCCCGGAGCCTTCAACATGACCACCGGACCGGCTCACTGGGAGCTCCTTCAGAGGGGCAGGTCAGACTCCGAGTCCACAATCACTTCACTACCTAGTGGAGACGATCACTTTACTGTTTAATGAGACTAGAGCTGTCAATAGATTAAAGCAGTTAATCACACATTCTTTATCTGTTCAAAATGTACCTTAAAGTAAAGTATGTAATCCTCTTATCAACATGGGAGTGGACAAATAGGCTTTAAAAAAAAAAAAAAAAAAATTAACTTTTTTTTCAGACATTTTCAGACATTTTTTTTTTTTTTTTTTACTTTTTCGAACATTTTTCAAACTTTAAAAAAAAAAAAAAAAAAAATTTAAGACATTTTCCGAAAAAAAATTATTTTACTTTTTCGAACATTTTTCAAACTTTTTTAAAAGTTTTTTTTTTTACATTTCTTTGACAATTTTTGAAAAAGTTTTCAAACTTTTTTTCAGACTTTTTTTTCGAACATTTTTCCGACTTTTTTAAAAGGTTGTTTTTTTAACTTTTTTTTCAGACATTTTCAGACATTTTTTTTTTTTTACTTTTTTGGACATTTTTCAGACTTTTTTTCTGACAAAACCCCCTCACATATTTAGAGGTCAGAGGTCAAGGGACCCCTTAGAAAATGGCCATGGCAATTTTTCCTCGCCAAAATTTAGCGTAAGTTTGGAATTCAGGTATTTAACCTCCTTCATGACCAGCTAGTCTGACCTGGTTGGTACCGATGGATTCATCAGGTTTTTTAGTTTCATATGATACCCAGTATCGGACTTTTCTTCTGCCTTTGTTTTGGACATTTTCTGGACCTTTTTTGGACAATTTTCAAACATTTTACAGCTTTTTTCTGACAATTTTTTGACTTTTTTCTGACATTTCTTTGACAATTCTTTTTCGGACATTTTTCCGATTTTTTTCAGACTTTTTTTTCCAAACATTTTTCAGACCTTTTTAAAAGGTATTTTTTAAAACTTTTTTTCAGCCATTTTCAGACTTTTTTTTTTTTTTTTAACTTTTTTGGACATTTTCTGGACATTTTTTCTGACAACCCCTCACATATCTGGAGGTCAGAGGTCAAGGGACCCCTTTGAAAATGGCCATGACAGTTTTTCCTCGCCAAAATTTAGCGTAAGTTTGGAGCGTTATTTAACCTCCTTGACGAGCTAGTGTGACATGGTTGGTACCGATGGATTCATCAGGTTTATAGTTTCACTGCTCCATTAAACAACTTTATATAATGTTTAATTCTTTATATGTAAAGCATGCATTTTGAAAATCTACAACATCTTTAATATCCTCTTATCATAATAAAATCTGTCAAATGAAGGAGATGATATTTCAAACTTTAACCGGAGAAAGAGTGATCTGATGTGATAATTATTAAATAGGATATTTTCCTGCTGTGTGATTTGACGTCTATCGTGTCGTTGTCCCTCCTGCAGGGCGCTTGATAACCAGGTATACGTGGCCACGGCGTCTCCAGCCAGAGATGAAGCGTCTTCGTACATCGCCTGGGGTCACAGCACTGTTGTTAACCCATGGTACAGTAACAACCACCAACATACACCAACACTCTCATACGCTCTTCTCATTTCTCTATTTGGTGCCTCCTCGTCTCCTTGTCTCCTCCGTCCTCCTGCCTGTGACCCGGAAATCGATCTTAGTGCTCCATCTTGAAGAATGCTTGTGAAGGAGAGAGGAGCTACTAGTGAGGTGACACGGGTGTATCTTTTGCGAAAGTCTTTTCGGCAACAGCGACGTATAAAAGAGGCGTGACACATTCTGAATTAATAGCAGATATATAAGTTGTGGTGAACACAGTTCTGCTCGTCTGACAGAGATCACAAAATGCAGCGCCATCACAAAACAATGACATGTACCATAACACGGACTTTGAGAACCTCCGTGATCTCCGATGTGTCCGCGAATCGAGAGGAGTCGAGGAAAGGAATCAAGGAGGTACAAACTGTGAAATGAGAAGATTGTTGGTTGTGTCGTTGCAGGGGGGAAGTCATCTCAAAGGCCGGACCGGAGGAGGCGGTTATTTACTCCGACATTGGTGAGTGGACAAGACGTCTGACAGTATCGAACCACAGAACTGAATCATGTTCTGGACTCTTTGTTAAAGTCAGAAAATAATAAAGTCCAACACAACCGGCCTGTAATCTGATTCATTGTCAGACTACAGGCCGGTTGTGTTGGACTGTATTATGTTTCTGTGTATGTTGAGGCTTCACTTACCCGTCTCTGTATCCGTGTGTGTTCTGATCCCAGACCTGCAGTATTTAGCCGACATCCGGCAGCAGATCCCGATCACGACTCAGCGGCGTGACGACCTCTACACGGTGACGACTGTGCCGGGAGGAGCGAGCTGAACGCCGTCACCTCGAGGAAAGAAGGCGCGAAGGTGCAACGAGGGTTGACCCCTCTGAGTCTAATGTTTTGGTCCTAATCGACGGAGGTTTCTTTAGTTGATTAGTCGTTTTTGATGCTGAATGAATTATTTCTAAGAACCTTCTGAGCTCATCTCTGGTAAACACCAGATCTAAAGTGGTGCTTTTGTGTGATTCTTTGTCTTTTTAAATTAACTAATTGATTAGTTGACAAAATCATATGTGTGTTTTGGTAAAAACATTTGTTTTTTTCGGAAATTTTTCAGACATTTGTCGGACATTTAAAAAAAAAAAAACGTTTTTTTGACTATTTTTCGGATATTTTTATTCCATTTTTCAGACAGGTCTCTGTACAGATATGATGTACTATCGTAGTTCTGGGTGACAACAGACACATACAAGCTCTATTTATCCTCCATGTTATGATTCAACAACATCAGGACAAATTTGCATCTATTTGCCTCTTTGCATCGACTCTGTATGTAATCGTGCTGAGAGCAAAGTTCACTTCCCTCTCAATGTGAATACACCGTTTCTTTTGTGGAGTCGGCCGTAGCACCGACACAAACTATGCAACAGATCTCTGCTGCGAACACCGTCTCCCTCTGAAGCTCCAGACTTCATCGTCTTAACTGTGGAAACAAGAGAAACAGTCGGGTTGGTGACGGTGTCTTCTTATTAAAGATGGAACTGTGGTTTGTTTTGTGTGACGTCTGGAGCTGAAATGATTAGTTGATCAATAGAAATTGATGATTGGTCATCAGTTAATCATCAAGTAAAGATAAATGTGCAATAATAATAATACAGTATTACTGGAAACTGAACCTTCTTGATGAATGCACCAGTAAAAAATAAGAAATACAACAGATTGTACTGATTGTGGCACCAGAGAGGTTTCTAATGTAAATTGTCATATTTTCTGTCATGATTGAAAAATCTGTAAAAAATGTAAATAAAACGTCTCCAGGCGGAGTTTGAGTTTGAGCATCTTTATTAAAGCTTGAAACACAAAGGTCTAGTAAACACAGAGGTGAAGTGGTGAGATAGTCTTACTAGTCACTAACACTAATATCTACATTGTCTGTTTAACATCCCAACACGGCGATGATGCTGGATATTGAAGTGGTGAATCCAGCAGTCACAATCAAATATTACATATTTACACATCAGTGCTTTCCTCAGTTTGATGAGGGTTTTATTTCACACGTCCGTCTCTATTCTCTCCGTCTTCAGCTCCTCCGTCTCCTCGAAGTCCGGTCTCCGTTTATATCCTGAATGACAACAAACATGTATTTAACTGAGAGGTTTTCACAGAGAGTTAACATCAGCAGCATGTTTAAAGGGACTGTTAGTAAGAATCAGAGATGTCTTGTTAACAGCTTCACCTGTGGCCGTTAAGTCAACTAAAGTCAGCGTCCTGTTGCTGGCACTTGTGCTCGCTCTACATAGACATGAAGGAGCATCGCTCAACACAGTGAGGAGACACACGTCAGCTAAAAGCACAATATCACTCTATATTTCAGCTGCTTGGCAGTAATGTTAGCTGACCAGACCAAGGTCTCTCCATGAATCAATGCTGATCCTAGTGTTGGCTTTTCCCGCCTCAGCCTCCCGACCGCGGCCGGAGGGAACGGGGGAGACGCCGGAGTTTTGGTCGGAGACGATAACGTTTCTCTCTGCGGAGCCCCGTCACTTCACAAGACACGGGAAACCTCTGTTGGTCTGGAGGAGCTGCAGCAGTTATTTCTGCACAAACGTCCACTGAACATTCACTAGATATTCTCAGAGCTAAACTAACTCTTCTGCAGTGTGGAGTGAGCAGCATGCACGTGAGAGGTGGAGAGAGAGAGAGAGAGAAGGAGCGTGGTGTGTGAGTGAAGGCAGGCAGAGGAGCAGAGGAGCAGAGGAGCAGAGTACAGCAGAGACTCCGGTCCTGGAGACCAAAGCTACGGTCTCCCCCGCGTCCTCCGACCGCGGCCAACACTGTTTAACAGCTTCACTAGATACAACCAAGAGGTTTTGGTGCTTCACTGGAGTTTGTGTTGGAGTCTGAGTCTGAACAGCGGAGACACACGAGCGACCATGAGACACCGACCAGCAATGATTTATACATTTTAGAAGTTACAAACAGTCCCTAACTATTGACTTTCACTTCTTGGCGATATACGTTTTTGCCCGCATGGTGTTTAAAAGTTCTAAACGTTTCCTCGTCTCGATTCCACGCCGTCCCTGCAGGAAGTATAACTGAAGCTTTAGAACTTGTTGGATGTGCAAACATGGACAAGCAAAAACCTGCCGCACGGAACCACCGCGAAGAGGCGTGTCTGATGGCGTGGCATCTCGGACAATCGCAACCCTCACGGATGCATCAAGAACAAATCACTTTAGAAATTATGTCAACTAGAGACCATCTTGTGATGGGATCACACCGGCTGCGACGCCAAATCGAGCCAGAGGCGTAAATTTGGGGGGCGATGGCCCCTTCATCCTCGTTGCTCGGACCTCACTCATCCTCAAACTTGACCTTCATTTTGATCATCAAAGCATCTTTCACTGACTCACGAGGTGAAAACAACCAGCGTCGCCGTCGCGGCCGGTAAAATATTGGACCAGAAGAACTTTAGGACACATGATGGATCTCTAGCTTCCTTCTGAAGAGGACGGACACACGGGAGAAACTCCCCGACATGCCTACCGTTGTAGGAGTTCTGCTTTTGGAACTCCTTCTTCTTCTTCTTACTCATCCGGTCCAGGTGAATCTGATAGATGACTCCCACCAGAACCAGGATCCCAACCACCACACAGAGACCCGTACTGAACATCCACATGGCCTGTGATGCTCGGCTCACCACCGGGCTGACCTTCGCTCCGTCTTAACAAGAACCAGAACCAGAACCAGAACCAGAGGTTAGTGAACATGTGGTGTGTTTTAAAGTCCTGACAGA
Source organism: Sebastes umbrosus (assembly GCF_015220745.1). Classification (NCBI taxonomy): domain Eukaryota; kingdom Metazoa; phylum Chordata; class Actinopteri; order Perciformes; family Sebastidae; genus Sebastes; species Sebastes umbrosus. The sequence goes on along the minus strand of NC_051273.1, from coordinate 1,118,916 downwards.
GCAGCGATGGATCACTCACAGTTTGTGGACGACAAGGTCTTGTTCATGGACGGGTTCTCTATGAAGCACGACACGATGACGTCCTTGGTAATGTTGGCCGTCAGCTGGCTGGTGACGTTGTAGAGGAGGGAGTCTGGGAGCGGTGCAGCCAGCGTCCTCACCGAGCCTTCGGGGGGCTCCTCTGTGTTGTTGATGAGCCAGTAAACTACCGGTTCAGGGAAACCTCCGCTGGAGAGACACAGGAAGGACGACTCCACTCCATCCTCCTCCGCATCCTCTCTCTTCAGCAGCGGGGAGCTGAAACTGGCTGCAGACAGACACCAAACACAGCAGTTAGTCCCTTTAAATATTACTCTGATTACTTCCTGTGAATATGTGTTGTGCCACTGACCTGCTGTCCGGAGGCACACGGTGCACAGCTCGCTGCTCCAGTTCTCCCCTGAGATGATGCTCAGACTGTAGTTCATGGTGAGTCTGGTGGGCTCCACTTTGGGCAGCTGCAGGGAGAAGTTTCCAGTCTTTGCAGCGTCTGCTGGGGTCGTAGCTCTGTTGATGCTCCACTCCTCCACATCTCCATCCTGTTTGAACTCTGACCTCAGCACCACCTCTTTACCGCTCCTCCACTCAATGGTGGAGTTCACTACTGGTAGTAACTGAGGATGGACGCAGGGCAGAGAGACAGGTCGTCCCACGATGCCGAGGACACACTTCTCCTCTGGAGGAATAAATCACCAGTTAGGGTTAGAGTATAGGTATGTCAGTGTGTGATAAGCATGATCTAGTGTCAGTAGTATGTAGGTATGTCAGTGTGTGATAAGCATGATCTAGTGTCAGTAGTATGTAGGTATGTCAGTGTGTGATAAGCATGATCTAGTGTCAGTAGTATGTAGGTATGTCAGTGTGTAATAAGCATGATCAGACAGACAGTCATCTCACCCAGACAGGAGCAGAGACCGAGGAGGCTGAGCAGCAGTCCTGTGCTCCACAGAGCTGTTGGCACCGACCTCCCCGGACACGTTTGAGCACGAAAGAAGTAAAAACAATTCAAAGATATTTCCCTCTTTAAACTGGAGAACGAAGACAGGTCCATCACTAGTTTAAAGCACTAATTTATAAGCTCTGTTTAACTTTACTTCCCTGTCCTCCCTTCAACAGCTCCGAGTCAGAAACTCTCTCGTTGCTTCACTGAGAGTGAAGTCATGTTGGTCATGTTGCAGCTTGTTGTTCATACCTGATATCTGTCTCTTCTATCTCTTCTCTGTCTCTGTCTGTCTCGGTTGTCTCCTCTGGTTTAAATCAGTAACAGTCAAAAAGAAAAATGAAGTAGATTCCCACAGAAAAGACTTTAAATCAGCCCTCTCTTCTTCCATCAGCAGACATCCTGGTGGAGTTTATTCTGGAGGTTGGTTCGACCTGTTTGACTTGTTTTAGGTTGCATCCGCCCACACAGACACACAGCAGGATGTTGGCAGGACAGTGACATAGTGTTATAGTGTCATAGTGTCAGTGACATGGAGGCAGATTCAAAAACAGAAACTCTAAAAGTGATGCTGATAAAATGTCATTTAACTTTTCCTGTTTATATATGTATATATAGAGTGTGTATATATATATATATATATATATATATAGTGTTAAAGTTATATGTGTGTACAGCATATATAGTTTTTTAAGTTTAAAGTTTTTTTTTCAGTTAAAGTTTTTTAAGTTTTTAAAGTTAAAATTGAAAGGTTTTAAGGTTTAAGTTTTTTAAAGTTTTTTTTAAAGTTTACGTTTTTTAAAGTTTTTTCAAAGTTTTTTTAATTTTAAAGTTTTGTTAAAGTTTAAGTTTTTTAATCTGAAATTTAAACAAAAGAATGACAGCATATTTCCTTCAAGTCTAATAAATAAATGCAAAATAAATAAATAAAATAAATGCAAAAATGAATGAATGAATGAATTAAAAAAATGCATACAGTTAAAAATGTATTTAAAGTAAATAAAAAATATTATATATAAAACAATATATATAAATATATAAATACACAGTCATCCGGTCTGAAGCTCGAAACACAGTAGATCTGCTACCAGATTATTTATTTATTTATTTACTTACTTACTTAGTTACTTACTTACTTACTTACTTACTTATTTATTTACTTATTTATGTATTTATTTATTTACTTACTTACTTACTTACTTATTTATTTACTTATTTATTTATGTATTTACTTACTTATTTATTTATTTATTTATTTATTTACTAATTTATTTATTTACTTACTTATTTACTTATTTATTTACTTACTTACTTACTTACTTATTTATTTATTTACTTATTTATGTATTTATTTATTTATTTACTTACTTACTTATTTATTTATTTACTTACTTACTTACTTATTTATTTATTTACTTATTTATGTATTTATTTATTTATTTACTTACTTACTTATTTATTTATTTATTTATTTACTAATTTATTTATTTACTTACTTACTTACTTATTTATTTACTTACTTACTTACTTACTTACTTATTTATTTATTTACTTATTTATGTATTTATTTATTTATTTACTCACTTACTTATTTATTTATTTACTTACTTACTTACTTATTTATTTATTTACTTATTTATGTATTTATTTATTTACTTACTTACTTATTTATTTATTTACTTACTTACTTACTTATTTATTTATTTACTTATTTATGTATTTATTTATTTATTTACTTACTTACTTATTTATTTATTTACTTACTTACTTACTTATTTATTTATTTACTTATTTATGTATTTATTTATTTATTTACTTATTTATGTATTTATTTATTTATTTACTTATTTATGTATTTATTTATTTATTTACTTACTTACTTACTTACTTACTTACTTACTTACTTACTTATTTATTCATTTATTTATTTATTTATTTATTTATGAATGAATGAATGAATGAATGAATGAAGTGGAGCCATAATGTAGTCAGTTCCTCATCAGTACATCAGGAGGCAGCAGAGGTCAGTGTGTGTTTCTCCTCTGCTGGTTTATGATCCTTCAGTGAGACAGAAGAAGAAACCATCACTAGTGCGCGTGCGCAGAGTCTCTCTCCTGCAGCATGACAACATGATGTCAACATGACAGCAGCTCTCAGGAGGATCACCTCCTGGACCCAGGTCCTGCACAGAACCAGAACCTGCAGACTCCTCAGACCTCCTCTCCTCCATCCCACCGTCCATCCTCCAGGTCCAGCTGCAGTCTACCGGCTGACCGGTGCTTCTCCATCTCCCTCCAGGTGGTTCAGTCTCTCCTCCTGCAGCTGGAAGAAGACTGATGAGTCCAGCAGCAGCAGCAGCGGCGGTGGTGGTGGTGGTGGTGCAGATGAGGAGGATGAGGAGGATGAGGAGGATGAGGATGAAGACTTCCTGTCTGAGAGTGAGGTGGAGGATCTGTTCCAGCTGCAGCCTCCTGCAGGTCTCTCAGCAGGTCATCGGGTCTTCATCGTTCACCCGGATGTGAAGTGGGGCAGCAGGAAGCAGCACCTGACCACCGGTCAGTAACCATAGCAACCATAGTCAGGTGCGAGAGTGTGGATGAAACTATGAGATTATTTAGACATTTCACATTTATTCCAGTTTTTTAACAGACCTCGATTTTTTTGTTGTTGTTATTATTTATTTATCTTTCCTTTCCTTGCATTTAATTTGTTGTATAATTTATTTCATTTTTATATTATCTTTATACTGTGAAATATGTTAACTGAATTTTATTTTTATACTATCTTTATACTGTGAAATATGTTACTGAATTTTATTTTTATTTTATTTTCATATTATTTTATACTGTGAAATATATTTACTAAATTTCATTTTATTTTCGTATTATCTTTTATTGTGAAAAATATTGACTGAATTTTATTTTTGTAATGAAAAAGCTGAAAAAGTGATCCCAAAAATAAAAAAGTTGTGAGTGTGTGGCAAAAAAAATTGCAAAAACTGTGTTTTAAAACTTATTATTTAGACATCTCAAATTTACTCCAGTTGTTTAACAGACCTTTTCCTTTCCTTACATTTAATTTGTTATATGTTTTATTTTATTATTATATTATTTTTATTCTCTGTTCCAGCCGAGCTGATGATCACTTCTTCTTCTCTGCTTTGTGTGTGTAGCTGAGCTGATGATGGCCGAGGCCGTGGGACTGGTGAACACGTTGGACAGCTGGAGGGTCGTGGACCAGATCATCCTCTCCACCAAGACACCAGAGAAGAAGAGGATATTTGGCAAAGGCAACTTCCAGTCTCTAACAGGTATTAATTATCCGCTCTGTGTTCACCTGTATATAATAATAACATTATATAATAATATATTTAATGTGTTTCTCCCCTGCAGAGAGAATCAGGCAGACGGCAGGAATCAGTGCAGTGTTTGTGAACGTGGAGCGTCTCTCTCCGCTGTCTGAGGTGAAGCTTTCTGCACAGAACTACCACACTTCTAAAAACAGCACAGCTCTTTCACTTTAATTCAGACATATTACATATTTTTAGAGTATTTTTTCACATTTTACTGTAATTTAACTTCTATTCTATATTTGTTTCTTGATTTTTGTATCCTGCTTTTACAATTTTATTTTCTGTGATTCTGATTCTTATCTGGAAATCACCTTCAGGCGGCACACAAGCAGGGACGTGCACAGACATTTTGAGGGGCTGTTGATTTTATTTACACAAATCCAAGTACATGAAAGTGAAACCGAGGTTTAGTGTATTTCTAATGATTTTCTTCTCATTTGAAAGCCCTTAAAGTAATGAAATATAAGAATGCAATGAAACTAGCCGTTAAATGTATTTATTTATTTTTCTGTCTGTTTATTTATTTTGTATTATTTATTTTCTGTCTTTTTTGGATGCACCTGATCCTATTTGTCTAATGTAAGCCATGAGACATTGTTAAATTAAGAAAAGAAAGGTTTCACCTACTGACAGCCATGTTTTTGTCCCCACAGAGGGAGTTTGAGGAGGCCTGGGGGGTCAAAGTGTTTGACAGATACTCGGTGGTTCTCCACATCTTCCGCTGCAATGCCAGGACGAAAGAGGCCAAGTTACAGATCTCTCTGGCAGAGATCCCCTTGTTGAGGTATCACTGGTGTATATTCTTCAGATTCATGTGTTTCCCATCATCCTTTGTGGTTTTAAAACGTCTTCATGTGACGGCGGCAGGTCTCGTCTGAGAAATGAAATCGCAAACTTGGATCAGCAGGGAGGAGGGTCGAGGTACATCGGAGGTTCAGGTAACACCTGACTGATAATAAACTACAGCGTACACACACGTCTACCTGGATGTTAGTGACTGGTTCTGATTGGTCCTCACAGGTGAGACGCTGATAGAGGTCCAGCAGAGGCTGCTGAAGGAGCGAGAGATGAAGATTCGTTCAGCGCTGGAGAAACTGAGGAGGAAGAGACACCTGCTGCGATCTCAGCGGAAACACAAAGAGTTCCCCACCGTCTCTGTGCTGGGATACACCAACTGTGGTGAGACACAGGAGACTGTTTTAAATCCTGCTTTTTATTGTTTCCTCAAGAAAAATGAGTACAACAACCTAAAACCATAACAAATAAAATATGTACAAATAATAAGAGGTAGTAACTGAAAATTGAAAAAAAAGTCATCAAAAACTGAACTAAAAATGAATAATAATAATAATAAAAAGAAAAATAAATAAATAAAAATAATAATTAAAAAATGATAATAGATTCAAATAAAAAAGAAAATAATAATAATAAATAAATTTAAATAAATGAGTGAGTAAAATAGATTCACAAATAAAATATGTATAAATAATAAAAGATAGTAACTGTAAAATAAAAAAAAGTAATGAAAAACAAGGGATGAGAAAAATAATGAAATAATAATGATAAATACATAAAAATTATAAAATTGAAATGATAATAAATTAAAAGAAAATAATAATAATAAAGAAATAAAAACAAATAAATGAATAAAATAAATTCACAAATAAAATACTGCATGTACAACTAATAACAGATAGTAACCAAGCAATCAAAAACAAGGGAGAAAAAATAATAATGATAAAATAGAAAAATGAATAATAAAAACAAAACAATTATAAAATAAAATACAAGATATTATAAATTTAAATAATAATAATAATGATAAATAAATAAAAATAAATAAATGAATAAAATAAATCCCAACACCTGCTCATATCATTGTGGTCCCGCCCCACGTTAATTCACCCACACAGGACGGATACAGAGGACATACTGTGTGTTTAAGTTTACTTTTACAAAAGTGTAAATAAAACAGAATATAAAAATGAATGAAATAAAAGTTGCAACAGAACTATTCCGACTGGAAACATAGTTTTGATATTATAATATTTATCAGTTTGATGATGTTTGTTTCTCCGTTGTCTGTCCAGGAAAGACGACCCTGATCAAAGCGCTGACTGGTGACAGTGGTCTTCAACCCAGAAACCAGCTCTTCGCCACGCTGGACGTCACCGTCCACGCCGGCCAGCTGCCCAGTCACATGAGCGTCCTGTACGTGGACACCATCGGCTTCCTGTCCCAGCTGCCCCACCAGCTCATCGACTCCTTCTCCGCCACGCTGGAGGACATTAAACACTCAGTATGAACCTGCTGCTCCTGTCGGGGGGGTTTGTGATGAAATACAGATCCAACGTTTTAAAAAGTGTCTTTAAGAGCTGTTGACTCGTGTTTCTCCAGGACCTGTTGGTCCACGTCAGAGACGTCAGTCATCCAGAGACGGTGAATCAGAAGGCGAACGTACTGAATGTTCTGAAGAACCTGCAGATCCCCGACAGGCTGATGAGCTCCATGATAGAAGTCCACAATAAAATCGACCTCATTGACAAGTAAGAGGAAAAATATCCACATATCCAAACACATTCTAAGATCTTCGCACGGAATAGTTTGTCCTTAAAGGGCGGGTCCATTATAACGTTTTTTGTTTTTATATGCAAACATTAAAATTTTGGTCAAAGTCCTTCTAAACCTTTTCCATCATGGTGACCTGACGTAGGTTTCTGCCTGATGACGCTGCTACATGTACAGTATATATATATATATATATATATATATATACATCCTTATAGTCAGTTTATTAATGTTACATATAGTAACTTAGATGGCGGTCATCGTGCTCCCAGTTTGCAGAAGCTTTTTGGACTTTCTTTCAGATCAGAAAGTCAGACAATAACACAAACTAACTAAATGATGGAGGCAACGGTAGATCAGCAACTCCCCTGTTCTGAGAGGTTAAATTACTGTTTTTGTGAAAGGAGTCTGGTGGCTTTGAAGAGAGCGATATAACGGCTTCAGTTCCCCGTCAGAAAGGGCTGTCTGACGGCGAGGTAAAGAGGTGAAAATATTTTAAATATAGCGTACACTTAAACTGATATAGATTTTTTTTTTAGGTGTCTAAAATCTGCTTTTCTGCTGCTCCCGTCCACGGCCGCTTTACCTCGCCACCGAGATGTTATATCGCTCTCTTCAAAGCCACCAGACTACATTCACAAAAACAGTAATTTTACCAGTTATTTCAGCAGATAACAACAAACTGTAACTCACACGACTGAATTCAGGACATAAACTGTTATATTAAACTGTATTCACAACTATATAAGACACTGAATTTAGATAAATAAATTGCAGACATAATAATTAACACACTGACCGTATTGTTATGAGTGGCATCATTTATTTTTATTAATTTACCCAGAATCCCTGTCAGTTACTAGCAAGATAGAAACTACTCCTCCTGGGGTCCGTACAAAAACACGACATCACAATGTAAAAACAGATATGTGATCAAAATCCAAAGCAAAAAAGGGAACAAAAAACAAGTAAACTTCAACCAAAACAGTAAATCAACAACAATAAAACTATTAATGAGAATAATAACAACAGATGACGAGTCATAAATGGACCCTCTCTGAGTGTCCTGTGTTGAACTAAAGTCTTTTCTCTCAGCTATCAGGTGACGGAGCCCGACGCTCTGCCCATCTCAGCGTTGGAGGAGCGCGGCCTGGAGCAGCTGAGGAGAGCAGTAGAAGAAGAGATCGTAAACTCGACAGGGAAACACGTCGTAGAGCTCGGCGTCGACCTCAGCTCTCCTCAGCTCAGGTGAGGCTCGGCTCTTCTTCTCACCTCTTCGTTTCGTTAGTTAGTGTTCAGAATAACAGAGTTGATGTGCGTCTTCTTCCACAGCTGGCTGTACAAGGAAGCCACCGTTCAGGACGTGCAGGTGAACGCAGACGAAGGCTCGGCCGTCGTCAAGGTCATCATCGGCGCCGCCGCTTATGGACGCTACAAGAAGCTGTTCACGGGCAGATAGCGAAGTAGGGAGTGATGCTTCCTGCTGCACGACAGCGGCTACAAACTAGAGTTGTTCCAATACCGATACCAGAGTGTTGCAGTGGATGTGAATAACATCAGCTGACAGGAAGTAAACATGGACCCAAACTGTTGCCTAGCAACGCAATTCCGTTGCAATTCCATTGAAATGCACTAAAACGGAGAGTTTCTGACAGAGAGGGTGAATACAGGTTTATTCAGGCAGACAGTATGAGGAAAGTAAAGTGTTTTTTGAACATTACAGCATGTAAACATGTTCTAGTTGAAACACAAAATACAAGTATGAACCCACAAATGAGATGGGACCTTTAAAAAGCAACAACATACCGAATAATACGTTTATTTATACAGCATTAAGATCAGGAGAAATGAAGTAACTTTCAACAAAAAAAATATAAAAAAAGGCAATAATGTTGCATATCACACTGTAGAGATAATCATTGTTACCACAGAGGAAACTCCTTCACCACGACGGCCCTGCTCAGCACCGATCAGTCAGCTGCTAGCGGAGAGAGAGTAACGTTAGCTAGCAGAATGTCAGCAATTTGGAAATCTGGGAAATCCCGCCAGTAAAACAGAGACAGAGTCAGATCAGTAACCGTATCGACCGACACACTAGTTCAGGTATCGGGATGGAAAAAACGGTATCAGAACATCTCTTACTGCTCCGTATGGAGTGCAAACTGTGCCTCCAACATCTATAAAAAAGACTGTTTATGTATTGTATTGTATATTAAAATATTTGACGATATCATTTTGTAAAAGGAAGACGTGCGTTCTTGTAAACATATTACACATTACAGCGGTAGATTCACAACACACAGAAAAACACCCTGAATGTAAAAAATATAGAAACTCAGATTCAAAAATAGAGATTTCATCCTAAACATTTCCTTCAGTTAAAACTCTTCATGTAGACAAAGTGCAGATAAATGCCCTGGTTCTGGTTCTGGTTCTGGTTCTGGTGCTGGTTCTGGTTCTGGTTCTTGTGCACGTGGGTATGCAGTATGCAGTAGTAGATCATTTGGGATCAGTTCCCTGTTTGTTTTTATCTGAAGTTATTCTTCCGTATGAGTTTTTGGTTCAGTGCGATGACCAGAGAGCAGAGAGGAAGTGGACCCACGAAGTCTCCTGCGATGATGTTGAGGCTGTCGGGGTCCGACCCGGGAACCTGCTCCTCCACCCAGCTCCTCAGAGACTCCCAGTTACTGAAGGTCAGCGTCCTCAGGGACTGCTTCGGGTTCTCGGTGACGTAATAGCGGTCGGCTGTCAGGTTCAGGCCGGAGACGAAGAAGCCCTCTGGAGAGACAGAAGTGTTAACGGGGACACACACGACACGCTGTGATGTTACCTCTACTGTCCTCTGAGCGTCAGACTCACCTGGACGTCCCAGGTCTTTGTTCCAGTCCAGGTAGCTGATGACTCCCTGCGCTGTGCGCTGGTTGGCCCACCAGTACGGGATGGCGGGCCACAGCTCCTGATGTCTCGCTGCACACTGGGAGTCGTAGGACAGGATGACCTGGTGACCCGACGCCCAGAGGCTCCGCAGGGTCGGGACCGATCCCTGAGGAGGACAGGTTAGGTTCTGTAAGGCTTTCTGTTGGTTTTATCACGGACAGATCATGAGACAACGGGCCCCCGAAACCCCCCGACATAAGAACAAGAGCCACGGACTCAAAGAGACATCTTTTTGGTCATATGGCGTCTCTTTGTGGTCGTTTATGTCTCTTTGTGGTCGTTTTGCATCTCTTTTTGGATATTTTGCGTCTTTTTAGTCGTTTGCGTCTTTTTTAGATATTTTGCATCTCTTTGTTGTCTTTTTGTCTTTTTATAGTCTTTTTGCGTCTCTTTGTGGTCTTTTGTGTCTCTTTGAATATTTTGCGTCTTTTTATAGTCTTTTTGCGTCTCTTTTTGGATAATTTGCATCTCTTCGTGGTTATTTTGCATCTCTTTTTGCGTCTCTTTTTGGATAATTTGCATCTCTTCGTGGTTATTTTGCATCTCTTTTTGAGTCTCTTTTTGGATATTTTGCATCTCTTTGAGGTTGTTTTGCATCTCTTTGTGGTCTTTTTGTGTCTGCTTTTGTTTATTAGGCGTCTCTGTGGTAGTCATGCATCTCTTTGTGACTTCCCAAATATAAATATTAGCAGTAACTTCAAACAGAGCCCAGTAGGCCTGTTCACTAATCCGTCCATGGTTTTTATACCATAAATCAGCTGTATATGAAGAACGCTAACCTTCTGGGGGCAGAGTTTTGAGCCGAACAGCTTCTTCAGGGAGAAAATGAACATCTGATGAAGTCTGTCGTCGATTCCCTCAAAATGGCTGCAAGCAAGAATAACGATCTCCTTCGGGTGAGACTCCAGCCAGGCGGCGACAGACGACAACGTTTCCTGTAAAGAGACATTATTCACTATAAACATGATAGAAAAACTCAAACTGAAACTTTTAAATTAAAGGATGACTTTGGTTTTGTTCAACCTGGACCCTATCTCCTCATGTTTTTGTGTCTAAGTGACTAACAGGGACAACAGTTTGTGAAGTTGGTCCAGTGTTGAGGGAGAACGCTGTAGACGGGTGCTGCTAAACGGGCTGTGATGGAATCGTTCAGGGCAACTCCTCACCGTCATGTACGTCCACTAACAGTGCTCGTTGTTGTTGTCACTGACAGGCTCAGATTGTAGTGGACGTACAGTGATGGCGTTGTTCCCAAAAACATAGGAAACTAGCGTCCAGGTTGAAAAATCAGCTAGATGACGATACTGACCAGAACTGTTAAATGTGTGTAGATGACGTGGGTGAAGTACAGGTCGCTGGACGGGTCGCTGGGTTTGTGTGCGATGCGGAGATCGAAGAATCGAATCCCCATCGAGAGTTGCTCCTCGATGCTTTTGTCCTGAAGGAGGAGCAATTCATCAAACATGAGAAACACTTCTAGAATCAGATGTTACACAACAGCAATACCTTCTCAGTCCTACAGAGGTCACCTATATAACACCATACATCACCTACCTGTGTAGGTAGATTAGATGTTACACCACAGCAATACCCTCTCAGTCCTACAGGGGTCACCTGTATATAACACCATACATCACCTACCTGTGTAGGTAGATTAGATGTTACACCACAGCAATACCCTCTCAGTCCTACAGGGGTCACCTGTATATAACACCATACATCACCTACCTGTGTAGGTAGATTAGATGTTACACCACAGCAATACCCTCTCAGTCCTACAGGGGTCACCTATATAACACCATACATCACCTACCTGTGTTGTAGCCCATCTAAAGATGGCCGGTCGGGTGAGACAGTAGAAGAGTCTGTCCAGCAGCCTGAAAGCATCAGATTCAGACGGGACCAGCGGAGAGTTAATGTCCAGACAGTAGCTCATGGCATCATGGCTCCCTGGATAGACAGATGTGAACGGACACGTCAACACCTTAAAAAACTCCTCATATACCAACTCTGAACTGGTACTATAGGCCCTCTTCACAGCGTAACCACAGGTGTAATTAATAACATTAACCATGGCCTTGTTCCTTTTAGGTGGACCCAAATATATTCAGTTTACTATCATAGAATATTCACATTTTAGAGGCATTTTTGTGTGTAGCACTTACTTGAATTATTTGTAAACAAATGTAACTATTTATTTTTTTTAGTGATTTATTTATGTTTGCATTTATTTAATATTTATTTTTAAATGTATGTATTTATTATATATTTATGTATGTATTTATTTATTTATATTTATAACAATAAATGCTTAAAGAAATTAATACAGAAATAAATAAGTTTGGGGAAATAAATAAGAGGTAAAAATGCAAAGGGGAAATCGTGCATAAATAAATAATTGCATAAATACATACATTTAAAGAATAAATAAATAAATGCATAAATAAATAAAAAATAAATGCAAAAATAAATAAAGACACTTAAAATTTAATAAAAATAAATACATAAATACATAAAAGCAATAATAAATAAGGGAATTAATACAAAGGTAAATAAATATTCAAATTAAAACAGAAATATCAATTTATGTCACATTTTATCATTTAATTAATGCCTACATTTATTTTTAATATTATTTTTGCTAGAGTTAATGATATATTTATTGTATATTGATTCATTGATTTTATTTTTGCTTTCAATTTTAGAGTACCTGAAAATAAAACACCTCCTTAAAATCAATTAATTTAAACCTTTAGGACATTTTTTAAAAATCTTAAACCTCCCAACATTTACTTGTAACTGTTTTACATAACTATAGTTTACTTTACATCTTAATTATTCTAATTCATCAATGTCTTATTATTTTATAATGGTGCTTCCTCTTTTCTTGTTAGTATATCTTTGTTGTTGTTGTCTTCCTCCATTCTTCTGTTACTTTAATTATTAATTGATGATAAGAATCATTGATTAAGAAGTAATATTCTGTACTGGTGAGTTAAACATTACCAGGTAAAGGTGTATTATTTACCAGGTATGGCCAGGTTGCTCAGAGGAATGTCCCACAGCTCCTCCGGTAGAGATGCCATCCAGTCCGGTGGATCCATGTCGGTCTGTCTCAGTCAGACCTGCAGCAGAGACCCAGTAGAACTAAAACCAGGTGAGAACTGTAGACCTGAGGATCCTCTGTCGGTCAGTCATCATGTGATCGATCCTCTTCCCTATCTGATTCCTTTAACTGATCGATCAGACTGTAACAGCAGCAGCAGCAGGATGGTGAAACTCTTCCTGGTTCCTCTGGTGTTGACTGATAAAACGTGTCTCTCTGTCTCTCTGTCTCTCTGATCAGCTGGAGACTCGCTGTGACGTCACGAAGGGGGCGGAGCAAAGACCACAGCTGAATACAATACAATAAAGATTAGATAATAAATAAAGATGAAACTTTAGATAATAATGAGAAACTTTCTCAAAATAATGACTTAGTATCTCAGAGTATTGTCTCAAAATAATTACTATCTCAAAATAATAATTTAGTACCTCAAAATAATGACTTAATATCTCAACATAATGACTGAAAATCTCAAAATAATGAGTTAGTATCTCAAAATAATAATAATTTAGTACCCCAAAATAATAATTTAGTACCTCTAATAATAATTAAGTGCCTCAAAATAATAATTTAGTGCCTCAAAATAATGAGTCAGTATCTCAAAATAATGAGAAACCTTTTAAAATAATAATTTAGTACCTCAAAATAATAATTTAGTACCTCAAAATAATGAGTTAGTATCTCAAAATAATGAGTTAGTATCTCAAAATAATGAGAAAACTTTTTAAAATAATAATTTAGTAACTCAAAATAATAAGAATCTCAGAATAATGAGAAATGTTCTCAAAATAATGACTTAGTATCTCAAAGTATTGTCTCAAAATAATTAGTATCTCAAAATAATAATTTAGTACCTCAAAATAATCCCTTAATATCTCAAAGTAATGACTTATTGTCTCAAAATAATGACATAGGATGCATACAGCTAACAGAGCCAACGGATGACAGAGCTACCAGCTAACGCGGTTAATACAATATGTTTTATAATATTTTAGTCTAGTGTGATTTATCCCTGGCTCTTTTGTTATCTTTCTATTTGTATACTGAATCTGTATTATGTTCTTTTGTTTAATAAAAAAAAAAATAGACTACAACTTTATTGTCCAGCTGAGGCCAGAAATTCACCTTTGGTCTCACCAGACAATGAAAACATCAACTTACATCATTACATTTGTAGTATACATTCAATGCTTAAGAATGCAGATTAATGCAGAATTTATTGGAACAAAAGATCCCTTTTAGTTTCCCAGAAGTACTCTGTAGCGTCACCCTGAAACTTCTATCAGTTCCTCATTCTTTGGTTAGTGTTGTCATTTCCTTTTTCCCAGTTAAGGAGTTGAGGTTATTCAGCTCACCTGTTGAGCAGGTGAGAGGACTGATGGCTCCTAATTAACAAGTGAGAGCAGCTTGGTGTATTTACCCTCCTGGCCAATCAGGGTGAGACTACGCCCTTTCTTTAGGGCTTAAAAGAGGAGGGAATCTGTACATCCAGGACGCTCTGATCCTTCCCCCTCTTAATGCAGAATCAGCCAGACACTCTGGTCTCCTTTGCGACTTTGAACTTTTGTGATTGAGGGAGATTTCTGAAGTTTGAGTGAATATAAGAACACCTTTCCACTGGGTTACCTGCGTCAGGGCAGACCTTAGTGCTGCCCAAAGATAACCTAACTCCCACAGGCTTTATTTTGTTTAGTTTATTGGTTTATTGGTTTATTTTCAATGAAACCTTTATACACATTTCCTTATTATTAAACAGACATTTGTTTACCAACCCAGTTTCCAGACCACAGATATGACGAATGTCAACGTTTCTGAACCATAAATGCATTTGACATCAGCCTCGTATCACGTCTGCAGAAACGCACAATGACACGTGGTTAACGTTGTGAAACGCCTGGTTAGGTTTAGGCAACAAAACTACTTGGTTAAGGTCAGAAAAAACACACATCAGGGTTTGGGTTAAAATAAATAATGTAACAACAAAGTAAAGCAAACATTTTGAAACAACATCAACGTTGGTCCTGGAGGTTGATATAAGGTCTAGCATAAGCCTGGTTAGGCTTAGGCAACAAACTACTTAGTTAGGTTTAGGAAAAGATAGCAAACACCGGAAGTGTAACTTAAGTACGGAAGTTACTTGCTAAAATCTATTTTGAAACAACATCAACGTTGGTCCTGGAGGTTGATATAACGTCTAGTGGAGGGGCGGATAGGAATGTTTTTCTGACATTGGTTTTTCGGATGACATCGTTTCAACGGTTCAGACAAGATCAGTCCATATCGTTTCAACGTTGTATTGACGACATTTAAACCTACGCTATATGAAATTTACTTTTTTTCTTTTTACATAAGTTATAGTTATCTATTTAGCCTACATAAAGTTTGACACACCCACAAAACCTACAACAAGCACAACTCGAGAGTTAGCCTAGACGCACAGCAGTTCGTGAAATAGTCACGAAATTGATTGTATTGATTCGTGTACATGGACACGAATTAAAAAATTGTAGGTTTAGGAAAAGATTGACTTGGTTAAGTCAATCCTTTCCTAAACCTAAACTGACCAGTTTTATTTTGAAAAGACTGGAGCATTAATTGACACGTGCGTCACAAGTTGCTGCACATTCGTAGGAAAACGCACTATAAATCCGTTGTTGAAAGTCGTGCTGAGCGTCACGAAAAAAAAAGGGAATTTTTCCATCTTTGTACACAAATCAAAAAGATAAAATTTCGTGATTATTTCACGAACTACCGTCAGAATGTGTCGCTCGTTGACTCCAGGGAAGAAGAGTTTGGTTGTGACGTTAATATATCTAGCATCCAGCAGAAAAAGGGAACTGCAGTCAATGAGCTGACCGCGGTCAATGAGTCTCCGCGGTCTGCCCGCGACAGACAGCATGCTCGACTCAGTCTGCAGAGCCCTGAAGCCCCGCCTCCTGCTACCCAACAAAGCACCGTTCGCTTGTTTATTCAAAGTTTATTAATATTGACCTTGTTCAAATTGCACCACATTTGAAAAAGCACTCCCTTGGGGCGCCAGGAATACACCCAACAAGTGTGAAGTAGATCAGATGAACAGTTCTCGAGATATGAGAAGGACACACAGACACAGATTCCTTGTTTTATAGTTGGATTGAAGAGGCATTGTTTCATTGTGAAGGCTCACATAACTTATATTTGTTACTCTAAGTAAATATTTATTTATTAAGTCGTTGGGAACTGGTTCTCAGGATTCTTCCCGATCGGCTGAAAACTGGGGAATAATTGTTAACCATGAAGGGACCTGTCACACAAAACATAATCCTTAAAACAAACAGATTTAGTGTTGTGTCTCGTCTTTTATTCTTGCTATCATTTCCCTTTTTCCTAGTTAACTCTAGCTGAATGTCCCAGTTCCTCTGAGTTGATTGGAGGTTATTCAGATCACCTGAGCAGGTGAGAGGACTGGATCCTAATTAACAAGTGAGAGCAGCTTGGTGCGTTTCCCCTCCTGGTCAATCAGGTTGAGACGACACATTTTCTTTACCAAATATTTGGATGATACAAGACGCTGCATGTGATCAACACATCAATACATCATTTTAATATTCTAACACGTTTATGGATAATATGTCTTAATAAACAAGATGTCACATAGTTCCCAAAAAGCAGAATTAGTAGTTTGCTCAGACACCACAAGGCTGATTCTCTGCTGTTTTAATGTGATTTAATGGTTCTCTTGTGTGCCGAGGAAAGACGACTCTTCCTTCAGTTATCAAAATGAACTTTTCCTCTGAAATTGATCTTTTCTCAGGAGTTTTCTCTCTCAGGTCACATTTTTTTAAAAGGTGATATTTGTTGCTGCAGCTCACATGTTCTGTTGTGTTTTTAAAGGAACAAATGAGTCATGATGTCAAGTATATTTCACTCCATCCGTCACATAAACAAAGACAATCTTTTTCTAGTTCTCATCACATCATTCACCATCTCACAAGAAGAAGGAAAAACAACAAAAGTCCCTGATCCCAAAAGAAACATGATCCTGTTAATTTAAAACCGTATTAATGTGAACACATGGAGACTGCACAGTGTTACTGGAACAATGATAGACTTTTCATTATAAGTACTGATTACTTCAATTGGAACATTTATTCAACAAAATATGCTGATAAAAGAATTATGTTTTCCTCGTAAACAACACTGGAAACACGGCAGGCCGGTCAGAGCTCCTGTTACTCTGAGAGACCTGGTTTAATTCTGAGTGAGGCTTTAAATTATAGAGTGGATATTTACATTTACCTGTGGGTGAAACAGAAACACCTAGACGAATGGAATAGATTCAACCTTTTTAAAAAAATATTTTTTAAAATCTATTTAATGTCAGTATAATGCAACAAAATACTCATACTGATAATAGGGACAGCAGCAGTGACCAGACTACTTTAAAGGTCCCATATTATAAAAAAGTGAGATTTTCATGTCTTTTATATTATAAAGCTGGCTTAAGTGCTATATAAATACTGTTAAACTATCAAAACAATTAAAATAGGGAGAAATTCCCACTGCCCCTATACAGAAATTGTGCGTTTGAAACAAGCTGTTAGGATTTCTGTCCATTTGTGATGTCACAAATATACAATATTTAGACCATTACACGGTTTTAATGATAAACATTCTAAATGTGTCCCGGTTTATTTCCTGTTGCAGTGTAATGTGAATGACATCAGCTGACAGGAAATAAACATGGACCCAAACTGTTGCCTAGCAACGCAATTCCGTTGCAATTCCGTTGAAATGCACTAAAACGGAGCGTTTCAGACAGAGGGTGAATACAGGTATATTCAGGCAGACCGTATGAGGGAAATAAAGTTTTTTTTTAACATTACAGCATGTAAACATGTTCTAGTAGAAACACAAAATACAAGTATGAACCTGAAAATGAGCATGATATGGGACCTTTAAATCAAATAGCGCCTCTTTAAATTAAACAGTAAAAATGGAAATTAATGGTGAAATTGAATATGATTGGTCGACATTTAACAACCATTATTATTATTAATTTCCCTTACGCTGCTACAGCTTTACACTGCAGTCTAACAGCAGAAACTATTTTCAGCATTTACACATTATATTCTTATTTTAAAAGAAGAGACAGGAAATGTTTAAACTCATCGGAGCTTTACATGAATTATTTGCCTGTTTGTCACTGAATGAACTGAACTGATCCCAGAACACATGATGTAACACAAACTATTGAGCGGGAACACAAAAGCTTTTTTCTCCCCCATTGTGGCCCTTCAGGGACTCCATAGTTTAACATTCAGCTGAAAACACCCACAGACACAAACGCTCACTTCTTTTGTGTTAATGAAACCGACGCCTGGCGAGCAGACTAGAGGACACCAACGCGGTTTCACGGGAAGGCGTTTAAAGAGCACAACATTACAAGGACATTCATGAGGACGCATTTTAGTCTTTAACTTTATATAACTTATCAAGTTAACCAACTTCAGATCGTTTTATTTGTGTACATCTCTTTGAACAAGATCCTTCCCTCATATTCCCATCAACTGTATTCCTTTAATCAACAATTCCACAGTTATTTGACTCGAAATAACTCTAAACTCAGACCTCTTATGTGCCGTTAAATGTTTGTTTTTATCTCCCCAATGTGTTCCTTATGGATTATCTCTGTAAATTGCTTAATAATGAGTTTTTATTGATGATATTATAAAGTGAATCTTAGTTCCATTTAACTTTGTTTATTTACATATATGGATGTCTGCTGGTGTGCTTTTTCTCTCTCTCTTCTCTCTCTTAACCATCCTTTTCAATAATTTATTCTCTTTTTAAAATTGATTAAGTTATGCATTAGAGAGTGCCCTGATCGAGCCCCACCGAGAGTTTTCTTTGCACCTCCCCATCACATTTGTTGTTGTTTATGTAGTCTCTACTTGTACCTTTTTTATATGTGTAAACAAATAAAATCTAAATCTAAATTTATACGCCTTATAACAAAACTACGGTAACATCCGCATTTAGATTTAGGCAACAAAATCACTGAGTTACGTTTAGGAAAAACATCATGGTTGGGCTTAAAATATGTACAGAAACAACAGAACAGAAGTACACAAAACTACTGTAGGGTTGTCGAAGTTAACGCGGTAATATCGTGTTAACGCAAATGTGGTTCTGATCTTTCGGAGGTTGTAGCGGGCTCAGTTTTAAAGCTAGAGTGAAGATACTGACATATGAAACTATAAAAACCTGATGAATCCATTGGTACTTACATGTCACACTAGCTTGGTTAAATAACGCGCCAAACTTACAAACAGTTGGCTATTAACACGTTGGTTATTTACAGACAACAATTAGCCTAACGGGATTCAATCAGATATGTATGGCGGCGATCAACCTTCATTTATTAAGGTATCGCCAACGCTCAGGTTCAAGGCAAGGTCGCTAAATAATTATTAGACGTGTATAAAACAAACGTTTGCATAACGAGAGATGAATGCGTACGAATTTATCAAAATTACAATCCAAACATACGTCAGATTACATTGAAGTCTATGGGATCTCGTGCGCGCCCTTGACTTTTTGTACCCGTATGTGCCGTTCTGATGTATGTTTTAGTGCCATTTTAAGCATATTTTGATGATTAATATTCGGGATAATATCGTGAATCACATTTGTTTTAAGATAATATAGAACTTTATTAATCCTGTAGGAAATTCTCTTGCCAGAGCACCAAAATTTCAAGAACATAAGAATAACAAATACAACAGAGTAATAAATATAGTGTATAAAAAGTAATATTAACATCAGTGCAAAATAGTATAGCAATAAGAGTTGGATGAATTTAGAAATAAATAAAATGAATAAACTAAGATAGAAAAAGTAATACTGTGCATCGATAATTTCAACAGTCTCACGGCGGTGAAATAGTCATGAAATGTAATCTATTTGATTATGTAGACACAAATTTCCCTTTTTTTTCATGACACTCAGCACGACATTTAACGTATTTTTAGTGCGTTTTCCTACAAATGTCCAGCAACACGTGTTTTTTCAAAATAAAACTACTTAGTTAGGTTTAGGAAAAGATGGTGGTTTGGGTTAAAATAACTACAGGAAGTGTTGTAACTTAATTACGGAAGTTACGTGACGAATAAATCAACGTTGACTTCTGGCCTCACACGGGGCACCATAGTGGTCTCCTGGTGAAAGTCTGGTGTTTTTAGACCCACCCATCCACCCCGAACTCCTCCCTACGTGGCGTTTGCCACTCTTTATACTTCCTGTTTCTAAATTATGTGGATTACGTACGAATTGATTCCGTGCTGATCACCATCACGAAAAAAAAAATGAAATTCATGTCTATGTACGCGAATCAATATATTCAATTTTGTGACTATTTCAGGAACTGCCCGACTGAGCGATATTTTGGCTTTAATCGGAACATGAAATATTAATATCGTCCCATCGTGTCCCCTCTGAAGGAATCATTTTAATATTGATTTGTACATCTTAATGAATAAAAATGACGTGATTTGCTTTAAAAAATGTTTATTCATTATTCATGTTTATTGTAAAAGCATCATGTCATCACAGGCACAGCGGTGCAGCACTATTTTAAAACAAGGCCGATAACCTGTTGGCTCAATCAGAAGTAAAACAGTCATGGTTCATGCACATTAGGTTTCCATGCATTTTGCATAAGTTTCATGTCTTTTCTACATTCTCAGTGGATTAATAGATATCCTGTAGGTGATAAAGAACTCTTAAACTTGCTGCCCACATGTTGTCATAGTTATAAAAGTGTGTGTGACCTACGTTACAGTCATATGTGCTCGTTGAATACACAGTTTGTGCTCATCTAGAACGTCAAGGTGAGATTAGTTATTGCTCCTTCGCTGACTCGTGAAAACTGGTACAGTACGTTGCATAAATAGTGAACTGAATGTAAACAAACAGGACTGAAGTTTACGTTTCACCGACTCCAGATCAGTGATTCTATATTTAAATCAGATCAGTGCTTTTATATTTAAATGAATAATTCAAGTAGTTCTGTAATAAACAAGCTCGGCTGGGTTTCATGCTGTGATTCACATTTTATAGAATAATGCAAACTGGTGAAAAGGAGAGGTGGGACCAAGTCGTTGTTTAGCAAGTCACAAGTCAGTCTCAAGTCTTTGCACTCAAGTCCAAAATCAAGACTGACTAGTTCCGGGTTAAGACAGGCTAGTCCAGAGTCAAGTCCCAAGTCAAGACAGGTTAGTCCCAGGTCAAGACAGGCGAGTTCCGAGTCAAGACTGGCGAGTTCAGAGTCAAGACGGGTTAGTCCCGAGTCAAGTCCCAAGTCAAGACAGGATAGTCCCTAGTCAAGATAGGCTAGTGTCACGTCCAAAGTCAAGACTGACTAGTTCCGAGTCAAGACAGGCTAGTCCCGAGTCAAGTCCCAAGTCAAGACAGGCTAGCACCAAGTCAAGACAGGCTAGTGCCAAGACAAGTCCCAAGTCCAGACAGGCTAGTCCCAAGTCAAGACAAGCTAGTACCAACTCAAGTCCCAAGTCAAGACAGGATAGTGCCAAGACAAGTCCCAAATCAAGACAGGCTAGTCCCAGGACAAGACCCAAGTCAAGACAAGCCCCAAGTCAAACAGGCTAGTACCAACTCCAGTCCCAAGTCCTAAACGTTGAGTTCATTGTCCTAAACAAGTCATAATGCGCTCTTCACCAGATCTAATGCCATTTGTGTCTCCGTCTGACACGTTTTTTGCAAACTGCAATTTTTTCTTTGTTGACCAACTGCATAGTTTTTGTTCGTGGTTTTGGTTTTATTTTTTCCAACAGACGCTCCGTAACATAACGTTACGTTAGTTCTTCATGTTTTTTTCCTGCGACTTGATTGGATGCTGGACTTGCTGGGAATGAAGAGCGCCAACGTTAGTTGATTCAGGAAATGAAATGATTCATGGCACACTTTTTTAAATAACATACTTTTTAAATAACCTGGGAGAAGGTATCAAGTATTTTCAAGACCAAAGGCTCAAGTCCAAGTGAAGTCACGAGTCACTGGTGTTAAAATCCAAGTCCAGTTGCAAGTCTTTTTTTGACTGTGTCAAATTTGTGACTCGAGTCTGACTCGAGTCCACGTCTCTGGTGCAAAGTCACGAGGACCATTTCAGTAGTTTCTCATTCAGTGTGACGACGGTCGGTACGAACTGGCTCTCGGTGATGAAGTCTCCAGCGATGATGTTGAGCGAGCCGACCTTGGAGCCGGGCGTCTGCTCCTTCACCCAGCTCAGCAGCGCCGGGTACGTGGACATCACCAAGTCCTTCAGGGACTCCGTCGGGTGGGTGCAGATGTATTTCAGGTCCTCCGTCAGATTAATTCCTGTGACGAAGAATCCTCCTGAAACACACGTGATTTTATTATTTAGTGGTGTGATCCAGTTTAATTATAAAGTAATAACCTGTGTTGGATTTACCTGGTCGGCCGTGTTGTTTCCGGTGTTCGAACTCCTCGATGAGAGCCTCAGCTTTGCATTTGTTGGCCCACCAGTACGGGATATGAGGCCACAGGTCGACGTGACAGCTGGCGATGTTGTATTCGTAGGACACAATCACTCTGTAGCCTAAAGCCCACAGGTTTCGAAGAGTTAACACTTCCTGAAATCAGCAGAACAACAGGCTTCGTCTCATTCTCTGACTGTTTTAATGTTATTTAAAGGATAAAGCTGGCCTGGCGTTAGTCTGTATTTTTCTTACTGTAAAAAAACACCATGAAAAACACTAAAACCAGGCCGTCTTTCCAGTTGTAATGCATTCAGTCCTCTCTGTCTGAGCTAACTGGAAGATTTCTTCTGTCAATTAGTTGTTTTTTATGCTTTTTTCATGTTGAATGATTTATTTCTTTAGAGCACATCTCTGGTAAAGACCAGATTTAAAGTGGTGCTTTTGTTTGATTCTTTTACATATCATTGATTTAATATACTAATCAATTAGTCGACTGAGAATTTCTTTGGTCGAGGACGGCCTTAGTGACAGATAAACAACACGAAAATGCAAAACACTTGCTGCGAATATCATATGTCATTTGGTTACACAGGCAATATATGGAGGATGGAACCTGCCAAAAATAAAAAATAAATTAATAAATAAATAATTGACTTGATGAATTAATAAATGTCATTAAATGTAGCAAAAATAATATTAAAAATAAAATAAATGTTGAGTGACAGCCCCCTCATTTGCATAATGAAACAGAAATGCATAAAGCAATGTAAAAAGAAAAGAATACCGAAATTAATAAGTTTGGGGATATAAATAATGGGTGAAATGCAAAGAGAAAATCATACAGAAAGAAAGAAAGAAAGAAATTCATAAATACTTAAATAAATAAATACATTTCAAAATAAAAATAAAATTAATTAAAAAATTAATGCAAAAATAAATAAAACATGATGCAACAAATGATAATAATAATAAATGCAAAAAATGAATATAAATAAATATATAAATAAATTAGAGGAAAAATTAAATAGAAGAGTAAATAAATAAAGAAGCAAATTAAAACAGAAATATAAATTTGATCAATTAATTAATAGCTACATTTATTTTTAATATTTGCTATATTTAATGACTTATTTATTTATTCATTTATTTTATTTTCCAGGTTCCGTCCTCCATAGCAATAGGCCTACTTTAGTAGGATGAATTCACTGTTGGTTTTGGTCTTTTAACTGGATTCATTGACAATAACAAACATGCAGATTGTGGCCAGCCTTATTCTTTTAGTCCTTAATGTAAACTGGAGGAGCAGTCGTACCGTTTTGGGACAGAGTTTGGAGGTGAATACGTTGCGGATGGTTGTGAGCAGCAGCATGTGGAGCTCCTGGTTCAGACCCAGGAAGTGGCTGAAGGAGAGGATGAGCACCTCGTGGGGATGAGCGTCCAGCCACTCTCTGATCTCCATCAGGACGGTCTGCCGGGAAAACACACGTTATTCTGCTTCTGCTGCAGGACTCAATCATGTCATGCAGTCGGGCAACTACTAGGGTACGATTTTCTTTAACGCATTAACGCTACTTGTGATTTTTAGTTTGTAGCGGCTCAATTTTAAAGTTAGAGTGAAGATACTAAAACCTGATGAATCCATCGGTACCAACCATGTCAGACTAGCTGGTCATGAAGGAGGTTAAATAACGCTCCAAACTTGTGCTAAATTTTGGCGAGGAAAAACTGTCATGTCCATTTTCATAGGGGTCCCTTGACCTCTGACCTCCAGATCAGTGAATGTAAATGGGTTCTATGGGTACCCACGAGTCTCCCCTTTACAGACATGCCCACTTTATGATCATCACATGCAGTTTGGGGCAAGTCATAGTCAAGTCAGCACACTGACACACTGACAGCTGTTGTTGCCTGTTGGGCTGCAGTTTGCCATGTTATGATTGGAGCATATTTCTTGGATTTCTTTTTTACTTTTTTCTGACTTTTTTTCGGTCATTTTACGATTTAATGTTTGAATCGGATATTTATTTTTTCATTTATTTTTTTAATTTTTTTTATTTAATTTTTTTATTTCTAATTTGTTTATTTTTTCATTTTGCATTTATTTATTCATTTATTTTTGCATGTATATTTGCATTTATTTTTGCATTTATGTTTTATTTATTGTATAATGTATTTATTTATTTAAGTATTTATGAGTTTGTATATTTATTTATTTATTTATTTTTTGTTCACTCCCATGTTGAGTATTAAATACTTGACAGATCTCCCTTTAAGGTTCATTTAGAACAGATAAGAAATGTGTGATTAATTTTCGATTAATTACGAGTAACTATGGACAATAATGCGATTAATTGTGAGTAAATATTAATCGATACACTACCCTAATGCACAATTCACAGCCTTATTTTACAAACTAAAAGCACATTTATCTGGTTATCAGGTATTCCTTAGATAGAGAGTGATTTCACTGACTGGAAGTACCATAGGACTGCTATAAGAACACGACTCTAAATGATAATGCTGTGTTCCCACTTACAATAACCTTAAAAACATCCAAAATGACCATAATGTTGATTACAGAGCGATGACAAAATGTTCATACCCACTTTAATTAAAGTCTTTAAGAAGCAGAGTTGAGAGGATTTAGTATCCCGCTGCAGTGATGATGGTTCGCTGAGCTCGACTTCTTCTTTATGGTTATTATCTCTATGGTTATTGTTGTGGATGCAAATGGCCTTTACAGGAGCATAAATGTCACCGTGGCAACATCCTCGTGGATATACAGAGTGTGTTTGTGTGTGTGCATGGTGGCGTTGCTTCACCTCCACAGTGAGCGTGGTGTAGACGCCGTGGTAGAAGTAGAGGTCGTTGGAGCTGTCGTTGGGCCGGTGAGCGATCCTCAGGTCACAGTATCTGACTCCACAGTCCAGCTGGTGCTTTATAGTGAACTCCTGCAAACACACGGCGTGCACAGTTCATCACATGAGCTCCAGCTCATTAACAACCAGTAACATCTCTCTGTGTGATTTATTACCTGGGTTATCGCCCACTTGTACACAAAAGGGCGAATGAAAGGCTTCATGTATTTGTCCAGCTTCTGCAGCATGTCTGGCTGCGTGAGGTCAACGGGGGATCTGTCGTTCATATCCAGACAGTACGTTACTGCGTTGTGGCTGCCTGATGGGAGGAAGATGATAAACATAATCATCATTAGACAGTTGATTGCTTCATGTAATAGCTATGGTGGCGCCCTGAGAGCAAGAGAGGCAGACATGTAAAAAGAAATGTATGAAGGGAAGAATACTGAAATAAATAAGTTTGGGGAAATAAATAAGAGGTGAAATGCAAAGTGAAAATCGTGCCAAAATAAATAAATAAATAAATACATTCATAAATACTTAAATAAATAAATACATTTAAAAATAAATATAAAATACATAAAATAAATGAAAGTATATATGCAAAAATAAATAAAAGAAACATAAACAATAAATGCCAAATAAATAAAAAATAAATGAACATATACATGCAAAAATAAAAAATAAAATTAATTAATACATTTAAAAATTAATAAAAAATAAGCACATAAATAAATAAAAGGGAAAATTAAACAGAAGAGTAAATAAATAAGGGAATTAATACAAAGATAGATAAACAAAGAAGCAAATTAAAACAGAAATATCAATATCAATTTATGTCACATTTTATCAATTAATTAATGGCTACATTTATTTTTAATATTATTTCTTCTACATTTAATGACATTTATTTATATATCGAGTTATTGCTTTATTTTATTTCATTTTAACTTGTGTTAAACACACATTAAAGAACATACAATATATCACAGAGGATATATAAAAATGATATAATACAACATAAACCTAATCAAAATAAATGAATAAATAAATAAAATCAGGGTGGGGGGATTTAAATAAATATATTTTTTTATCATTATTATTTCTATATTTAATGACATTTATTCATTTATATTTTAGATATTGTTATTTTATTCATTTTATGCATTATTATACAATTATATTATCATTATATCAGTGGCATGAAATGGTCTTAAAATTACAATAATATTATTTCTGGGACAATATAGAGTTATTATGACAGGCCTGCACACACATCAACATTAATAACATTCAACCAATGAATCCAGACTATAGTGAGCCATGCTGTGCTGTGCTGTGTCAGTGTCAGCCTACCTGGGATGGCCAGGTGGTACAGTGGGGTGTCCCACAGAGCAGGTGGCAGGTGAGACATCCAGCTGTCCATGGGCAGATCACCCAGCCTGGACACCACCGAGGAGGACATGCTGAGCCTCAGAGAACAACACAGTATCTATTCATTTAGATTCTTATAGTGCATTCTGGTTTATTTAGCATGAATGTGACATATAGAAACTCCAGGATCACACCCAGTAATGTGAGTCTTCTGTGTACTTACTGGATGAAACTGAGGATCTGATCTTCTCACCAAACCAGCTGGACCAGTCAGACCAGCTCAGAGGACAAACAGGGTGAAACTACAGCAGACAGCCAGAAGTAGTCCATCCCTGCAGCACTAGAGCTCCTTATCATGGCTGGACATCAGACATGCATGAGACATGGATGAGATACGCATGAGTAGATAAAGCGTGGCAGACCCTCCCCAGTCTGGTTACCTTGCTGGTTACACCTGCAGAGGATGAGATGAGGAGGACGGTCGGTCCATCTGAACATCTCAGCCTCAGCTACCGAATATCATCCATGATGGTCGGATATATCTAGTGCATGATCAGCTGGCTGCTGCAGAGAGACAGTTCAGTACACCGGCTGGTGTCGGCCGGTCTCTGAGGTGCAGCAGAGAGGAGGAGGAGGAGGAGGAAGAGGAGGAGGGAGGAGGAGGAGGAGGAGGAGGAGGCACCGCCTGCTGACAGATCAGCAGATTCAGAGCTGCTCTCCTCTTAAAGAGCCCTCTGGTCTGAATGTGATAATGATGCTAATGATGCTCTAATCTCTCTCTGTGGCTGGAAACTCCCAAATGCACGCAGTACACCTGAACTGATGCTGTGCAATATGCCGCCTTCCACTGTGGAATTTAGAGATATATTAATTATTTATTTTTTTAAATATTTTTGAGAGTTCTTTTAACATGGTCATGGAGCATATATACTGTATATCTGTATTGTGGGGGTATTGTTCCTATGCAGATGGTAGTTTAGTTTATTTATTGACTACACTGAGGGGCATTTTATATTTTAATAATTTATTTATTTATTGTGTTGAGTTGAATGTGCTACTTATTTTTTACTGTAATTACCTTGTAGTGTCTTTTCTACCTTTTTTCTTTTCTTAAAGCTGACTCGGGGTAAACTGATCAGAATTCACATGTACTTATTATAGGAGCAAATGGCAAATAAAACTCTTGAATCTTGAAATCTTGGAAACTCCCCAACATGCTGCAGCCCCGCCTCTCAGTGACGTCACAGCAGCTCATATTAATGACAACACACCTGGTGACACGTCACTGAGGGGCGTGGCCAGAGCAGGTACAACATGTTCTAGCATGTTAGCATTTAGCTACAACAAGTAGAAGAGCCACAGTACTTTGTTTTATGTTTTTGAAGTGTTTCACATGTTTTTATTATGGCTGTCAATCGATTAAAATATTTAATCGCTTATTAATCACACATATTTTTAAAAAAAAATTATTCAAAAATAAATAAATGAAAAATGAAAAAATAAATGCAAATATACATACAAAGATAAATAATTGATTAAAATATGTAATCGCTGTGAATTGCACATTTTTTATCTGTTCAAAATGTACCTTAAAGGGAGATTTGTCAAGTTATTTAATCCTCTTATCAACATGGGAGTGGACAAATATGCTGCTTTATGCAAAATGTATGTATATATTTATTATTGTAAATCAATTAACAACACAAAACAATGACAGATATCGTCCAGAAAAGTGAAAATCGTGCATAAATAAATAAATAAATATACAAACTCATAAATACTTAAATAAATAAAATACATTATAAAATAAATAAAACATAAATGCTCACAATTAATCGCATTATTGTCCATAGTTACTCGTAATTAATCGAAAATTAATCACACATTTCTTATCTGTTCTAAATGTACCTTAAAGGGAGATTTGTCAAGTATTTAATACTCTTATCAACATGGGAGTGGACAAAAAATAAATAAATAAATAAATAAATATACAAACTCATAAATACTTAAATAAATAAAATACATTATAAAATAAATAAAACATAAATGCAAAAATAAATGCAAATAAACATGCAAAAATAAATGAATAAAAAATGAAAAATGAAAAAATAAACAAATTACAAATACAAAAATAAATGCAAAAATAAAAAAAATAAATGCAAATATAAATAATCGATTCAAACATTGAATCGCTAATAATCACACTTTTTTTATTTGTTCTAAATGTACCTTAAAGGGAGATTTGTCAAGTATTTAATACTCTTATCAACATGGGAGTGGACTAATATGCTGCTTTATGCAAATATAACATAAACATGTCAAACTGCAGCCCAACAGGCAACAACAGCTGTCAGTGTGTCAGTGTGCTGACTTGACTATGACTTGCCCCAAACTGCATGTGATTATCATAAAGTGGGCATGTCTGTAAAGGGGAGACTCGTGGGTACCCATAGAACCCATTTACATTCACTGATCTGGAGGTCAGAGGTCAAGGGACACCTTTGAAAACGGACATGACAGTTTTTCCTCGCCAAACTTTAGCGTTAAGTTTGGAGCGACAAGCTAGAACGACCTGGTTGGTACCTTGTTTCATATGATATCTTCACTCTAGCTTTAAAACTGAGCCGCTACAACCTAAAAACACAAGTTGTGTTAACGCATTAATATCATGTTAACTTTGACAGCCCTGTCATAAACACCAACTATATTCAGATGTTGCAAATGTGTTCAGATATCTGTCAAATAAAGATGTCGTCGACACACAACGTTGAAACGTGGCAGCTGTTTTTATCTTGCCTGACCTTTGTGCTAAAACAGGCTTCCTAAGAGGTCATTGATTGATTCTGTTTGTTGGTGATAATGTGGTCGGTCAGCTGTTTCTCAGCTTCTTCAGCAGCTCAATAAAACCTGAAACAACACGATTAACCAGCGTAGTGGAACTAGACAAGCTGCTGACTTTAGATTTAACACACCAGAGCTTTTCCTGCTCTGCTGCCTCTATATCACATGATCTCATGATCACATGATCAAATGATCACATGATTAAATGCCTGTTTCACAGCACATATTTCCACATGTCATCAGTGAAAACATTATTATAGTTTTGCACACAGGAGAACATTCAGTGCAAGACTCGTTCCTCAGAGATGATCCACAGGTTCTCCTCCCTCACAGTGTCACACAGAGATTATTATACTATCTATATATATATATATAGATATATTACTATAGACTGGTCTTAGTTCATCCCTGTCAGCAGCTATAACCCCATCATTTATTATATATTCAACTGTTTAACACTGGCTTATAGTTACAATTATTTTGTGCAATAATTCAACTGTGCAATACTTTCAGTTTTCTCTGGCATCAATACTGCATTTATATATTTATACTGTACATTTAAACTAATATTTTTGTTTTTATTATTCTTGCGTTTTACACACTAAATCAGATCCCATTTTTCAGCATTATTATTTATACTGCATATTTCTTATGTCTATTTTTCCATAGTTATTTTTATATATTGTAATATAATGCACATATTGTCATTTCTTATTTTTATTTTCTTATAATTTCTTTATGTTTATTTTATTCTAGAATGGGAGCAACTAACCCAATTCCTCCCCGGGGACCAATAGAGTATTTATTATTCTGTTTCATTATATTATTGTGTTATTAATAATATGTCTGCTTTGTTAAAGGCCTAAAACCTGAATGATTACAGCCTGTACTCCGCAGCGGTGTGGCGATGCTGCCATCTAGCTTTCCTTCCTTATAACTGATATGGTACAGTAGTACAACGGTAAACCATAGTACTATTATAAGTATCCTACTTATACTCATTATTCTTTCTTTCCTTCTCATGAGTACATACTCAAAAAATATGATCAAAAAGCCTGGTCACCTAACAATATATATATATGTAATATTTATTTTTGCATTTACTTTTTATGTTTTATATTTATTTTTAAATGTATATATTTATGTATTTACTTTTTATTTGTTTTATATTTATGTATTTATTTATTTTTGCATTTCTTTTTTTGTTTTATATTTATTTTTAAATGTTTATATTTTTGTATTTATTTTTGCATTTAGTTGTATTTATTTTTAAATATACATATTTATGTATTTATTTTTTTGCATTTGTTTTATATTTATATTTATTTTTAAATGTATATATTTATTTTTGCATTTAGTTTTATTTATTTAAAAATATATATATTTATGCATTTATTTATTTTTGAATTTATTCTTTATTTGTTTTATATTTATTTTTAAATGTACGTATATATTTATGTATTTATTTATTTTTGCATTTATTTTTTGTTTTATATTTATTTTGCATTTAGTTTTAAATATATATATTTATGTATTTATGAATTTATTTATTTTTTATTTGTTTTGTATTTATTTTTAAATGTACGTATATATTTATGTATTATTTATTTATGTATGTATTTATGCATTTATTTTTTATTTTGGCAGGTTCTGAGGATTAGCACTAGTTGGACGTCTCTTTTCGAGGTCATTATGTCACATAACACTATTATGTGTGCTCTGGAAAATGATAACGATCATCAGACAGCCCTTTCTGACGGGAAACTGAAGCCGTTATCTATTCTCTCTTCAAAGCCACCAGACTCCATTCACAAAACCAGTAATTCAACCTCTCAGAACACAGGAGTTGCTGATCTACCGCTGCATCCATCGGTTAGTTAGTTTGTGTTATTGTGTGACTTTGGCATCTTAAAGGGTTAGTTCAGATTCATGCTGACCGCCGTCTACTGTAGGTAATACACTGACTATGGATAAATATCTCATACATCCACACTACAAAACACCTGAACTATCCCTTTCAGATTTAAGAAATTACACTTGTGAATAAAAGAGAAAACTGGGGCCAAAAAGCACTGAAAGTTGACACCAAATGAAAGGTCAGATTATTTATTTGTTCTTATTTAAAATTTTGTTAATTTTATGTTTTTATGAAGACACCTTTTTAAAATAAAATAAAAAAATTGGTCAATACAAAGTTAACACATCACTAAAAGAATCCTAACAGTCTCCAGTAAACCAGATATTCCAGCTTATTATTTATTATCAAAACAAAGTGACACAAATAACATTTCAGTTAATGAGTCAGTGATGATGATGATGATGATGAAGGCTGATCATGTGACGATCTGAGGCCAGTAATTAAAGGCAATCATCAGTTACACATCTGTACTCAACTACGTTTCTGGGGGATGTCATTACTTGTTACACACATGATCCTTTTGTCTAACCAGGACTCAACGAACCGTCACCTGTCACATAAAGCAGACAGGTGCTAACAGTGTGAAACTGTGTTCCTACACACACATAAAAAGGCATTTCTGTTCATAACAACGTGACCTCACTACTGGACATTAATGTAAAAACAGGTCAGTTTCTCACCTGATGGAAAACAGGTGAACTGTGACAGACGGTGTGTCAGAAAGATGCTCGAATTCACAAGTTTGGATTTAACTTCAGGAGTCTGAATAAAGTGGAGTCATGTGTGCGATCCAGTCTAACATTATTTACATCCCAGTTTCAACATGTTCTGTACAGCAGTTCTAGTCTGATTGTGTTTAATACAAAGTTGTGCAGCAGAGTACAAAATGTAATTTTAGCCACGTGATGATCTCAGATCAGTTCCTCTTAATGAATCCCACTGGGTGACAATACCCTTCATGCATCTTCTGCATCCACTACAGCAGCATCATCAGCGCTGGGTCTGGGTCTGGGTCTGGTCCCTGATAGAGAGTTCACAGAGACGGCCTGGCACTTGGGAAGACCGCCACGAGGTCAGGAGGAGAGCGGCGGCGGCAGTGAGCGGAGTAAACAAACATCTGTCACCTCTGCACCGGGTGTCTGGAGCCCAGCGACTGTTTCCCACGACTGACCCCTTTCCCCGGGGCGTCCGGCTGAGGAGGCAGGCCCACCTGGTGCCGCCGGTGCCTCCCTTTGGACTCCGGCTCCGAGTCGCTGAGCTCCAGGTCTGGACAGTAGCCATCGCTGTCCTGGTACGACCTCTTCACTTTGTGTTCAGACGCCGGTTTGGCCCACAGTCTCTCCTTGGCGGAGCCCTTTCGGGACAGTTTGTCGGAGGCCCGCAGGTCCTCCGTGGTCCGTACCAGGTTGATGGTCGCCTCTTTGAAGGACCTGCCGAAGTGCTCCATGGCCGACTTGCGGAAGCTGCTCTTGTCCAAAACCTGATTTGAAGCGTCCTGGTCGCTGGGCGTCTGGCAGGAACTGTCCTTCTGAGCCACCAGCTTCTCCAAGAGGCCGTTAGATTTCCCCCGGTCCTGGTCCAGTTTGCCGTTGCTGCTGGACGAGTGGCCGTGCAGCGCCGCATGCAGGGCTAAAGGTTTGCCGGTGGGTTTAACGGGCAGCGCCGGGCCGCGGGAGTGGCTCGAGGATGACGACGACAGGCGCCCGTTGGAGTGCTCCTCTCTCCGACCGCGTCCGTGCAGCTGAGGCTTCCCCTGACCCAGACCTTCACCCACATGCTCAGTCACGTTACCGCTGTTGTCCGGGCACAGCGGCCCGTTACCGGACTTAGAACCGGGATTTCCGTTTCCCAGACTCGAGCATTTGGGCATTTTCAGCTTCAGCGTTATCCTCGGAGGAGGACGGAACAGCAAGCTCTCCACCGGGGACGAAGACGGAAGACCTGATGACAGAGAGAGAAGATAAAAACATGTTCAGCTATGATTCAAATAATCACAACAGAATGTTGGCTATAAATCCTGAACAGACGGCTCACCAGCAGAGAGCTCCTGGTTCACCAGCTTCACATGCAGGTTGAACATCTGCTCCTGAGCTTTACTCTGTAGCACCTTCAGCTTCTCTCTCCGACTCACCATGTAGCACAAGTTCCTCACCTGCACAACCACACAAATAGA
The DNA here is from genome assembly GCF_015220745.1 of Sebastes umbrosus. Taxonomy (NCBI): domain Eukaryota; kingdom Metazoa; phylum Chordata; class Actinopteri; order Perciformes; family Sebastidae; genus Sebastes; species Sebastes umbrosus. The sequence continues at coordinate 1,085,310 of NC_051273.1, read as the reverse complement.
CCATTAAAAGCAGGTTTTAATTGTTTAACAATTGTTAATATCAAAGTGAAAACTATCTCTACAAACTGATCTAGATTAATATAAAACAAGAGCTGAAACTATTTAGGGCTGCAACTAACGAATATTTTCAATGTCAATTAATCAGTAGATTATTTTCTCCATTAATCGATTAGTTGTTTGGTCGATCAGTGTTCCCCAAAGCCCAAGATGACACCCTCAAATGTCTTGTTTTGTCCACAACTCAAAGATATTCAGTTTACTGTCACAGAGGAGGAAAGAAACCAGAACATATTCACATTTAAGAAGCTTTTTTTTCTTAAAAAATGATTAGCGAGTATCAAAATAGTTGGCGATTAATTTAATAGTTGACAACGAATCAATTGATCACTGCAGCTCTAAAACAAGTAGTCGATTAATATGAGGGTCTGCTGCTTTATACATATTTTGTTTTTTTTAAAAGATGTCAGCCGGGGCTTTAGGAAACTGTGTGATCAGCACTTTTCACCATTTTTCTGGCCACAAATTCTGCATTGCCTTGAGGACATTAAAGTTGATTTAAGACATTCTTTGCGTTCTTTATGTTTTCTGTCGTTGTCTTGCTGGAAAATAAATCTTTCGTAGCAGACTGCAGCCAGGATCTCTTTTCCTCTCTACTTCCTCGTGTCTTCCAGAGCCCGCTGCAGAGGTTTTCTGCTGATGTGCATAAACAGCCCCTCCACAGTGTAAAACACTTATGAGTCAATGCATGTTGATTCACAGCTCAGGAAATTCAGAAATTTCCCCACTCAACCCTAAAACACTTTGTTTTTTAAATCAAGGTGGGGTTTCTCAGTATTTGTGTCACACATGCAGTAGTTGTGTTTGTGCACACTGAATCATGGGAGATTACTGAGACGGATTTTAAATGTTAGAGCTGCAACGATCAGTCCATCAACAGAAAAATAATCAACTATTTTCATAATTGATTAATTGTAAAGTAATTTATCATGCAAAAATGTCAGAAAAAGCTGTTTTCAGCCTCAAATATGGAGATTTGCTGCTTTTCTCTGTTTTATATCATATTAAACTGAATATCTTTTGGTTTTGGACAACTAGACATTTAAAGACATCACCTTGAGACACTTTGAGAAACTGGGATGGACGTTGTTCACTATTTTCTGACATTTTAAAAGCACTATGAAATGAACACATTACGATTAAAGTATGATATAGTATGATATAGTATATAGTATCTATACACTGGGATGATTAGAGTGGTGTGTGTTAAAGGGACCCACCCTCTCCAGGTCCTGTCTCAGGTGCATGAACATCCTCATGCGGGTGTGGATGCTGTCCTCCTGCGGCTGCAGCACCAGGTTCTCCTCCTCCTCTCGGGGGGGCAGCAGAGCTTTGTTAAAGTTGGCCTTCCTCTTTAGCTTCCAGTACTGATAGACGTAGTCCACCAGGCGGACCGACAGGCCCAGGAGCTGGGCCAGCTCCTCCTGCTGGATCAGGGTGTAGAACTCCTCCTGCAGCTCCCGCAGCCTCTGAGCCCGCTGGCCCACCTTCTCGGCCTCGGCGGGGGGTTTGGAGCGAGCCGGGCTCAGGCCGGACTCCCCGGCTTTGGGCTGACTGTGCTTCAGGCAGTAAGACTTGAACTTGACTTCGTCTCCTTCGTCCAGGATGGTCTTCATCTCCAGGCTGTGCTCGAAGGCACACGTCACGTGGAAGGGAGTGGTGCAATTCTTCACCGAGCACTGGAAGGGGGGGGGGAGAACAGGTTACTATGTTTACATGGACTAAAACCCAACGACTGTGAGGAACAGCATTATGGGAATAGGAGAATTTAAATATTTTGTAACAACCCAGTTTACATGATTTGTTTCCTAACTGGACACCACTCTGGATGGTTGAAAAGATCTCATTAGTGACACAAAGTCAAAGACTAACAATGAGACAGATAATATATAGATAAAATATATTCTGACCCGAGGCTGACTGCAGACGCCTCAGTGAAGCGAATCAATCATCATGTTCTGTGATCGTGAGCCAACTATTGAAACATTCAGCAGGTGCAGACCAGATTTTACTGCACGTGTTGAACCTGAACGCTGAGACTTTGAGCCTCGATGGAAACAGCTGGCCTGAAGTCAGCCAGCCAGCACATCTAAAGCTCATTATTTAACATTTTATTACATCTTGTTTAATAATCGCCAACTATTTTGATAACGGATTAGTCGTTAAAGTAATTTTTTATGTTTTCAATCTCTCAACTATGGAGGAGGTTTCCTGCTTTTTTCTGTTTCATATCATATTAAACTTAATATTTTGGGGTTTGGACAAAACAAGACAGTTAAAGACGTCACCTTGGACTTTGAGAATCTGGGATGAACATTTAATTTTTAACCATTTTCTGACATTTTATAGACCAAACGATTAACTGATTAATCTAGGAAATAATCAGCAGATTAATTGATAATGAAAATAATCGTTAGTTGCAGGCCGACTTTAATCCGTACAAAACACAACAATTGTTTTTCTTGGCTTGGCGCAGTGACTTCTTGGCGTCTCCGTCATCTCACAGCGACAACAAGACCCCCTGTTTCCAGTCTTTATGCTAAGCTAAGCTAAGCTAACTAGCTGCTGGCTGAAGCTTCATATCTCATCTAATTCTCTGCAAGAAAGAAAATGAGTATATTTCCCAAAAAGCCAAACAAGTCCTCGGACTTATTCTTAAGATGTTTCTGGCATCAAAAGCACAATGAAAGCGATCCTCTCACTCACCTGGATACAAGCACCCGTCTTCCATTTACACAGACTGCAGATGAGCGACCAGCGGCTCGGCGGGATGTGGGACACTTTGGTGATGGGCTCCATCCTCTCGGGACAGGCGATGCTCACCTGCAGAGGAGACGGCGTGATGAGACTTTATTAACACTCTCTGTAGAGCGATAGAAAGAAGGAAGAGGAGAAGAGTTTATACTGTTTATCTACCTCTGGTATCCACAGGGCGCAGCTCACATGAGCCCACTTGGTTCCGGCTCGTGTTGCCTTCATGGCGCCGCCCTTCTGAGGACAAAGGAGGCACTGAGGGTCGATGCCGAGGACGCACGTCCTGCACAGCCAGTTTCCCACGGGCACTTTGACGATGCCGTAACAGGCCTGAGGAGAGAGGAGAGGAGAGCATTCTGTGACTGATGTTTATTTATTATAGACAACGTATCCTCATGCAACGGATTCTATGATATTTTACGACAAGTTATTCCTCATTTTCCTACAAATGTCCAGCAACACGTGTCAATTTCTGCTCCTTACATGCATACAGTCTTTTCAAAATAAACTTCTGTCTTTACAGAACTTCGTAACTACTTTGTTAGGTTTAGAAAAAGATGGTGGAAGCGGCGTAACTTAAGTGCGTAAGTTACGTGAATCACGCGGGACATGAATGGCCAGCAACACGTGTCAATTTGCACTCCAGTTTTTTCAAAATAAAACAACGTAGTTAGGTTTAGGCAAAGATGGTGGTTTGGGTTAAAATAACTCCGGAAGTGTTGTAACTTAATTACGGAAGTTACGTGACGAATAAATCAACGTTGGCTTCTGGCCTCACACGGGGCACCATAGTGGACTCCTGGAGAAAGTCTGGTGTTTTTTGACCCACCCATCCAACCCGACCTCCTCCCTACACACCGTTTGTTGCTCTTTAAACTTTCTGGTTCATGATTACGTGGATTAAATACGAACTGATTTCATGGGATATATACGAATTACAGTGATATAGCTACGAATGGCCTGAACAAGATCACAAAGTGCTTCACAAGAATAAAAATGATTGAAAGACAAGACCATAAAAGAAACAAACAATAAAACAGAAGCAGCAACAAACCGTAAAAACACATCAAATTACTATTTTTGTGCTACTTAAAAGGAAGTCAGTGTTTAACTGGCCGGTTAACTGTCAACACGATTTGAAAATACTCAAATGTGCATCTTAAAATCACCTTCCAAACATCCAATAAACTTCCAGAACCAACAGCTGTATTGACGTTTATATTTTAATACTAGCAATTCACTTATTAAAAGCTGCTAAAATCCGGAAGACACCACAGTAACTGTAGAAAGATCTGTGTTGTGTTGAAGTGGTGTGAAGAGATTTCACATTACAGACACACACGGTAAAATAACACTTTAACGCGTGCTCTTTGGTGGATTACATGTTTGCTGAATAACAGAAGGTGCTTAAACAGATTCAGAAAAGATGGTGAATCTAATGTTATCGGTAAATTTGATCGGTAATCAGAGCCGCGATGTTATTTTCACTGTTTTTTGAAAGGAGTTCTGCTGCTAGAGACACCAGCTCAGAGCGAGACTGTGCTTCATGACCTGCTTTAATCTTCTCTTCAACTTGTTGCCTCCATCCTTCACTACAGTTTATTTTTTAATGTGTGATGTTGTCATGGTTACCTGGTGCACACAGATGTTGCACTTGTCACAGAACACCATGTCGTTCCCTTCCTCGCTGTCGGGGGAGCGGCACACGTCGCAGATGACATCCTCGTCGTATTCGATCCCCAGGCCCTCCACCGTCTCGATGGCGTGGTTCATGTTGTCATGGCACTGGCTCTCCAGGGCCTCCATGGCGCGCTCCATCGTCAGCTCGTCGATGGGCTCCTCCCCTGGGAGACAAATGGGGTCAGCAGACCGTTGTTAGATATCATCTTAATGCTCTTTATTCCTGCTCAGGGAGACAGATGTCTGTGTGACTCTACTGTCCAACATGTTAATGTCATGCTGGATTATCTCTGATCCCGGTCCTCACCCATACGGTGGAGCTCAGTGTTGATGGCGTGCAGCCAGTAAAGGTCCATGTCGTCCAGGTCGTAGCGACACATGGCCTCGGCGAGCTCCTTGATGTTGACGTAACCCGGTTCTGTTGACTCCTGGCCGGAGCACTGGATGTACTTCCTCTGGAGGGTGTAGAGCACCTCTTTGGGCTTCTCCACGATGACTCTGAACACAGAGGACACTAAATCTGTCATCAATGCAAAGCTACATTATACGCCTTTTCCACCAAAATTAGAGCGTTTATGCACGTTTTTAAACACAGAAAAACACGCTAAAAATAGGCGATAAACTCCTTTCACATTGCCTTTTTTTTGTTGTGTGTCACGTTTGACGCCACGAACGTGCCATAAAACAGGAATAGTAAACAGTGAAAATGTTACGGTGGCTTTTTCTTTTTATATCTGTTACTTATTCAGTCTCTCTTCAAACCCTCAAACCAGAGTTGGTGTTTGTTGGAACAGTAGAAAGACTAACAAAGACGGTTTGGATTAAGTGTGTTTTACAATCATCAGCGAGGTAAAATTACTGTTTCTGTCAATGGAGTCTGGTGGCTTTGAGAAGAACATATAACGGCTGTTTCTTTTCTCATCTAACTCGGTGAATTAAGGGTTTATTTCGACCAAACCAGAGCTGGTTCTGTGAGAACTAGCAGCGATGAAGGCCGACTGTTGCGTCGCCTTACGTCTCCTTTGTCTTGGCTGACATTGCATTTGAACACACTGCAAAGTCTACAGCCGATGGCCAGTTAGCACATACGTTCTGCTCCTGCGTGAGAGGAAATAACTCTCTACACCAGCAGGCGGCGGTAGTCTGTATTCATCACTGGCTGAATCGGCCAAAAACCCTCTAGAACTGGGCCGACAAGAGCCGACGGTGCGGGACACACCGCAAAAACTCGACCGACAGACGCTCACCGACGGCCAAAAACTGTCCGACGACGGACTGTTGGCTTGGTGCGTCGGGACCTTTAGACCAAGACGTTCTGATGAGTTTTATTGTTTTTGTCCAGTTTGAATGAGGTCTGTTTTATGATGATCAGCGAGGTAAAATGACGGTTCTCTGACTGGAGTCTGGTGGCTTTGAGGAGAGCAGATTAATTGTGTGTTTTGTATGTTACTAAATTATAATAATTGTCCAAATCCTCGTTGATTTTATTTATTATATATTCACTTCAACGCATCGTGTCACATAGCATCACAATGGAAAAGGGGTGAAAATGATCGTGTCCACCCGTGTGTCATGTTTCCATCACTGCTGATCGAAGCTGAAGACAATAAATAACCGTCACTACTACAGAGACATTTGTCCCAGGAATTAATGCAGATTATAACCTTTCACACTGAAGACAGAAGCCAGATGTTAGTGGGTGCTGGTCCAGTGGGAAAGGGGCTCTAGTTTTACCCTTTCTTTTAGAGTAAAGAAGTACAAGTACATTCAGAAAACGTTGAACAATCCATTTACAAAAGAGATGATGAACAGCCAGAGACGTCCTGCTGATCTCTCGGCTACGACTCCAAACAGACTTCTGTTTCCTAAAACCTGCCAACTATTCATTTATCTTCTCTGCTCGCGGTTGTCCTCGCAAGTTCTTGTTTTCGCCATGATGAGTCTGAATATTATATAACTTGGGCACTAAAAAGTGATGTGAACCAAACTGATCTCATGGGAAGGCGTATAACAAAATGTGAAACAGCTTTTGGCGTGTCATTGACGTCCTTACCGTGAAACAGTTGCGGTTTTGTTCAGGCAACAAAACTTAAGTAACCGTCGCTGTTAGGTTTAGGAAAAACATCACGTTGGGTTTAAAATAAGTACGTAAACTAAGTAAAATACGTACGGAAACAACATAACATAAATAACGAAAACATGTCACTGACTTAACTTCAAAATAATGGAACTTAGGAGCATTTTTGCGGGCCGGTTCTGGCTCTCAGGCCGTATGTTTGACACCCTTGCTCTAGACTGCTTTGTCCACCCCAGTGAGACCTCTGGGACCCAGACAGCGTTTACCTGACTGACGGCTGTGGGATGGTGTCTGGACTCGCCAGCACCTGGACCCCCTTCTCCCACTCCTGCTTCCAGGTGTCCGCCAGCAGGTAGTAGTCCTCCGGGGACACGTGGTGGGAGTCCGGCAGCTTCATGGCGCTAATCAGGTCTTTTCTGAACACCTGTGGGAGAGACGGACAGTCAGTCAGACAGTCAGACACCGGATGGTCCTCACGTTTAACAGCTCTGACGGAGAGGAGGACGGATGAACTTACTTCAGCCGGTTTCTTGGGGATGGAGGTGGAGGTTCCAGGTTTGCCTCCTCCATACTTGTTGGAGGAGCAGAAGGAGGTGGAGGGACCTGAATAAAGGAGGGAGAGGAGGAAGAGGAGGAAGAGGAGGAGGAGGAGGAGGAGGAAGAGAAGGAAGAGAAGGAGGAGGAGGAGGAGGAGGAAGAGGAGGTGGAGGAGGAGGTGAATAAAAGCGCAGCAGAGAATATTAAATATCCTGGTTTATGTGTTATTGGTTATTTACTCACTCTCATTGTCAGAACTGTCGCTGCTGCTGGAGGACCTGAGACGTTTCATCCTGTAACATCCTGAAGAAGAAGAGCAGAGAACAATCAGGGGATTTCACCTTTTATACAAAACAAAGAGTGTTAAAATCATTAAAAGTATTTTTCACTGGAGCAGCTGAGATATAAATAAATAAGTGTGCACTAAGGTTGGGAGAAAACAAATCGATTCTACAATTCAGAATCGATTCACAACTTTCAAAAATCCATTTACATTTTTATCCCACGTTATTTATTTGTATTCTGTTCAGACTTTTTGTCCGCCATTTTTCAGATCTTTTGTTTCGGACATTTTCCAGACTTTTTTTCAGATCTTTTTTTTCAGACTTTTTTGTCCGACATTTTTCATATCTTTTGTTGTCCGACATTTTTCAGATTTTTTTTCCAGACTTTTTTTGTCCGACATTTTTCAGACTTTTTTTTCGGACATTTTTTCCAGATCTTTTTTTTCCAGACTTTTTTGTCCGACATTTTTCATATCTTTTTTTCCGGACATTTTTCATATCTTTTTTTCCAGACTTTTTTGTCCCACATTTTTCATATCTTTTTTTCCCAGACATTTTTTTCCAGACTTTTTTGTCCGACGTTTTTCAGATCTTTTTTTTCAGACTTTTTTTATTGGACATTTTTCATATTTTTTGTTTCGGACATTTTTCAGACTTTTTTTCCGGACATTTTTTCAGATCTTTTTTTTTTCGACGTTTTTCAGATCTTTTTTTCTCAAACTTTTTTGTCCAACATTTTTCAGATCTCTTTTTTCAAACTATTTTTGTCCGACATTTTTCATATCTTTTTTGTCCGACATTTTTCATATCTTTTGTTTCGGACATTTTTCAGACTTTTTTTTCCAGACTTTTTTGTCCGACGTTTTTCAGATCTTTTTTTCCAGATCTTTTTTTTTCAGACTTCTTTGTCCGACATTTTTCATATCTTTTTTTTCAGACTTTTTTCATATCTTTTTTTGTCCGACATTTTTCAGACTTTTTTTTCCGGACATTTTTCATATCTTTTTTTTCAGACTTTTTTTGTCCGACATTTTTCATATCTTTTTTTCCAGACTTTTTTTTCTGACATTTTTCATATTTTTTTTCCCAGACTTTTTTGTCGGACATTTTTCATATCTTTTTTTTCCAGACATTTTTCATATTTTTTTTTTCAGACTTTTTTGTCGGACATTTTTCAGATCTTTTTTTTCAGACTTTTTTTATCGGACATTTTTCATATTTTTTGTTTCGGACATTTTTCAGACTTTTTTTTCGGACATTTTTTCTACGTTTTTCAGATCTTTTTTTCAGACATTTTTTTCAGATCTTTTTTTTCAAACTTTTTTGTCCAACATTTTTCAGACCTCTTTTTACAAACTTTTTTTGTCCGACATTTTTCATATCTTTTGTTTCTGACATTTTTCAGACTTTTTTTTCCAGACTTTTTTGTCTGACGTTTTTCATATCTTTTTTTCTGACATTTTTTTCATATCTTTTTTTTTCAGACTTCTTTGTCCGACATTTTTCAGATTTTTTTTCCCGGACATTTTTCAGATCTTTTGTTTCAGACTTTTTTGTCTGACATTTTTCAGATCTTTTTTTCCAGACTTTTTTTGTCCGACATTTTTTTTAGATTTTTCAGAAAAAATCTGACTTTCATACTACAATCATTTTTATCTAATTAAAGTACAACATCTGTACAGGATGACGGGAAGCAGTGGTCATGTTTTAGCGTCAAACATCGCCGTCATGTTTCTGGTTCTTTCACTAAATGTTTCACCGTCGTGTCGACGTCGTTTAGCTGCCTGATAAAATAACCCTCTTTGTTTTGTTTGAGCTCCTCTCACATAACATTTAGTAAAAGTCCTCAAAGACATTTATTATAATCTGAAGATTGATAAAAACTCCATCTTCTGACATTTTGTATCTTTAAATGCTAAAATTACGAGACATTTTCAGTGAGTTTTTCATCGAGAATCGATTTTGAATCGTGAGATACCAAAAAGATTCACACCCCCAGCCAGGGTGAAGTCTGAGAAACTTTTTACATTTTATAGACCGAACGATTAACCGATCAATCTAGAAGATAATCAGTAGATTAATCGATAATGAAAATAATATTGAATATTAATCACGATTTTGGTTTCCCACAATTAAATGAACGTGATCAGCTACGAATATTGACGTTTAAAATGTGCGTTCTGCTCATAGAAAACTGCTGCAGGTCAAATCAAAGCTCTTCACAAACTAACAGCCGCCAGCCAGCGATCCAGATGTTTTGGCTTCACTCTTGGGGATAGATATTATCTATACAACCAATGTGTTTATGATTATATTGAGAGCGTAAAATCGTTTTTCTAGCCTCTTAATGTTGCTAATTTTGCTCTCAAAGTGCACCAGATTGATGCATTTAACTTTAAAATGTAGTTATCAAAAGAGGTAGGGTGAATATTCCTGTGCTTTTTCATATTATAATATATTCTCATGTGCAATATCACTGTTCATTGTGTGTACTATTTATGTCCAACATGTGCAATATTACTTAGTTTTTTTTTTAGCTTACTTTACCTTTTATTTTTTTTATTATCTTATTTACTCATTTTACTAAATGCATCTTACTTAATTGTTATTCTTTTAGGCACTGCTGCTAGAAATAGTACTCTTTTATTTTATACAGTTGTATTTTATACACTTGAACTTGTTGTAATTTTGAGCAATCTCTGGCACAAGAATTTCCTTCGGGATTAATAAAGTTCTATCTTATTTTATATAACTATATAACTATATATATATATATATATATATATATATATAGCAGGAAAAAAATATTGTAATGTAAATTTTTTCCAAAATTGTGCAGCCTTGAAGAGAAAGGAGCGCTCTGTTTATTTTAATTTGAAAGTGCAATAAAAATATGTTGTTGCTAAAATCAATGAATAATCGTGATAAATAATCCTGATTATCATTTTGGCCATAGTCGCGCAGCCCTACGTCCTGGTTAGTGCAATATTTGTTTTATTTTTATAAATGTGGACAGTTTGAATTGAAGGAAAACAGATCAGGTTCTCAGTGTGTACCTTTACTCTACTCTACTGAACTGACCGTTGGGACGACGACTCATTAAAAGGTTTCTAAATACTGACAGACTGAACGCTGTAAATACAGTAACAGTACGCTGTTTCAACAGACAGGACATGCCTCACATTCCCCATGAGGACAGGAGGGGCAGCAGGGAAACAGCCAGGATACTAGTGTACTACAGGATACGAGAGAAATACACTACAGTATACTAGTGTGCTACAGGAAACGAGAGAAATACACTACAGTATACTAGAGAAATACATTACAGGATACTAGAGAAATACACTACAGGATACTAGAGAAATACACTACAGGATACTACAGAAATACACTATAGTATACTAGAGAAATACACTACAGTATACTAGGGAAATACACTACAGGATACTACAGAAATACACTATAGTATACTAGAGAAATACACTACAGTATACTAGAGAAATACACTACAGTATACTAGAGAAATACACTACAGTATACTAGAGAAATACACTACAGTATACTAGAGAAATACACTACAGGATACTAGAGAAATACACTACAGGATACTATAGAAATACACTACAGGATACTACAGAAATACACTACAGTATACTAGAGAAATACACTACAGTATACTAGTGTGCTACAGGAAACGAGAGAAATACACTACAGTATACTAGAGAAATACACTACAGGATACTAGAGAAATACACTACAGGATACTAGAGAAATACACTACAGGATACTACAGAAATACACTATAGTATACTAGAGAAATACACTACAGTATACTAGAGAAATACACTACAGGATACTAGAGAAATACACTACAGTATACTAGAGAAATACACTACAGGATACTAGAGAAATACACTACAGGATACTATAGAAATACACTACAGGATACTACAGAAATACACTACAGTATACTAGTGTGCTACAGGAAACGAGAGAAATACACTACAGTATACTAGAGAAATACACTACAGGATACTAGAGAAATACACTACAGGATACTAGAGAAATACACTACAGGATACTACAGAAATACACTATAGTATACTAGAGAAATACACTACAGTATACTAGAGAAATACACTACAGGATACTACAGAAATACACTACAGGATACTACAGAAATACACTACTGTATACGAGAGAAATACACTACAGGATACGAGAGAAATACACTACAGGATACTAGTGTACTACAGGATACGAGAGAAATACACTACATGATACTAGAGAAATACACTACAGGATACTAGATAAATACACTACAGGATACTAGAGAACTACACTACAGGATACTAGTGTACTACAGGATGCTAGAGAAATACACTACAGGATACTAGAGAACTACACTACAGAATACTAGTGTACTACAGGATGCTAGAGAAATACACTACAGGATACTAGTGTACTACAGGATACGAGAGAAATACACTACAGAATACTAGTGTACTACAGGATGCTAGAGAAATACACTACAGGATACTAGAGAAATACACTACAGGATACTAGAGAAATACACTGATGCTCAGAAAATGTTATTAATGTCCAAACTTGAACTGTTTATTCAGTAAATCACTGCTGAACTATTAGATCACACTATGGGTCCTCCTGATGTTTCTAGAACTATGAATCAGATTAAATCACCACCTACAGTAAACACTGTGTGTCTGTCTGTGTTCACCTCCTTCAGAGCTGCAGCATCTGCTATTGACATGATGAGAGTTTCCACCTGAACAGCAGCAAACTGTGTGTTCAGTGTTCAGTTACTCACTGATGAATAAATACAGTTTAAGATACAATTATTCTGACTCATGATAAAAAGTAGAACTAACCAGCAGTATATAAAGTCATTAAAAGGAGCTCCACCTTTACAACATTAAAGTGAATTATTCTGCATGTCCTAAATATCCTGATGTCTGAGAGCAGAGGAGACTGAGAGTTTTTAAAGTCATTAAACCGTAAACAAACAAGACCAGCCCTGCCCCAAACACACACACTGCGCTGAAGTTGGTTTCAGATTCGTTACTTCCGGTTCAACAGTTAAGGTGAAAGTTAAAGGAAACTTTCACTGCTTTCTGTTTTTTGCTCATCTTACTGTTATGAAAGTGTGTTTGAGACGTTGTAGGTATTAAAGCCTTAACACTGTCTAAAAAAAGACTTAAATCTGTGAAGCCTTTATTATATTTGTGAAAATGCAAAAAAAAAAAAAAATCAATGTTACGGATTTACAATATATGGTATCATTTTTTTATTTTATTTTTACATTATAACAAATAGATTAAAGCTTTCACACATTTCAAACTGTGTTTTAAAAATCTAGACCTGGTCCAATGTGGTCTAGATGTGTGAAAACTATATTCTGTGTTTAAAAAAAATCTTTGTCCTCTCTGAAATAATCTAGTCCAGATTTGACAAATCCAGATATAGTGGTTTTTGATCTGGACCTGGTCCAACGTGGTCTAGATGTGGAAAAAAACAGTGAAATCTCCCTTTTTTTAAAGAATATTTACAGATATAATATAATATAATATAATATAATATAATAAAGCTTTAACAAACAAAATAAAACAGAGGGCTGCTTCCCGTAGGGTGGGCAGCCTCTAGTGGCGGGTAACAGCCTCTAGTGGCGGGTAACAGCCTCTAGTGGCGGGCTGCAGCCTCTAGTGACGGGTAACAGCCTCTAATGGCGGGTAACAGCCTCTAGTGGTGGGCAGCAGCCTCCAGTGGCAGGTAACAGCCTCTAGTGGCGGGTAACAGCCTCTAGTGGTGGGCAGCAGCCTCCAGTGGCAGGTAACAGCCTCTAGTGGCGGGTAACAGCCTCTAGTGGCGGGCTGCAGCCTCTAGTGGCGGGCTGCAGCCTCTAGTGACAGGTAACAGCCTCTAGTGGCGGGCTGCAGCCTCTAGTGACGGGTAACAGCCTCTAGTGGCAGCTAGCAGCCTCTAGCAGCGGGCTAGCCTCTAGTGGCGGGTAATAGCCTCTAGTGGTGGGTAGCAGCCTGTAAAAGCGGCGGGTAGCTAGTGGCGGGCTGCCTCTAGTAGCGGCGGGTAGCGGGTAACTAGTGGCGGGTAGCTAGTGGCGGGTAACAGCCTCTAGTGGCGGGCTGCCTCTAGTGGCGGGTAACAGCCTCTAGTGGCGGGTAACAGCCTCTAGTGGCGGGCTGCCTCTAGTAGTGGCGGGTAACAGCCTCTAGTGGCGGGTAACAGCCTCTAGTGGCGGGCTGCCTCTAGTAGTGGCGGGTAACAGCCTCTAGTGGCGGGTAACAGCCTCTAGTGGCGGGCTGACTCTAGTAGTGGCGGGTAACAGCCTCTAGTGGCGGGCTGACTGCAGTTGTGTATAAATCCAACGTGGGCGCCATCATGATACAAAGCAGTGACTTCCTAGCTCCGTTAGACCTCTAGACCGGGACTAAACGGCTACAGCGGGTCCGGTACTAACCGGGAGGGACCGGGGGACCTCCAGAGACCCGGTCCCGGTGTTAGTCTCTATTATCACCGCGGTAACGGCCCAGTAAACCGGGTCTAGAGGGTGGACCGGGTCTGGAGCAGCAGGAGGCCCCGCGGCCTGCTCCTCTGGTTCTACAGCATCATGTTGTTCCCGCTTTACCTCCAGTCCACGCGCTGCTCTCCGCTTTATTCCCGCCACATCTCAGTCCGGACTCCACGTCCAACATACAGCGGTGAGAACCGGAGGCTCCGGGTCCGGGTCTGGGTCAGATTCGGGTCTTTAGTGACCCGGTTCAGTTCAGATCTGGTTCCAGTCGGTCCGGATCCACCACGCAACAACAGCTCTATTGTACCGAGCAGAGCCGTCCGCTGGGTCCTAAAGCCCGCCGCGTTACCTCCGACAACCACAGCCTGGGAGCGCTCCATCTACCCACCGGCCCGCACCTCCAGGGAGGAGGGAGTACTCAGAAATACTCTGTCTGAACTAGTAAAGGTCCTGCATTCAAAATACTTCAGTAAAAGCACAACAGTATTACCATCAAAATATACGTAGTGCCAAAAGTAAAAGTACTCATTATGCAGATTAATATGTATGTTTATGTTTATTTGTTTCATATATATAAAAAGACAATAAAACAAAACATTACACATACAAATATTTATATATACATACAATTATTTAAATATATATATATATAAATATATATATATTTATATATAAATATAGTACCATCATTAGTATTACTACTATTATTATTGTTGTATTAACCCATACTACACCTATATATTATTATTATTATTATTATTATTATTATTATTATTATATCTTTTCATAAAACTGTAATGTGATATGTCACCGCAAACTGCCATCCTATTTATATTTAAACCATTTTAAGCCCTTGCATCCTCTCACACTCAAACTTCTACCAGGTGACATGAGTGGAGTCCCTGAGGGTTCAGGGTTTAAGTCCTCAGGGGGGACATGTTGGGCCTGTATTCTTCTTTTTCTTCTTCTTTGTGTTTTAACAGCAGCTTGCCTCCTTAATGTTGCACCATACTGCCATCTTCTGGACTTCATCAGACCAGATCTCATTATATGAAGCTGATCAAACATCTTCTCTGTACTCCTGTTATCTTTTAATATCCTCCGTCACGTCTTTTCTCTCTGATAAAGTCCTCAACAGTGATATTAAATAATCAGTCAGTCACCAGATGTGATTTCAGATATTCTACAGCTTTTAATTAAAGTGGTTCTGTCATTTTATAAAGACAGGGTGTCAATTTAAACAACACGTTACAGACAGATTCATTCAGAAAGACTCTACAAAAACTGTGTGCTCAAAAAGTACAAAAAGGTTTACAAATACAAAAGTACATCACAGGACGCCTCCACGATTATTGTTCTTAAAGGCAACCGTACAAAACAGTTTGATTTATCAGGCTAAACTTAACTAAAACTGTTGCATGTTATAACTGATAGATGAATAACTGATAGACTGAGTGAGGTTCCAATAAATATCAAACCAGATGATGGACATGATGTTTCAGAAGGTGGAAGTCTAAAAGCTGAAGTGAAAGCTGATAACTGTGATTCACTAAGGAAGAAAAAGTGTTTTTCAGTTTGAATAATGAAACCAAATCTCTAATATTTATGATGTGTGCTTCTATAGCAACACCGAGGAAAATAATCCACCAATGTATTGAGTGATATTCAGAACATTTTTACCAGATTAACACAAAAAAAACATGCAAAAAGGAGTTTGATCAGGTTACAAAAGAGGAAAATAAAGGGAAGTGTTTTCAAGTGTGGTTGTAGGAGGTACGTTTCCATTAATGTACGCTATATTTAGAATATTTTCACCGTTTTACCTCGCTGTCAGACAGCCCTTTCTGACGGGGAACTGAAGATGTTATCTATGCTCTCTTCAAAGCCACCAGACTCCATTCACAAAAACAGTCATTTAACCTCGCATAGCACAGGAGTGGCTGGTCTACCACTGCCTCGATCCGGTAGTTTGTTTATTTTATTGTGTGACTTTGTTGAATGCAAACTAACACTTTAAAACAGCGGTTCTCTAAAGTTTCTCCATAGGAAATGATTTTGGTTGTTTGGTATGATTAAGACCAGACAGTTGAGGAGATAACCGTGGAGGAAGTGAAACACATGATCATAATAATAGTCACTCTTGTGACTCACATTGGACTCACTTCTATAGTGAATCAAGTGGTTGAGAATCACTGTTTTAAAACACCAAACACACAAACTAACTAACCGATCGAGGCAGCAGTAGATCAGCAACTCCTGTCTTCTGAGAGGTAAAATCACTGTTTTTGTGAATGGAGTCTGGTGGCTTTGAAGAGAGGATAGATAACAGCTTCAGTTCCCCGTCAGAAAGGGCTGTCTGACAGCGAGATAAAGAGACAATATTCTAAATATAGCGTTTACTTCAACTGATATTGGGTGATTTTTACTGATGATAGAGAGTATGGAGGACGGAACCCGCCAAATAAAAAATAAATTAATAAATGACTCGATAAATAAATGTCATTAAATGTAGCAAAAATAATATTAAAAATAAATGTAGCAATTAATTAATTGATAAAATGTAACAATTGATATTACTGTTTTAAGTTGCTTCTTTATTTATTTATCTTTGTATTAATTCCCTTAATTTACCCTTTTGTTTAATTTACCCTTTTATTTATGTATTCATTTTAATTAATTCTAAATGAAATTTTTTTTAAATGTATATATTTATTTTCGCATCCATTTTTTATTTATTTATTTTTGCATTTATTTTATATTTATTTTTAAATGTATGTATTTATTTTGGCATTCATTTTTTATTTATTTATTTTTGCATTTATTTTGTATTAATTTTATATTTATTTTTAAAAAATTGTATTTATTTATTTTTGATTTTGGCAGGTTGTGTCCTCCATACTAGAGGAACAACACTAACTCAGGAGGACAGATTATTTACTACTGTATATTTTGGTTACAGTCTGTTGTTATCTACATTAACTCACTCTATAATCAGCATCACTGTTACACACTGCTTTATAAAAATCCTTATAACAAAATGAAATCACACGTAATGAAACTTTTACTAAAAAGGATGATAAAGAACATTAATTTGTCTCCATATACAAAAACATTCAGTAGAGTATAAAACACATATTACAAAATAAAAAATAATGATCACATGAGTTGCCTACATCACAAACCAGCAATATTACGACTGTTTTTTAAACCGTTTGGTGTAAAACCAGACAGAAATTTCAGCTTTGGCCTAACAGATATCAGTAAAGATGAAAACATCATCGTCTACACAGCGTGTCTCACATATACACATTTAAACAAGCTAATCCACATTCACAAATAAATCCTTGTAAGAAATACAAAATATGATTCATATATATTTATATAAAATATTTTCCCTCAGGCGTTCGTGTGCTCGTGGTTTCTCCACTTTCAGACAGTAAAGAAAAACAAGCTTTAAATTAAAATGACAGCAAAGAGCGAACGTACATTCACAATCGAGAGAAGCAACAGAAATACATTCATAGAAATATAAATATTCACAGCACTCTCCGACACTAAAGGATGTTAAAGTGGTTTACAGCTGATCCGACACTAAAGGATGTTAAAGTGGTTTACAGCCGATGGTTTTAGAGGATTGGAGGTGAATTTTAGTCTGCAGACTTTTATCAAACCCAATATTATTCTAATATCTGAGGCAAATAATCAAACCAACCCGAGCTGGACGGCGAGGGGGGGGGGGTTTAGAAGATCGGATTCAACGTGTGGCGAGCAGTTTGTATTAAATCGTTCACAGTCCCATCTGCATGTCGGCGAAGTTGAAGAAGTTGTCCACATCTCGAGAGGACGTGTTTTTGTTATCGGAGACAAAAACCTGCAGGAACAGAAAAGACATCAAATATTCTAGATTCTTTTGTTATAAAAACAGAGCTGATGTGTAAAACTAGACGGCAGGTTACCTTCGTCCCACTGAACACCTCGTTAGCGATGTTCTTGCAGGCGTCCACGACTCCGTCTCCGTTCAGCTCGAGGGCGATGACGGCACCTTTTAGTAGGAGAGTATGAAAGTACAGCAGAACTAAATCCTGATTCTTTAACACACATTCTGGTGAGGAAACAGTCACTGCTTTCTAATGAAATGAGGATCCTGAAATGTTCCAGTATTCACCACCAAATGTGAGTCAGCTGACGTACAGTATACCAAATCATGTGACCGTGTTGACCAATAGTCTTTTTATAGCTTCTGAAAAATGTCAGAAAGCCACAGCACTCTGATCTGAGAGGGAGGAACGTTGTTTTTAAATATTTAGGTGGAAGAAAAAGAGCAGAAACGATATAACAACTGTCATTATTAAAAGCATTATTTATGGATATTTACTTACAAACTGACCCTCTTTGCCAGTTTTGCCATTTTATAATGGATAGTATGGATTTTTCAACAGTAGATGGCGGTCGGTTCGCCCACAGTTAGTAGAAACAGACAGGAGTAGCAGCACGGGAGCAAAGCGATGTACTGCTGTGGACGGAGGCAGCAGCTAAACGTGTTTTAGACGTTTTGCTGCTGCTGTATTTTTTGATGAACCTGATCTAACCCTTTAAATCACTAAAGTCACACGATAACACAAACTAACTAATGTCTAGTTCACATCACACGACTATAGCCCTGATTTTCTGCTCCCCGACGAAAGCAAATCAGCGTTGGCTCGCCGCTCGCACATCGGCATACTTGCCAACCCTCCAGATTTTCCCGGGAAACTCCCATTTTTCATCACCCTCTCCCGGTTTCCTCCGGGAGTCAAAATTCTCCCGTATTTCTCACGATTTATGGCAAATTTTCACTCTTTTTTTATCCTTTTCATTATCTCAGCCTGTTTGTGGAACTGAACAGTGTGTATAATCTCTACTGTTTCCACCCGGACAACAATAGAGCTACACCAACTGTCGTTTCCCGGCGGAAGAGGGCGGTCTATGCTCGCGGCACTGCGCAGTTTAAGCTGCGCTCGCCACTGCAGAGAAAAAGCCGCCGTGGCGTGGCACAAGCCGTTAGAAATAATGTGTTTCAGAGCTCAGAGGTGTCGTTGTTACGTTGTGTCTGAAAGGACCTTCAGTGAGTGAGAGACGGAGAGAACTAAGAGAAAGAAACAGGTCTTAGGGGAGAACCACCAGGCCTCCCTGCTCTGGTTTTGACATATTCCCTTTTTTTAAGGTCTCAAGGTCGGCCAGTATGCACATCGGTGCTCAAGCGTCATGTGTGAGCTGCTCAAAGACGCGGGACGAGAGTCTCGACCACGCTCATCAATGCCTCGTACGGAGATCAGACGACTTTGAAAGTCTCGTAGTGTGAACTTGGCTTAACTGCTCGTAAAGTTAAATTACTGTTTTTGTGAATGGAGTCTGGTGGCTTTGAAGAGAGCGTAGATAACGGCTTCAGTTCCCCGTCAGAAAGGGCTGTCTGACAGCGAGGTAAAGAGGTGAAAATATTCTAAATATAGCGTATACTTAAACTGATATAGACACCTGAACTCTCCCTTTAAGAGTCAGTGCTTGTTTCACTCTGCTCTAACACATGTATATAATCTCAGTAAATGCAAATGAGCATGAACAAGCTTTGTGTTTATGAAACTACTTTATCAGATCTAACGTCTCCGGCTGAGTTCCTGAGCAGATGGAGGTATTTTAGAGCAACAATATAAAAAGTACCTTTAGTGATCCACTCCACCAGATCCTCGGCGCTGTTCTGAAACACTCGCTTCACATCTTCAGGTCGCATCGACACTTCCTTCGTCTGGATCAGAACAAATCCTTTACCAGTCACCTGTTGCACAAGAGATATAGAATAAAAATCCAGAGTTAGTGCGTATGCATGGAGGATTCTTTAAATACTCGATGATTCACTGCAGAGGAGATGAACTGGATTGCAACGAGACTCGTTTACTGTCTCACGTGTGGATCCGGTCTCATGCTTTAGAGACGCAACACAAACATCACTGGAATGTTTCAATAGCATCGAGGCCAGCCGAGCATCACAGATACAGCTGAGTTCAACGTCAGCTATTACTTACAATACTACACGTATTTATATGTAACTAATAATGAATTAAATATGTCAGTATCTGCTCTGACGTGATGCAGCCTCAGTTTGAAGTTTATAAAGAAAAGAATACAGAAATAAATAAGTTTAAACAATATAATGGGGTGAAATGCAAAAGGAAAATCATGCAGAAATAAATAAATACAATTTAATAATTAATAAATTGATTTAAAATTTTGTTAGAAGGATTTTTATAAAGCGGTGTGTAACAGTGAAGCTGGTTATAGAGTGAGTTAATGTAGGTCACAACAGACTGTAATCACAATATGGTAAATAATCTGTCTTCCTGAGTTAGTTCCTCTAGTATGGAGGACGCAACCTGCCATAAATAAATAAATAAATAAATACAAACATTTAAGGATAAATATAAAAAAAATTAAAAAAATGCAAAGATAAAATAAATTAATAAAAAATAAATTCAAAAAATAAAATAAATATATATACATTTTAAAATAATTAAACAAATAAAAAAAATTCAAAAACTTAAATAAATATAATATATAAATACATTTAAAAAAAAATAACGAAATAGATAAAAAGGAAAATTAAATAGAAGAGTAGATAGATAGGGGAAGTAATACCAAGATAGATAAATAAAGAAGCAAATTAAAACAGAAATATCAGTTTATGTCACTTTTTATCAATTAATTAATGCCTGCATTTATTTTTAATATTATTTTTGGTTAATTTAATGGCATATTTATTTAATAATCGAGTCATTTATTTATTTATTTTTTATTTTGGCAGGTTCTGTCCTCAAGCCAACATTTTAAACTCAAAGTCATAAACTGTATATCAGAAGAAATAACTGGGTGGTTTGATGTGATATGTTATCTTTAACCCTCTTTGTTTGGATGATAATAATGTAAAGTTCAGTTCAGTGATGCAGCTCAGTTGATTTGGCTGCTTCAGATTAATCTACTTGTTTTGGATTAAACTAGATTTCCTCATTTAGGATTCTTTGTTAAACTTCTGGGGGGTCGTATTACAGAAACATCTTATCTTAAGTTAAGATAGGAAGAGTCTAAGTTTTTTCCCAATTTGGAATTAAAGAAGCAAATCCTACCTAACTTTAGGAATCCTCTCTTATCTCAGGTTAGGAGATCCTAAATAACCAATACAACATCACTTATCAATTTTTATCTCGGTTATCGAGCAACCAACTCCACTTTTCTCATCTCGCAGAGCGACAGATGAGTTAGAGGTGTTGGTCACATCTGGAGAGAAATCCAAAGATGTTCCATCCGTTATGTTTACAGTCACAGGGCTGACACACAGAGACAGACAACCATTCACACCTACGGGACATTTAGAGTCAACATGAACCTGCATGTCTTTGGACTGTGGGAGGAAACCTGAGTACCCGGAGAAAACCCACGCTAACACGGGGAGAACATGCAAACTCCGCCCTCTTGCTGTGAGGCAACAGTGCTAACCACTGCATTCCCCCCCCCCCACCCCCTTTCCATCACTATTTCAGTAAGAAGTGTAAATAAAAAAGGAACTTCCACTTCAACTTTATATTTAATAACTGTAACATTTGCAAACATAGCATGTATGATGCCATTTCTGCTTTGTTGTTCACTGATGCAGCTTTTACAAAGCTTTGTTCCTGCTGACGGTTTTCACAGAGTCTTCTCTGAAAGAACTCGAGTGGCTTATTGGCGTGACTGGGATGTAATGTTTCTAAGTGACTTCTTAGTTTGTTGGGTCTCTTACTGTCAGCTGCCAGAGTTTTCAAACACACACCGGTCTCTCCTCATCTCCCACTGAATTCACTGTGAAACCAACAGTAAGACGAGCTTCGTCAAATCTTCTTCTCAACTTGTTTTTTGGTTAATTACCGTCAGCTGAGGACGTTGTCTTGTTCGCCACACGCTTTGAGGTTCATCTGTAATGGATTTTTTCCTCAATCAGGTCCTAACCCTTATCACCATGGTTACTAAAATGCTTCAGGCTGTGATATTTAACTCTGGTCTGGTGACCTTTCACAGCAGTTACAGCTGACTGCACCCAAACCGTTATCAGAAAGTAAACTCTGATACAACAGCAACATTTACTCACACACTAAAAAAAGGACTTCCTCCTTTCATTTAGCCTTTCATAACCTCTGGTGTTGAACTGAGCGTCCGGTTTATTCCTCTCACCTCGTCGATGAGTTTGCGGGCGTTTGCTGTTGTGTATTCTCCGGCGAAGAACACGAAGAGGCAGGACTCCTCGCTGGCTTTACGCCTCCCGCCCTTCGTCAAAGGCACGATGCTGCGTCCGGGGTCGGCGAAGATTCGAACCGACTTGAATTCAGACTCCGGGTCCGGGTTCGGTATAGAGTCCAGGACGGCCGTAGCCTCCGGCAGCAGGCTCCAGTTGTTCTCGCCGGACACCGGCGTGAAGTCGTGGATGTTGCTCCAGTTGTTGTTGAAGATGCTGAGCCCGGCGTCCTTGAAGTGGAAGGCCAGCTCGGGGTAGTAGTACTGGAAGCAGCCGAACTTCATCCCCGTGGACGACTCGATGATGGGCTGCGTGGCGCAGCACAGGAACACCTCCATCTTTTTACAGTCCCGCGTGCGAAACTGCTGACAGGCCACCACGCACTTGATGTCTTTACAGTCCCTGAAGAACACGCTACCCTTGATGGGTCCCAGGAAGACGCGGCAGTTGACGCAGTCGTCGATGGTGATGGTCGCCGCGTGGTCGAACACATAGATGTTGCAGTTCTCGCAGTCCTGGATGACGAACTGCTGGCCGTTCAGTTTACCGGGCAGACGGCCCACCGTGGCGTCTTTGAGCCCCGACAGCATGTAGTCTTTAGGGTCGACCTGAGCAGGGAGAGGAATGAGGAGGACCGGGTCAGTATTCAGACTAAAGATTTAGGACTTACCTTTATAAACCCGTATCTGATGGACTCAGTAGAACACATAAAGCTTTTTATGCATGCTTTATATACCAGCTGTGCACAGATGAGGACTATCTACGCCCTGAAGGATCATTATACCAGTTGCATAAAGTTAGATTAAAACTAGTCTAACTTTTAGCTAACTAGTTAAACTGTTTATTCATTACTTTTTTGGATTATTGCAGCATATTCTTGAATTAATTCTGAACGTATTAAAAGGTTCTAATGAATCCATTGGTACCAACCATGTCATACTAGCTTGTCACAAAGGAGGTTAAACAACGCTCCAAACTGTCATATCCATTTTGAAAAGGGGTCCCTTGACCTCTGACCTCCAGATATGTGAATTTATGAGGGGTTTTGTCCGAAGAAATGTCAGAAATAATCGAAAAAAGTCAGAAAAAATGTCTGAAAATAGTACATGAAAAAGTTTAAAATATGTTGAAAAAAGTTTGAAAAATGCCTGAAAATTGTCAAAGATATGTCAGAAGAAAGTAAAAAATTATGAAAATAAGGCCTGAAAAATATCCAGAAATTATCAAAGAAATGTCAGAAAAAAAGCCTGAAAAAAATATCAGAAAATTGTCAAAGAAATATCCGAAAACAATTGCGAAAATTGTCCAAAAAAGTCCAGAAAATGTCCAAAAGAAAGGCAGAAAAAAAGTCAGATCCTGGTATCATATGAAACTAGAAAACCTGATGAATCCATCGGTACCAACCATGTCATACTAGCTGGTCATGAAGGAGGTTAAATAACGCTCCAAACTAAATTCTGTAGAGGAAAAACTATTATGTCCATTTTCAAAGGGGTCCCTTGACCTCTGACCTCCAGATCAGTGAATGTAAATGGGTTCTATGGGTACCCACGAGTCTCCCCTTTACAGACATGCCCACTTTATGATCATCACATGCAGTTTGGGGCAAGTCATAGTCAAGTCAGCACACTGACACACTGACAGCTGTTGTTGCCTGTTGGGCTGCAGTTTGACATGTTATGATTGGAGCATATTGTTTTATGCTAAATGCAGTACCTGTGAGGGTTTCTGGATCAATATCTGTCATTGCTTTGTTGTTGTTAATAGCGATTAAATATTTTAATTGATTATTTATTTTTGCATTTTTCATTTATTTATTTTTGCATTATTTATTTATTTATTTATTTTTGCATGTATATTTTCATTTATGTTTTATTTATTTCATAATGTATTTATTTATTTATGAGTTTATGAGTTTATATATTTATTTATTTATTTATGCATGATTTTCACTTTTCTGGACAATATCTTTCATTGTTTTGTGTTCATTGATTTACAATAATAAATATATACATACATTTGCATAAAGCAGCATATTTGCCCACTCCCATGTTGATAAGAGTATTAAATACTTGACAAATCTCCCTTTAAGGTTAATTTAGAACAGATAGAAAATGTGTGATTAATTTGCGATTAATCGCGATTAACTATTTTAATCGATTGACAGTCGTAATCGATAATTAAGACATTTTTGACAACACTAATTGGCTTGAAAGAGGTCGCTTGAGAAGAGACGCGTAAACACAGACGTAGGATTCATCTGGAAATTATTTAAAATGAGAAGCTGCAGACTAAAACCGACAACTAATCGTAAGCATCACAAAATAGTTAAATTATTGCACATTATGGCACTTTAACTATTATTGATCGTACATCATACAGAGGGCAAAATCATCGTACAAATATGATAATTATTGTGCATCTGGCGATGCAGTTCATGCCTTCAAGAAGAGATTAAACACGTCCTCAGCATGAGATTGACGTCCTTAAAAGCTCATGGTCGTGAGCATCTGCTACAGCAAAATAAAACAGAAATATTTGATTTTATGTTTCATTAACATTTTAATAGTTTGTCTTTTCCATGCATGATTTAACTTGTTGACATGCAGGTTAATCTATTTCCAGACAGCAGAGCCGGATGCTGCAGAGCGAGGTGTATTACGTGGTTAGACCACAGTTTAAAAGTGAAACATCCCACCAGTCAGAGCGGAAGTTGAACCGCCCGGTTAGAGTTAACGCCTCCTGTGTAACGTCTGAACCGTGTTAACGTGTGGTCGGCTGTGGGACAGTGAACTACACACTGCGCTGTAATCCAATAATGAGATAATGCTGCAGTGAGAGGGCTTTGAGCCTAAAACTCAACATACAGTAGAATGAACACCGCATGCAGCAGTTAACACGTAAAGATGAATATTTAGATATGAAGCAGTTAAAGAGGATAACTTAACAGCATGTCTACCACACATTTATATTACTTTATTTCATATTATTATGTTATATTATATCCCTACATTCGGACTTACTTCTCTATACATACTACATCCCTGTTTACACCTCTGTATATTTATTATTATTTATTTCTTCTCAGCATGCATATACTGAACATACTACATCCTGTTTACATTCAGCTTATCCATTTGAAATAATGCTATTTTAACTTGCAATATTTTACGTCTTTAATCATCATTTTGCATTTACTTGTGTGATTTTCCTTTTATATATATATATATATA
Source organism: Sebastes umbrosus (assembly GCF_015220745.1). NCBI lineage: Eukaryota > Metazoa > Chordata > Actinopteri > Perciformes > Sebastidae > Sebastes > Sebastes umbrosus. The sequence goes on along the minus strand of NC_051273.1, from coordinate 1,059,845 downwards.
TATATATATATATATATATATATATATATATATATATATATATATATATATATATATATATATATATATATATATATATATATATATATATATATATATATATATATATATATATTTTAAGAATTGTTGAAGGAACCTGAGACCCAAGGTTTTAATTGCCAACGACTGTTTGCAGTAATTGTTTTGCACATGATGAATAAACAAACTTGAAACTTGAACTATCTGTGTTTTATATTCTTATTTAGTTTTTTTTCTACTTGTGTGATTTTCTTTTAAAAATTTAATTTTATAATTTTGTTATTTTATTATTTTTATATTATTATTTTTATAATATTTTTTATTACATTTAATCAGCATTGTTGGAGGGAGCTTGGGACCAAAGATTTTCATTGACGACAACTGCTTGCAGTAATTGTTGTGCATATGACGAATAAACAAACTTGAAACTTGCATAATATATAATATAATATTTGAGAATATATAGAGGTCGTCATCAATTACGTTAAGGATTTAGATTCAGTAGATGATCATGTGGGGAACTAATTTCTGCAGTTTCCAAGATTGTAGATTTATTAATTTTATTTTTTCTAAATACACTTGTTGCATCGATTGTAATTAATATATTATCATTTATTAAAATAGGAGGAGCATTTAATTTTTGTTTTGATTTTTTTCTTATGTTCTTTACGTGTAAATTAGGGCTGGATGATGTGGAGAAAAATCAAATATCACAATATTTTTTACCAAATACCTCGATATCAATATTGCAACGATGTTGTAGGGTTGATCAAAAAATATTATATATTATATTATATATTTGTGGCTGTGCAGTGAAGCTCAGTAAACAAATTTACATCTGCAGCAGCTTTACAGGAAATCCGGTTATAAACACTAAATAAGGACATTTTATAACGTTACTGGATGGTACAACAGTCTCTCACATTCACAGACAGATAAATATTAACGTTTATTTACTACTTTATGTGGTTATATGTTAATATATACATTAAAGGATATAAAGAGCAGCTAACTCTGAGGTTAATTCCTGCAGGTTTAATGTATATATTATAATAAAAACATTAAAGGATGTAAAGAGCAGTTAACTCCTGCAGGAGTTAGCTTCAGGTTATATTATAATATATTAATTAAAGGATATAAAGAGCAGCTGACTCTCAGGTTAACTCCTGCAGGTTTAATGTGTATATTATAATATACACATTAAAAGATGAATAAAGCAGCTAACTTTACTTTAAGTGGTTATATTATAATATATAAATGAAAGGCTGTATAGAGCAGCTAACTCTAAGGTTAACTCCTGCAGGTTTAATGTATATATTATAATATATTAATTAAAGGATGTAAAGAGCAGCTACAACCTGCAGGGTTAACTCCTGCAGGTATAATGTATATATTATAATCATAATATAAATTAAAGGATGTGAAGAGCAGCTAGGTTAACTCCTGCAGGTTTAATGTTTATATAATAATATATAAATTAAAGGATGTGAAGTGAAGTTAACGCCTGCAGGTTTTGTAGCTTCAGGTTATATTATAGTGTATACATTAGACCCATTGTAGGGAAGAGCTAACTCTGAGGTTAACTCCTGCAGGTTTAATTAATATTATTATTATAATATTAATTAAATGATGTAAAGAGCAGCTAGGTTAACTCCTGCAGGTATAATGTAAATATTATAATATATTAATTAAAGGATGTAAAGAACAGCAGCTAGGTTAACTCTTGCAGGTTTCATGTATATATTATAATATAAACATTAAAGGATCATGTAGGTAATGTAGGTTAACTCCTGCAGGATTCATGTATATATTATAATATAAACATTAAAGGATCATGTAGGTAATGTAGGTTAACTCCTGCAGGTATAATGTATATATTATAATATAAACATTAAAGGATAATGTAGGTAATGTAGGTTAACTCCTGCAGGATTCATGTATATATTGTAATGTATACATTAAAGGTAATGTAGGTTAACTCCTGTAGGTTTCATGTATATATTATAATATAAACATTAAAGGATAATGTAGGTAATGTAGGTTAACTCCTGCAGGTATAATGTATATATTATAATATAAACATTAAAGGATAATGTAGGTAATGTAGGTTAACTCCTGCAGGTTTCATGTATATATTGTAATATAAACATTAAAGGATAATGTAGGTAATGTAGGTTAACTCCTGCAGGTATAATGTATATATTATAATATAAACATTAAAGGATCATGTAGGTAATGTAGGTTAACTCCTGCAGGTTTAATGTATATATTATAATATAAACATTAAAGGATAATGTAGGTTAACTCCTGCAGGTATAATGTATATATTATAATATAAACATTAAAGGATAATGCAGGTAATGTAGGTTAACTCCTGCAGGTTTAATGTATATATTATAATATAAACATTAAAGGATAATGTAGGTTAACTCCTGCAGGTTTAATGTATATATTATAATATAAACATTAAAGGATCATGTAGGTAATGTAGGTTAACTCCTGCAGGTTTCATGTGTATATTATAATATAAACATTAAAGGATAATGTAGGTAATGTAGGTTAACTCCTGTAGGTTTCATGTATATATTATAATATAAACATTAAAGGATAATGCAGGTAATGTAGGTTAACTCCTGCAGGTATAATGTGTATATTATAATATAAACATTAAAGGATCATGTAGGTAATGTAGGTTAACTCCTGCAGGTATAATGTGTATATTATAATATAAACATTAAAGGATAATGTAGGTAATGTAGGTTAACTCCTGTAGGTTTCATGTATATATTATAATATAAACATTAAAGGATCATGTAGGTTAACTCCTGCAGGTATAATGTATATATTATAATATAAACATTAAAGGATAATGCAGGTAATGTAGGTTAACTCCTGCAGGTATAATGTGTATATTATAATATAAACATTAAAGGATCATGTAGGTAATGTAGGTTAACTCCTGTAGGATTCATGTGTATATTATAATATAAACATTAAAGGATCATGTAGGTAATGTAGGTTAACTCCTGCAGGTATAATGTGTATATTATAATATAAACATTAAAGGATCATGTAGGTAATGTAGGTTAACTCCTGCAGGTATAATGTATATATTATAATATAAACATTAAAGGATCATGTAGGTAATGTAGGTTAACTCCTGCAGGTATAATGTATATATTATAATATAAACATTAAAGGATCATGTAGGTAATGTAGGTTAACTCCTACAGGTTTGTATCTTCAGCAGCAACCTGGAACCTGTTTAAAGGCGTTAACCGGGTCAGAATACCCGGTTCTGTAGGTTTAGACCTCCAGCAGGTATAAGGTATTATATGTGTTGTTGTTGTCTCCAGGTGAACAGGTGAACAGGTGTCAAGGTTCCAGGTTGTCTCACCTTCTCTCTCTTGTCCCAGCTGTACTGTTTGGGCGGCTCGTGCTCCTCGGTGCTCGTGTTGTTGCCAGGGGAACCCGCGCTGCCGGCCGTTGGTGCTTCAGCCGACGCTGCTGTTGTCGCTGCTCGCTCGTCTTTCTCCGGAGACTTTCTCTTGGATTTCTTGGAGAAGAAGCAGCCCATACTGGAGTTTAACTGTGTGACCAGTAGAAGCAGAGAACCGGTGAGACCGTGAGGAGGAAGCAGAAGCAGATAAACAGTAGAGGAGCAGTAAAACACCGTGAGAACCAGAGAGGAACCTGGAGGAGAACCAGAGAGGCTGATTATTACCTTCACTTCTGTTTCAGCTTCGTTTCGCAACCAATTGGCAGCGTCGGTAGTCGTTGCAACAGCCAATCAAAAGGCTGGGATTCAGTGACGGCATCACGTAGAGGGGGCGTAAACCCGTGAGGCGTTTGGGTACAAAAGAGTTTTCCCGAAAGTAGCCACATTTTTTGCTCTATACATCCTTTAATTTATATATTAACATATAGACACTTAAATAAATAAATACACTTCAGCTTCAGCTTCACTGCACAGCCACAAACTATATATATATTTTAACACCATTAAATACTGCCTTTTATATTCTTATAATACATAATATAATATAAAATCACTGCATTGACACTAGGGCTGGGAAAAAAGAAGACAAATATTTATTTCACCAAGTACATTATATATACAGTATATACATGACATTTTAATCTGGTTTTATGCAGCTTTCTCAATGTACTTACACTAAATAGAAATAACAGCAAAGAGCAATAATGACCAACAAAAAAAGAATACAATAATACAAATACAAATAAAATGTCAATATACAAGTCAAGTGTTCTGGAAGTTGTAAACAATACAAATAGTGCAAATAAATAAATACTGGATGGATATACATGGACTGGATGATTATGCACAGTATGTACATGTAAAGATATCTATATACTGTATGTATAGTAAACAGGATTTATATTTACTGTGACAGGTATTTACATATAACAATATGTACATAAAATGACAGATGATATGTACATATTACTAAAAAATGTGCATTAAAGACTAAATTATAATCTAAAAATGTGTAAAAGTGTTAACATACACTTAATTTTTTTAAACAAAATAAACAACAAGGGGAGGACTTATCTCTTAACAACAAAAGAAATTCTACATATCTATGCATACATATGCACACACCTATCCATTTATAGGCATTCCATACATTCACATCCAAATACTGTAGTACACATATCAACCAATAATACCTCCTCTATATTTTTCTGTGGCAGTTACATCATAAAGTTCAGTCCTCTCAAATTAGATTTACCTCACCACTTTGCATCAATAGTCAGGGAGGAGGACCATCCACCAGTTAAAATAAAAAAAAATCTATAATTTACCAGCTCACAATGAACGCACCACCTTCCACACATTGGACACACCTCTCTGGGTGTTGTCTTTGACTCAAAAAGCTGCTTATACAAACTTGTAAAATATATAAAATAATAATAAAATGGGATAAGAAATTAAATGACTGAAAAGAGCCAAATTAAATCATTCAATATAATGCAAGTGTTTGCATGTTGATGCAGTATATGGAGGAGTGTATATAATGTAAAAAGAACATATAACATGCACAACCACCAACACGTAACCGAGTCCAACCAGACATCAGATTAGCTTGCAACTTAAGCCACTAGGCCACTCTAATAATAGGTAATCCCCCATCATGCCTCTGGGAGAGATGCTCTGAAGCCTGGTCTTTCTGTACATCCCCTTTCCATGCATTACCCCCATGACCTTTAATAAGGGGCTGATGTACTGATGAAATGCAAAATACTATATCTATTAAAGGAGCACCTGAGTGAAAAATAGCCCACTGACAGAATTATAAATCCCTGCTAAAGTAAGTTGCATGAACATTTCACAAGACTTCCTTTAACAACAGCTCATTCTGCCGGTCGCAGTGATGACACATCCTGTGATTGAACAACATGTGGTGCTTGTGGTGACTTGTTGGCGTAATGAAATGTATTTACAGTTATGGCATCAGTTTTAAATTCATTTGAAGAGATTCATCCTCTTCATTCATACAGAAGACGATCTTACTCACAGCAGTACGGACTCGGTCCATTAAAGGGACAGTGTGTAGGATTTAGTGGCATCTAGTGGTCTGGTTGCAGATTGCAACCAGCTGAGTACCCCTCCGCTCACTCCTCCCTTTACAAGACTATGGTAACGTGAGCCACCAGGTCAGATGGCAGCTGGCGGGACCACCAATGGGCAACCTCCGAGTCTGAGAAGTGAAGTCAATGCTGAAGAGCCTTAAACCTGCATTCTCTCTAGCAGCCAGCAGGGGGCGACTCCTCTGATTGTATCGAAGTCTATGAGAAAATGAGCCTACTTCTCTCTTGATTTATTACCTCAGCAAACATTGTAGACATGAGTTTATGGTCTCAATCTCTAGTTTCAAGTCTTCTTCAATACAGCATGATGTTCATTTAGTAAATTATGGTCCCATTTAGAGTCAGATAGACCATAAAGCAGGGGATGCTTTACGGCGGGGCTACCTTGTGATTGACAGGCCGCTACCACGGCGTTGTCCGTGTATTCGTATTACAACTTTAACCCTTTCACAGTGTGTTTTCAGTTCATCAAAGTTAATTGTAACATTTTTGGTCCCCTAAAAATGTCTTATTCAGTGTTTCGTTGTACATAGCGCCACCCTCTCGTGTCACTTCTGGTAGCAAAAAACCAAGATGGTGACGACCAATAACCAAGATGGTGTAACAGTTTGGGTCCGTGTGTGATGGTTGAGGTAGCTTGGAGAAACTCACAGCCACACTAGTATGGGGGTTTCCACAATATTCGTTGTTTATTGCTAACTTCATTAAGTAACACATCAACCTTATCAAGCCTGGTTGTACAGCTACTATTTTATCATACATGAACACAATAGAAACCACACGAAACCTAACCATCACACTTGAGTTGAGGGGCGAGAAGGCAAAGGAGAACATTTATCCATCCGTAGCAGATGCGTTGCTCAACTTACTCTGTAAACACAATGCGTTGTCTGATGACGTTGCTTCCCTTGTATCTAAGCAACACAATATGCCTTCAAAGTACAAAGTACAAAACAGTTAGTTTCAGGTGATTATACACCAATGAAAACACAGTTATTATAATATTACATGCTATTAAATGCTGCACACTGTTCCTTTAAAAGAGTTTGAAACCAGCAACCCTTCATGATGACTGGATGAACTTGTTCTGGGCCCTGGGGCTGCTGAGGGCTGCTGAGGGCCCCCATCAGGTTGATCCACTGATGACATGAAAATGTTAATTACTGCAGCTTTTAAAGTGCAAAGCAATATGAACAGGAATGCCCCCTCCAGCTGTGGCCCCTGGTATCATTTCACCTTTCACACCTCACCACCACCACTAGGAAAAAACACCTTATTGCATCTTCCTCTTTCTCTTCTTTCTCCCCAAGTGCTCCACAGACAGACTCAGGAAATCCTTTGTCCCTCGAGACATCAAACTGTACAACACCTCTCTAGGGGGGGGGGACGACGACAAAGGAGGATGGTCTGCAGGACAGATAATAATGCACTATGCTCACTTTTAACAGTCTCTTCTGCACTATATTCACTTTTTTAATAGTCGTGTATCACAGCTGTTACCCTGCACTATATTCAATTTTAACAGTTTTCTTCTTCATCTCCTTGTATTTTTATATCTGGTATATGTTTTTGTACTTTGAACTTTGCACTACTAACTTTTTTACTGCCTTTTTACTAACATGTTTTGCACTATGGAACTGTGATGCTTAAAACTTGAATTTCCCTCAGGATCAATAAACTTACTATCTATCTACATATCTATCTATCTATCTATCTATCTATCTATCTTTTCTTGCACAAAGCTGGAGTTTTAACATCCAGGCTGCAGCTCAGAGTGTGTTTCCTGTTTTGAAAGCGAACTGTAGATTCATCAAAACCTGCTGACAGTGACTCAATAGGTTGGAATCAGCCGACTTAGATGCACCCAGCCAGCCAGCAGCCAGCCTGCATCCAGCCTGCAGCCAGCCAGCAGCCAGCCGGAGGACAGAGTGCAGCCAGCCTGCAGCGAGCCTGCAGACAGCCAGCAGCCAGCCTGCAGCCAGCCAGCAGCCAGCCGGAGGACAGAGTGCAGCCAGCCTGCAGCGAGCCTGCAGACAGCCAGCAGCCAGCCTGCACCCAGCCTGCATCCAGCCTGCAGCCAGCCAGCCTGCACCCAGCCTGCAGCCAGCCAGTCTACAGCCAGCCTGCAGCCAGCCTGCACCCAGCCTGCAGCCAGCCAGCCTGCACCCAGCCTGCAGCCAGCCTGCCTGCATCCAGCCTGCATCCAGCCTGCATCCAGCCTGCATCCAGCCTGCACCCAGCCTGCACCCAGCCTGCAGCCAGCCAGCCTGTAGCCAGCCAGCCTGCACCCAGCCTGCAGCCAGCCTGCCTGCATCCAGCCTGCATCCAGCCTGCATCCAGCCTGCAGCCAGCCTGCATCCAGCCTGCCTGCATCCAGCCTGCAGCCAGCCTGCAGCCAGCCTGCCTGCATCCAGCCTGCATCCTGCCTGCATCCAGCCTGCATCCAGCCTGCAGCCAGAGTGCGTGTCTCGGTCTCCTCCACAGGGCAGCGCAGTCTCTCTCCGGAGCCGCTTCACTTCCTGCAGCTTCCTGCAGTGTCTCTTTAAAAGGTTGAACTCTCGTCTCTCTGAGAGCTCTGGATTGTTTCCCCCTCTCTGCTCAGCTCTGCTCTGCTGTGTGTGTACTGACTGTACCAGAGACTGTAGCAGTGACATGGCACAGAGACGCTGAGCCCGTCAGCATCCATCCTGCACCATGGCTGCTCTCCGACGGCCGGCTGCTCCGGCTCCGGCGGCTCTCAGCGGGCTGGACTCGCTCTTCGTGCCCGCCTGCAGGCTCCTGATGCCCGCCTGGATGCTGCTGAGCGCCGCGGCGGGTCTGCAGGCGGAGGACGGAGGAGGAGGAGGAATAGAAGAACTGGCCACCGAGAAGGAGGCTGAGGAAAGTCACCGACAGGACAGCGTTAATTTACTGACATTCATCTTACTGCTGACCTTAACGATTCTCACCATCTGGCTCTTCAAGCACCGGCGGGTCCGTTTCCTCCACGAGACCGGACTGGCCATGATCTACGGTGAGTTATGGTGAAACACGCACATAAAGAATGCACGCACGCACACATTCACTACCAGCCTCCACCACCTCCTCCTGCAGGGTTTGCATGATTCAGCCTGGTTCTGCTGTTACAGACACAGACAGATAAAGATGGTTTCAGACTGAGCAGATGTCTCCTGGTGGTCTGGCCTGCTGCTGGCTTCTAGAAGCTGCTGTCCTCTTGTCCTCTTGTCCTCTTGTCCTCTCCAGCAGGCTGCAGCTTTATCCCTCTCTGACACATCTGAAGACACTTATACAACATGTCTGTGCTGCAATAAACTACATTACAGCATTACCCTTTTTATTGATGTTATTATCATATAAAACATATCTTGTTGTTGAGTATCCTCCTGAAATACCTTATACAACCACTATGTTTTTATATTTTATATATTTCAAGCTCTCAAACTACTTAACAGGACAAAGAGGAAAAGAGGAGACACATGACAGAAAAAAATACATGTTTTGCAATAAACTACATTACAGCATTACTCTTTTATTATCTCATATTGATGTTATTATAATATAAAACATATCCTATACAGGTGTTGCGTATACTCCTGACATGCCTTATACAACCACTGATTTTTTAAATATTTTATATCTTTCAAACTACTTAACAGGACAAAGAGGAAAAGAGGAGACACATGACCGAAAAAAAGATTTTGCATAAGTAGTATGTACTCATCCTCTTTAATCAGCTGTTCAAAGAGTCAATAAAGAATATTTAACCAACATTATCATGCATCTTAAAGGAGCAGTGTGCAACATTTAAGGGGGATTTATTTATTTTTTTGGCTGACGCCATCTTGGTGTCTTGCAACCGGAAGTGACACTAGAGGGTGGAGCTAAGTGCAACCAAACGCTGTGGGGTGTGTGGTTAAAGTGCGTCATGTTGGAGTTGTTGTTGTGGAGTATCCTCCTGAAATGACTTGTACTACCACTGTTTTTCAGTTTTTAATATGTGATACAACATCTTTCAAGCTTTCAAAGTACTTAACAGGACAATGAGGAAAAACATATAGATATCTATAACATATATGCTTTACAGTTGTTGAGTATCCTCCTGACATGCCTTATACAACCACTGATTTTTTAAAATATTGTATATCTTTCAAACTACTTAACAGGACAAAGAGGAAAAGAGGAGACACATGGCAGAAAAAAAGATTTTGCATATGCTGCATGTTTTGCATAAGTCTTCTATGTACTCATCCTCCTCTTTAATCAGCTGTTCAAAGAGTCAATAAAGAATATTTAACCACCATCATGCATCTTAAAGGAGCAGTGTGCAACTTTTAAATGGATTTTTTAGCAGAAATGGAATATAATATTCACAGAGAGAGACTTTCATGTTTTTACGTTATCTACCGTGGTACCTATAGACTGTATATAACAGGTGGACGTAGTCGCAGTGACGTCACCATCTTGGTTTTTGGTTGTTGCCATCTGTTTTTTTTTTGCAACCGGAAGTGACACTAGAGGGTGGAGCTAAGTACAACCGAACGCTGTGGGGTGTGTGGTTAAAGTCCGCCATGTTGGAGTTGTTGTTGTAGAGTATCGTCCTGAAATGACTTATACAACCACAGATTTTTTTGTTTTTAATATTTGATATCTTTTAAGCTAACAAAGTACTTAACAGGAAAAGAGGAGACACATGACAGAAAGATATATGTTTTACATATGTTGTAAGTTCTCACCTGCCACATTAACTATCTGTTCAAAGTGCAGTCAATACAATAATATATGACCAACATCATCATGCACCTTAAAGAGGAACACCACCTACATGACCTACTCTCTCTAGTAAGTGTGCATACTAATACCCATACTATCTACTATTCAGAATGTCAGAAAAGATTTAGTACGTCCCAATACACAGTTTGTCAAATGCAGTATTCCAAAAATACCAGGATGTCCTACTACATCCGATTGTATTCTGCAGTATGAAAGCCAGCATGCTTTTCTGGCTCTTCTGACCCACAATCCTCTGATTAGTGGTTATATGAGCAAGAGGGTCAAAGGTCAAGGCGCCTGTTATGACCACGAAGTATGTCCCAGTTGTGTGCAACAGCACGTACTTTGTAAAGACATCTGCAGTACAGTAAGTAGTAAAAAGTATAAGTATGAGCTTTGGTCTCAAACTTGTGACGTCATCAAGTATAAACTCTGGAGCTCCGTAGACGAAGGCTGCGTTCAAAACTGCATCACTACGCACTGAGTACTCAACATGTTTACTGAGCAGTGATTTACACGGTGACGTCCTGAGCGCGAATCCTTGCCGGATGGAGACGTGTATCCGTGGTAACCCGTGCCAACCTCACAGGACCAAAAACGATGGTTTCTGAGAATCATAAAGTCTGAACTAATTTAAAATATAAATGACACCTTTAGAAATAAAAATATTATTCTTACACTGAAGAGTTATTGACGCTACAGAGCTGTCTGCTATGAACGATGTCGTCGCTACCGCATTGCATTGTGGGATATTTATGCCGCCGTAGTGTTTGCATGCTGTAATAATTCTGTTTCTGTTTGGGACATCCACAGCAGAGATCAGTAGCAGCAGAAGGCTGAAATACAACAACAACAAAGTCTGTCTTTTATCATCTGACGTCATCATCCAGTAACATGACCACAGTCAGTGACCGCAATGCATTCTGGGTAATACTCAACTGAACTATTTCAGTCGTAACGTCTCAGAACACATTTAGTTTCTCCTCATAGCCGGTCAGAGTGACCTCCAGTCAGTCAGTGCTGCAGATGTCACTTATTAACCAGAGACGTCACATGATCAGGACAGTCTTTGATTTGTTTTTTAATGCTTAAAAAGTAAACTGTGTTTTTCTGCATTTGTAGTTTCAGTTGGCAGAAGGTCAAAAACAGAAACTGTCAGTAATATTACAGCTGTTTCCAGCGGTGGGAACATCATTTTAATCTTATGTGCACATGAATTATGTGTTATATGCATTAATAAACATTAGGGCTGGGACGATACACCTATCTCCTGATTCAATACTATCACGATACTTAGGTGCAATTCGATTAGTATTGCAATTTTTAAGTATTGCGATTCAATATTATGATTTATTGTGATTTTTATTACGTTTTTCAACACTAGACCATGAAGGGAAAAAGTTGAATCAAACACTTCTAGGGACTTTTAATTAAGAAAATCTCTAAATGAATGCAGTAAAAATGTTTGATTTTCAGCATGTATGTAGTCAGAGATGTCCTGAAGTCAAATATAACAGGATCATTGTCAGGAGTTATTTATTATCCAGCAACCCAAAGACCAAAGAATAAAGACATTTCCCTCACAGATTAGTGGGATTTTCTTTTTAATTCATAAGGGACATGTAATGTTTTATACTTCTGGTGAATATAATCCATCAATGTGATTTCCATAGATGTATTTTGTATATTCAGTTCCCTTTGTTAACACCTTATTTTGAAAAGCGGACGTAGTCCCACGTGTCTACTTCCTCTAACTTCTCCAAGGTGGTCTCTAGCTCTCCCGTCAGCTCCGTTCTCTTTATCCATCCATGGTCAGCTCCATCGGGGCCGTTTCAATGCAGAGAACAGACATGTCAGTATCTGGGTGCTCTACAGTCGTAGCGTCGGCCCATTTGACCACGGAGACGAGAGCGACGGCCGGCTCCACCGCCACGTTACCGCCATACCATAACGTTTCCTGTCCGTGACAGAGTTAGCATGCAGCTTTAGCTCTGCTCTGTCTAGCTCTGCTTTTCCTGTCAATGTGTGAAACCCAAAGTGTTTCCATCCTTTACTGGATGTGTAGTGTTTACCACGCTGGATTTAACATGTGAGGGTGCAGGTCGTATCCACGCTGACCCTCCGACGGTTTATACTTTCTGAGGTTTGTTTTGGTTGACGAATACGGAACGGATATGACGTCACGTTACTCAGACTAAAACAATAAAAGCGGTAACTTCCTTCTACCTCCACATAGACTCACATGAAGCAGATATATTGATTCTGGCATTAAAAACATCTATTTCAAAATCATGAATGTATTAAACTTAAACCTGATGCTTTTATTATGTTAGTGGATTCAGTTCGATCTGATGAAGTTATGACATCGTGTTAGAGCTCCCTGGTTGGACTATCACCGGTATAAAAGTGCTGCCAAGTAGAAACCTTGTCCCAATATTGATCTTCTGTATAAAGAGCAAACTCTGTGTTTTCAGAGTGGTTATTCAGTTAGTTATTGTGACAAATGAATGATTCAGAATCCATCAATTTAAAGGAGAAACATGATATTACAGGACGGACAGTTCCTTCCTAGTTCAAAAACATGAAACCTCCCACGAGCTGGAAAGAACCTAAAGTTTGTGAGCTATTTTGAGTTTATTTTGCAGGTGGTCGTCGTGTTTCTGTTGCAGAACCGTCACTATTTGTGTGTTTCTGTGTGTGTTTTATGTACGAGGTTAACCCAGAGAGTGAGTGCAGTGTTGGCAGCTCTGCTTTGCCTCGTCTCCTGCAGATAACTGCTGTCTGATCAGAGGATTTATGTCCTCTAACTGCCTCCTTCCTCTCTTCCTGGCTTCAGCTTCTGCTCTCCAGCTCCCCATTCCTCTTCCTTTGCTCTTGGTGTGTCACTGCTGTTTGATCCCGAGGGCTCGTAAAGCACCCGGAGAATGATCCGACGTTGAGTTATTGACTGGATGAGTCTTATTTTTGTGGCGTTTTAGGTTATTTTTTCTCCACATTCATTAGCTGAGGCTCTAACCATGAAAACACGTCTAAAATCTAACAACACAAAAGGCCACATGAGAGAATCTGAAGGCATTTCCAACACATGGTGATGCAGAAAATGATGTCTTCCATTCATTGTATAAGTGTTTGACAATTTATTTACATATAGATGAAAAAAAAAACACCTGCTAAGGCCGGACTAAATGAATAATAAAGAATGAGCTAGTAAATGTGAAACAACTGACTCCCCTGTTTAGACGACATGACTAATGTGATACCTGTCTATACTCTCAGGTGTACAGGTGACATAGCAACAGCAATATTTACAATTTATCACACAACATAGAGCACACCTTCGATGTGGTTGTGTCCTCTCACCTCTGCTGGTAGACTGTGTTAGCCATCAGGACATCGTACAATGATATAATGTGCAGATGATGCGGCTCTGACGGGCCTTTTAACCGACAATGAGACCAGTTAAAGAGCTCAGATTAACTCTGATTTTAAACATAAAGAAACGCTCATTGATTTCCCCTGTAATTATGAACGAAATAACAACCATTGAAAGTCTAGAGGGAACATTTTCTCACTCTTAACTCGTCAAATATCGCCGCTTGGTCAGCGCCCCCTCGGGATCAGAGTCCGACGCACGGGCTACCGCTCTTGCGTTACCTTTAGACGGACCGGGGAGGACGTGTCAATATACGCTCGTTACATGCATAGTGTCCTTTCAAAATAAACTTCCGTTTTCACAGGAAGTTAGGTTTAGGCAACACAACCACTTAGTTAGGGGTTAGGAAACGGGTCGTGGTTACCGTTAACTTCACTGACTAACGACTCACGGGACTCACGATACTAACGAGTCACGTGACTAAAGACTGACGTCGAACCAAATGGAATGTTCGGTTGTACTCCACCTTCTCATGTCACTTCCGGTTGTAAAAAAACGAGATGCCGAAAATGCCGAACTCAAGGCTTCAAAAATGTAGTCCACAAACTAGTGGGTGACATCACGATGACTGTCCACTTCTTATACGGTCTATAAGGACACCATGAGTTTAGCTCACTAGACAACCCAGTATCAGTCTCATCATCCAGTATGTCCACCAGACACGTTTTGCGTTGTCGAGGCGTGAATAGTACACATGTATGAAGGTGCTGTGAGAGCAAGGGGCAACAAAACCACTCACAAAATCATCACACCTTAAAATAAGTACGTAAACTAAGTACAATACGTAAAACCACATAACATAGGTATGGAAAAGACGTCACAAACGGAACTTACAAAACGAAACGGTCACGAACACCTCCTGTGTTTGTTGGACCCGTCCACCATCAGCAGTCTCTCACTCTTTATTCTACGTCTCTACCTCTGAGCGTAGCGTATTCACACTGATGCGTTTACACTGCAGTCAGTACAGACCTCACGGCGTTAGGGTGACCAGATCCCAACAAATCAAACGTGGGACAAAGAGTATGTTTGTGTGGGACAACGTGGGACACGTTACCCAGGCTGAGAGGTCGTCTTTAATGTTGATATTATAATGTCTATCTGACTTTAAACATTTCTACTCTGCCCCTTATACTGTCACATCTCTATGCTTTAATGCATCCACAGATCGGCACGTCTCGATGTCTTGTGAGACTCACATGAACTTGTATTCGCCCTGCGTGTGAAATTGAAAAATAACTGACATAAACTCTGAGAATGTCCTTCCACCGGCTTATAAATACTTACTATAAGTAGTTTCACAGTCTTTGTTGTAGCTGCTCTTCCTTTTCTTTGTGGTCGTTTCCATCATATTCCTCCTAAATCTGCAGAGCTTGTGATGTTGCGGTGACATCGCAATTTTCCCCGTCGGGCGTAGCGTAGCGAAGACGGTGAAAGGTTACCCTGAACTTGCCCCACGTGTGCTCAGTTTGAGCGCCGTGATGACAGAATAGAAAAGAATAGAATAGAATGCACTTGCACTTGAGGTGTATATTGCATCAAGGATATACTGCACAGATAGAGAGAGGTATTCACATTCAGCCTTCCCTGCTTTCTTCACAGCCGTTGGATAAAAGCTAGATTTTAAAAAAGCGTCTGTCCTGCAGCGGTTCAACTTTAGAAAATTAGAGAGAATGGAAATGTGGGACGTCGTCTCAATATGTGGGACGTCGTCGGACGTGGGGACAAGAAGGGATAAAAACGCTGTGCAGTCCCTCGTAAAGTGGGACACCTGGTCACCCTACATGGCGTACACACATGACACGCCTAAAGCAATAACGGCGTTCTTGTTGCATGTTTTTACCGTGCACATTATCGTGTCATTCTTTAGCCTTTTTGTGCGTCTTGGCTGCACCAGATTATAGCAGATCCACCGCACCCACGAAGGCCTGAATATGCACTTTCATCCTCAGGATGAAGGTATAGCGTGCAGAGGATACAGACTAAGAGAGGCATCACATCAGCATCCTAAAAGAGGCTTTTTTAAGATGCTTATGTTATATATTATGTGATGTCTTGTTGTTGTTCTTTTATGCTCTTTGTGTAAATCAGATTCCCCTCGTGGGGGTAAAGAAGGTTTCATTCGTCGTTCTTCTCTCTTCAGGTCTGCTGGTAGGTGTGATCCTGCGGTACGGCATCCCCGCCACCAGCTACCACAACAAGACGCCTCCGAGCTGCTCGCTGAAGGAAGGACCCGTCAGCACCCTGCTGCTCAACGTCAGCGGCAAGTTCTTTGAGTACACGCTGAAAGGAGAGATCAACTCCAGAGAGATTCACAATGTGGAGCAGAACGACATGCTGCGCAAGGTAACGGTCACAAACGGGAACGTCAACTCTTCACGGCTGATTCTACCAGATTTAACTCTTTATTCTCTCGTCTTCTCCAGGTGACCTTTGACCCTGAAGTATTCTTCAACATACTGCTGCCTCCTATTATTTTCCACGCTGGCTACAGTCTGAAGAAGGTGAGAAGCTTGTAAAAATGCATGCACGGTAACGTGAGATGTTGTTGTTGGAGGTGCAGGTGGAGACATCTGCTGCCACAAACTGCTGTCTCATTGGCCAGACTGAGAGTGAATCTAGTTTCTGAGGGGAAGTCCACAGCAGATGTCTTTCGTTTCCTCTCCAACGGCTGACGCTGACAATACGAGCAGCTTCTTCTGCTTTCGATTGTTGTTGGAGAAACAGATTTGTTGTGTTTGGGGAAGCCTTCGGATGTCTCAGTGCTTTCCATTATTAATCCATCACCATGTTTACAGTCTCAAACTACAGCAGGTGGTGCTTTATATGCATGTAAGAGAACTGTGGGTGCTTTAGTGCTCTGACCTTGAAATAATGGAGAGTGAAATGTGTTTAAACAGCTGCTGACATCTGATCTGTGTTCTTATACGGCGGTAGATGATATCGAGGATGAATGAGGGGAAGTGGCCTTGTGCTTTGCTGCTGTGAAGAGCATCTTATACGGGTCTGACCGTGAGTTAGAGTCAAGTATTAATTCATTTAGCCCCTCGGTATTGTAGTGTTGGTCGGTTGTAATTTGCTCTTTACCTCGCACAGCAGCTGGATTCTCACGATATCACAAGATCATGCGAGAATCAGAGGATCACATATCACACAATAATCCATCTTGTCAGGCTTCAAGTGATGCGTTTGTGTCCAACAACCCAGACAACAGACCAATCAGCGTCCTGTGAGGAGCTGCTGGCAGCTATAGACGTGGCTTAGGTGTATGTGACGACACGGAGAGGAGACTGTTGGTTCACATAGAACATAAATACAACTAGAGCAGTAAAACAACATTAGACAAAATGAAAACATCACAATATACAATCACCGGCCACTTTATTAGGCACACCTGTTCCATTGCTTGTTAACACAAATAGCTAATCAGCCAATCACATGGCAGCAGCTCAATGCATTACGTCATCTAGACGTGGTGAAGACGACTTGCTGAAGTTCAAACCGAGCATCAGAATGGGGAAGAAAGGGGATTTAAGTGACTTTGAACGTGGCATGGTTGTTGGTGCCAGACGGGCTGGTCTGAGTATTAAACTGCTGATCTACTGGGATTTTCACGCACAACCATCTCTAGGGTTTACAGAGAATGGTCCCAACAAGAGAACATATCCAGTGAGCGGCAGTTGTGTGGACGGAAATGCCTTGTTGAGGTCAGAGGTCAGAGGTCAGAGGAGAATGGGCAGAGTGGTTGGAGATGATAGAAAGGCAACGGTAACTCAAATAACCACTCGTTACAACCAAGGTATGCAGAATAGCATCTCTGAACGCACAACACGTCCAACCTTGAAGCAGATGAAGACCACCCGGTACTAGCAAGGTGTACCTAATAAAGTGGCCGGTGAGTGTATAAGAGGGGGTGAAACCATTTAATACCTTAAAAACAAACATCAGGATTTTAAACTAGTTTTAAATGTAGCTAACAGGCAGCCAGTGTAGGGAGGCAAGAATGGGAGTAACGTGTTCCCTCTCTTCTGACCTTATCTAAACTCTTGCTGCTAAACTGAATTAGTTGCAGACGGAATAAATAGGACCGGGTGATACCAAAATATAATGAGTTGCAATCAAGGTGGGAGGATATGAAGGCATGGATCATTGATCTGAGTTTGGAGATGACGTGGAGGTGCATGAAGCGTAATGGTACGACCTGATTGATTTGTTGTCAAACATCAACCCTGAATTGAATATGGCTTTTTGCATGTGGTTTAACAGAGGAGGCCAACTGACCAAGATGAGGAGAGGATTTAATCTGCATACTGAATGGTTTGAATACACTTTACTGAATATAATGTACTGTAGGAGCTGCAGCTAATGATTAGTGTCATTATAGATTAATCTATTAGTCTTTAAAATATCAAAAAAATAAGGCCCATCACAAACTGTCAAAGCCAAAGATGACATCACTTCGCTTGTTTTGTCCGACCAACAGTCACAAACCTGAAGGTGTTCAGTTAACAGATGCATAATAAGACAGTTAATAATCTCTGTGACAGTTTATATCGGCTTTTCTGTTTTACTAGTTAAATTGTGATATAAGATGGAATTTGCTGAGTCAAAGAAGCGTCTCCAGGAAAGAGGAAACAGGACGTCCCGTTAGCTGAGCTCAGTGTTAACGGCTTCAGGGAGAGACTCTGATCGTTGGATGTTAGATCTTGAATGTGCAAATGTTGACATAATCAGATGAGTGAGTCGTCTAACCGACAGAAGAGCTCTGATGTAAATCCTGCAGTTTTATTTCTTCATTTCTGTTTGAGTCTTTTATTTTGCAGACATCCCTCCTGACAGAGGAGACGGAACATCTCTTTGAGAAATCAGCAGTTTAGTTTCTTAGATCCTCCGACGTGATCCGCAGAGATCACGTCTGTGTTGCGCCGCTTGTTTGTTTCATAACCAGTTAAACAGCTGAATCTGTGTTTGTGTTTCAGTCTGGTTTGACAGGGAGTTACTCATCCTTTAGGTGTTTTCTTAATGGAAGGTTAAATTAGTTCACTGTGTTACACCTTTTTTAAACCGGTTTATTGTTTTTACAACCTGAACATATCACAACATCAGTTTAGCTTGTAACATTTGTAATGAATCCTTAAACACCGCTCACACCCACGTCCACTTCAATCACACAGGAAGTGTGACACAATAGGGACAACAATGTAATAAAGATACTATAATAATCATAATAACACACAGGTGATAATGACCGTAGTAACAATCCACTAAAGCAACAGCAGCAAGACTATAACCTAAAGATCTTATTGATAACATGTTTATGTAGATAAATATAAAAAAAATACTTCCACAGAGCTTTTAGAAAGGTGTCGAATAAAAGTATGTCTTTTCCTGAAAAATAAATAAATAATAATAATTAAATAAATAAATATAAATATATATATTTACATTTATAAATATATATATACATATCATGTATATATATATATATATTTATTTTTTTTTTCAGGAAAATACATACTTTTATTCGGCACCTTTCTAAAAGCTCTGTGGAAGTATTTTTTTTAAATATTTATCTATATTTATCTACATATATTTATCTACATAAACATATATATATACAGATGTAGGCAAAATTGTTGGTACTCTTCCGTTAAAGAAAGAAAACCCCACAATGGTCACTGAAATAACTTGAAACTGACAAAAGTAATAATAAATAAAAATTTACTGAAAATGAACTAATGAAAATCAGACATTGCTTTTGAATTGTGGTTCAACAGAATCATTTTAAAAAACAAACTGATGAAACTGGCCAGGACAAAAATGATGGTACCCCTAGAAAAGATGTAAAATAATGTGACCATAGGGACATATTAAACTAAGGTGTGTCCTGTAAATAGCATCACAGGTGTCTTCAAACTTGTAATCAGTCAGTCTGCCTATTTAAAGGGTGAAAAGTAGTCACTGTGCTGTTTGGCATCATGGTGTGTACCACACTGAACATGGACCACAGAAAGCTAAGGAGAGAGTTGTCTCAGGAGATCAGAAAGAACATTATAGACCTTCATGTTAAAGGTAAAGGCTATAAGACCATCTCCAAGCAGCCTGATGTTCCTGTGACTACAGCTGCACATATTATTCAGAAGTTTAAGGTCCATGGGACTGTAGCCAACCTCCCTGGACGTGGCCGCAAGAGGAAAATTGATGACATATTGAAGAGACGGATAATACGAATGGTAACCAAAGAGCCCAGAACAACTTCCAAAGAGATTAGAGGTGAACTCCAAGGTCAAGGTACATCAGTGTCAGATCGCACCATCCGTCACTGTTTGAGCCAAAGTGGACTTAATGGAAGACGACCGAGGAGGACACCAAATCATAAAAAAGCGAGACTGGAATTTTCCAAAATGCATATTGACAAGCCACAAAGCTTCTGGGAGAATGTCCTTTGGACAGATGAGACAAAACTGGAGCTTTTTGGCAAGTCACATCAGCTCTATGTTCACAGACGCAAAAATGAAGCATCCAAAGAAAAGAACACTGTACCTAATGTGAAACATGGAGGAGGCTCGGTTATGTTATGGGGCTGCTTTGTTGCATCTGGCACAGGGTGTCTTGAATCTGTGCAGGGTGCAATGAAATCTCAAGACTATCAAGGCATTCTGGAGTGAAATGTGCTGCCCAGTGTCAGAAAGCTTGGTCTCAGTCGCAGGTCATGGGTCCTCAAACAGGATAATGACCCAAAACACAGCTAAAAACACCCAAGAATGGCTAAGAACTAAACATTGGACTATTCTGAAGTGGCCTTCTATGAGCCCTGATCTAAATCCTATTGAACATCTGTGGAAGGAGCTGAAACATGCAGTCTGGAGAAGGCACCCTTCAAACCTGAGACAGCTGGAGCAGTTTGCTCACGAGGAGTGGGCCAACATACCTGTCAACAGGTGCAGAAGTCTCATTGAGAGTTACAGAAATCGCTTGTTTGCAGTGATTGCCTCAAAAGGTTGTGCAACTAAATATTAAGTTAAGAGTACCATCATTTTTGTCTAGGCCAGTTTCATTAGTTTGTTTTTTAAAATGATTCTGTTGAACCAAAATTCAAAAGCAATGTCTCATTTTCATTAGTTAATTTTCAGTGAATTTTTATTTATTATTACTTTTCTCAGTTTCAAGTTATTTCAGTGACCTTTGTGGGTTTTTCTTTCTTTAACGGAAGAGTACCAACAATTTTGCCTACGTCTGTAGCTATATATATATATATATATATATATATATATATATATATATATATATATATATATATATATATGTTATTTATTTTATGATTGGGAATTTCTGGCAGGTCCAAAATGATGAGCTTGATTCCTCAATGACAGCCCCCTCATTTGCATAATGAGGTAGATATGCATAAAGAAATGTGTAAAGAAAAGGATACAGAAATAAATAATTTTGGGGGAAATAAATAAGGGGTGAAATGCAAAGGGAAAATTGTGCAGAAATAAATAGATGAATAAAATGCATATATACATAAATATATACATTTAAAAATAAATATAAGATAAATTAAAAAATAAGTTAATAAATAAATAAATAAATGCAAAAATGAATGAATAAAAAAATTAAAAAAAAAAAATAAATAATTAAAAACATTATAGAAATTAATAAATAAAATGGAAAATTTACAGAATAGTAAATAAATAAGGGAATAAATAAATAAATAAATAAGCAAATTATAACAGGAATATCAATTTATGTCACATATCAATTAATTAATGGCTATGTTTTTTTAGTTTTTTTTATCGAGTCATTTATTTATTCATTTATTTTTTATTTTGGCAGGTTCTGTCTTATATAGAATTCTTGTGAAGTAAATGGAACGGGGAGGGACAATGCGACATTTAGTGTCTCAGTGTTATCAATGTTATCAATAGCACTTTAAATAAAATACTAATATTGATTATAATAAGCATATCAGACAGTTACAATTAAATGATGCAGTGGAAACTTAAAAATATAATAATAATAATGATAATAATAAAATACTCATTTTCATAATAATAATAATAATAATAATAATAATAATAACAAATAGTAATAAATAATTAAAGTGACTGTTTGTAACTTCTTACACGTATAAATCACCCGGGTCGGTGTCCCTTGCGCGCTCGCATATGCGTGCTCGAGTGTGTCTCCGCTGTTCAGACTCAGACTCCAACACAAACTCCAGTGAAGCACCAAAACCTCTTGGTTGTATCTAGTGAAGCCCGTCTGTTAAACAGTGTTGGCCGCGGTCGGAGGACGCGGGGGAGACCGTAGCTTTGGTAACTCCAGGACCGGAGTCTCTGCTCCTCTGCTCCTCTGCTCCTCTGCCTGCCTTCACTCACACACCGCGCTCCTTCTCTCTCTCTCGCTCCACCTCTCACGTGCATGCTGCTCACTCCACACTGCAGAAGAGTTAGTTTAGCTCTGAGAATATCTAGTGAATGTACAGTGGACGTTTGTGCAGAAATAACTGCTGCAGCTCCTCCAGACCAACAGAGGTTTCCCGTGTCTTGTGAAGTGACGGGGCTCCGCGGAGAGAAACGTTATCGTCTCTGACCAAAACTCCGGCGTCTCCCCCGTTCCCTCCGGCCGCGGTCGGGAGGCTGAGGCGGGAAAAGCCAACACTAGGATCAGCATTGATTCATGGAGAGACCTTGGTCTGGTCAGCTAACATTACTGCCAAGCAGCTGAAATATAGAGTGATATTGTGCTTTTAGCTGACGTGTGTCTCCTCACTGTGTTGAGCGATGCTCCTTCATGTCTATGTAGAGCGAGCACAAGCGCCAGCAACAGGACGCTGACTTTAGTTGACTTAACGAATACAGATGAAGCTGTTAACAAGACATCTCTGATTCTTACAAACAGTCCCTTTAAGCCATCTAGTATGGGACGGGGCGTCCAGCCATCAAGGTAGTAAAAGCGATAATGTTATACATCCCTGCGTGCCACACCGAGCTGTTCCACTTTTGTTTAACTTGTACATAAAGTGTGATTAACCCTTTCCTTATCTTCCTTATTCTCCTTTCCCAGAGACACTTCTTCAGGAATCTGGGCTCCATCATAACTTACGCGTTTCTTGGCACTGCCATCTCGTGTTTTGTTATCGGGTGAGTGTCCACTTTCTGTTTATGAAACGTTATTGATCAGATCCTGCTGTTGTGAGCTCGGGTTACCTGCTGTTTGATCACTGTACCTTTATGTTTCTCCTCTCACCTGGATGTCCGTCTACAGGAATCTGATGTACGGCGTGGTCAAACTGATGCAAGCGATCGGACAGCTGACTGACAAGTTCTACTACACCGACTGCCTTTTCTTTGGTGCCATTATCTCGGCCACAGACCCAGGTACGTACGACACATGCTGACTCTATACTCTATATATATATATAAACTAAGATAATGTTTTTATCTGTGTGTGTGTAGTGACGGTGTTGGCCATCTTTAATGAGCTCCATGCAGACGGGGATCTCTACGCTCTGCTGTTTGGAGAAAGTGTAATGAATGACGCAGTGGCCATTGTGCTCTCCTCGTAAGTCAAATTCCTGCCTTATCAAACCTGCAGCACTTCACCTCCTTCTTCTACACCAGATAACGTCTCTCCCTGTGTGGTTTCTGAGCTCCGTTTCCCTCCTGATGTTGAAATTCAACACTGAAGTGTGAGACAAAGCAACACCGCTCTAGACAGACGGACGGACGGACGGCACTCTGCCTCCCTCTACTGGAAATATTACAAATCACCTACTATTATAGAAATTAATAAATAAATAAATAAAATGGAAAATTAAACAGAAAAGTAAATAAATAAGCAAATTATAACAGAAATATCAATTTATGTCACATATCGATTTATTAATGGCTATGTTTTTTTTGGCTTCCTATTTTTTGATCATTTTGTCTGAGTTAATGCATATGGCATACATTTATATAAACTATAATAAACTGTGTAGCCAAAACACAGACACTCAGTCTCTTAAGGACAAAAATGTCCCCAATGAAACCCATTAATACCATCGTTTTTGACACATTTTTTATGTAAACAAACTGACATTTAAAGGGTTAAATTCAGAAAATGAATGAATATTTGGTAGTTATGATCCGGGGCCAGTTGCATAAAAATAGACCTAGCCTTTGCTATAGACATTTAAATGTCCCTGTTGCATAAAGCTTCCCAATGAGTGACTACTGTAAGACTGACATAATAATAATAATAATAATAAGACTGAGATAGATAGTCGTGCAGTGTATTATGGGTGAAATAAGGAGAGAAAACATGGCAGATAGAACAGCAATACCACACCAAGTATAGGAGAAAATAACAGAAAAGGTCAACAGCATAAACTGTCATTAGAACTGTTAAAGATGTTCAGAAACAATTCAAGAATATGGTGCAAAAATCCCCAAAAATATATGGATAAACAGTTGAAATGGTTAATAATATATATTTGATGTGAATTTTTTGAAAATAAATATAAGATAAATAAAGAATTTGTGCAAAAATAAATAAATAAATACAAAAATTAATGAATAAAAAAAAAAAAGCAAAATAAATAAATAATTAAAAACATTATAGAAATTAATAAATAAATAAATAAAATGGAAAATATACAGAATAGTAAATAAATAAGGGAATTAATGAAGAAATAAATAAGCAAATTATAACAGAAATATAAATTTATGTCATATATCGATTAATTAATGGCTATGTTTTTTTAGGTTTTTTTTATCGAGTCATTTATTTATTCATTTATTTTTTATTTTGGCAGGTTCTGTCTTACATAGACTTCCTTAGAGGACATTTTTGTCCTCTAAGGACATCAGAGCAACTCCTTTAAAGTGAGGCACACGGATTAAAGAACAATTATTATATTCCATTTTATTATATAATATATTAATTATTATTATATTATTATTATTATTATTATATATATATTAGTATATATAATATAATATTATTATATTTTTAATTATTTTCTAAAAAGAGCCAAAGTTAGATGTGTCCTCAATAATAAGGAGGTGAATCCTTTCAAAACATAATCAGTAAATTTATGACAAATACTGAAAGTACCTGTCTCACCATGTGTGTTGTTTTGTGTATATTTCAGGTCTATTGTGGCGTACCAGCCCAGCGGAGCTAACACACACATGTTTGATGCTGCAGCCTTTTTCAAGTCGGTGGGGGTTTTCCTGGGTATCTTCAGCGGCTCCTTCGTGATGGGTGCCGCCACAGGAGTCGTCACCGCTCTCATATCCTCCTCTGAGTGAAAACACAAATAGAAAGTCTAATTTACAGATTGATTCTGGTTTCTTTTGACAATAGGTGCGTTATAGATATAGATTTTATTGTTATAGATCCTACAGCGTTGTGTCTTTAACTCGACTCCCACGTCACCAAGTTCACCAAGCTGCACTGTTTCCCGCTGCTGGAGACGGCGCTCTTCTTCCTCATGTCCTGGAGCACCTTCCTGCTCGCCGAAGCCTGCGGGTTCACAGGTGAGCCGCATCACGGCGCCGCTGTGGAGGAAGTGGTGGCAATTTAGGAAGTAGGCACTAGACAGCTGTGGTCAGGATGCTCAAAGAAGTCTGGATGTTCAACACATATCAGACTTTCGGAATCTGACATTTTTCACATCTTTGGGACATTTTTCACATATTTTTTGGATATTTTTCCAACATTTTTCACGTATTTCTTCAACATATTTCTGATTTATTTCACATATTTTTGTGCTCAATTTTCACTTTTTTATTTTTATTTATTCAGACATTTTTTACATTTTATTTTGGACATTTTTCATTTTTTAAAAACTTTTTTGGACATTTATTTGCATCTTTTTTGGAACATTTTTCAATTTTTTTTCAGGCATTTTTCAAACATTTATATTGTAAAGATTCTCAGTCGTCCAGGTCATGGAATATCTAGAAATGCAAACTCAAAAGTAACTCTACTTGCTTCAGATTCAGATTTATTTTGTATCCAGAAAGTGACAAAAAGTGAATGAACACCCGTCAATGGCACAACTTCTATTCAGCTATTCCATTATTGTTTTCACATTTTGTCATGTTTTGGACAGAACATTAAAGGGTTAACTTATAAGAGACAAATTAAGAAAAGAATGATATAAATTGAAGCAGCAGTGGCCGAGACATCCTTACTTTTTGTCCTCCATGCTCCAAAAACACTGGATCCTACATTTCCCACAATGCAACTCAGTTGCATCTCTCATTAGACTTACCTGCTTGTTAAATGTCCTCATCTTTTATGACAGTTATTCTTCTCTTCTGCCCCTTTAAAAAAGAAAATGTGGTCTTTCAAATGAAGCTTTAGACGTTAAATAAGATGATTCCAGATAAACTTGTTAATTTGATGATAATTCACATCTCGATGGAGTCTTTTAATTCCAGTTTGTTGATTATGATGAATAACGTCATTATGAGCAGTTTAAACTAAACCGTCCTCAGAGGACTGAATCTGTCTGTTGTGTGTATTTAAATGTGACGAGGATTTAAATACAGATTAAGCAGCAGATGAAATGAACAGATAATATAATCCACAGTAAACAGCAACATGAGGACTGAAAACAAGAATCTTTGGTTCTGATGTTTCTAAATAGGTGAATTATATCCCGCCCGTCCTGTGCGGTGCATTGAGGCTCATAAACGTGTGTGTTTTTGTCCCCCAGGCGTCGTGGCCGTGCTGTTCTGTGGCATCACTCAGGCTCACTACACCTACAACAACCTCTCAGCAGAGTCCACGACGCGCAGCAAGCAGGTAGCATCTGACCACTTCCTGCTCTACGATGCAGCCCCGGTTTACTGCGGACTGCTCTGAACCCCCCCGATAGTACGAACCGGGTGCCAGATGGCTCCTTGATCAGCCCGCTGTGACCTTAATCGGGGTTGTCCGAGGACATCCCTCCCAGACGGGGGTTCGGTCTTGAGGACAGGGTGCAGATTAACACGCAGACAACAAGCGACGTGACACATTTTGGAATCAGTGTTCCAAGTATTGTAGTTACGCAGCGTGAATATTACAACGGAGAGGTTAAATAAGAGACACCCCGGGCTGAAACAGCGTTTCATGCACTGATCAAATTAGAGATTTGCAGCTATTTAACTTCCATAACACATATTTATATATACTTATTTTACTACTTTGACTATTTGCGTCTGTAGATTTCCCCTAAATTCTCTTTTAAAGCAGTGCATTGTGGGAAGCTTTGTGAACCTGAACATCTCAACAGGCTCTGTCTGTGGAGTTTTATTCCTGCTTATGTTTCTAATATGATATTTTCCGTGCAGCTCTTCGAGGTGCTTCACTTCCTGGCGGAGAACTTCATCTTCTCCTACATGGGTTTGGCTCTGTTCACCTTCCAGAATCACATCTTCAGCCCCATCTTCATCATCGGGGCTTTCGTATCCTCTTTCTGTTTCCATTTGGGACTCGTAGAATAAAAATATCTCCACACCTGCAGAAGTGGGTCGTAGTTGATGACTTGGGAGGCGGCTGTGATGTCCCAGACGTTTCGTGCTATTTACGTCCAAACAGATAAAGATGTTTTACTTCACTATGTGATGTTTTACTTCACTACGACGCCTCGCTCTCTGATTCTCTCCAACATTTAACTGTTCAAAGACTTCTTAACCTTCCCGTCAGCTCTCCATATTCATCGGAAGAGCGTTCAACATCTACCCGCTGTCCTTCCTCCTCAACCTCGGCAGACGTCACAAGATAAAAGGGAACTTCCAGCACATGATGATGTTTGCAGGTATTGATCATTCCTCAGTAATCGATTAATCGACTGATCGTCGCAGCTTTAATGTGATTTGTTTTTTTGGAATGTGATTGTCTCTGCAGGTCTGCGTGGAGCGATGGCGTTCGCGTTGGCCATCCGGGACACGGCGACCTACGCCCGCCAGATGATGTTCACCACCACGCTGCTCATTGTTTTCTTCACCGTCTGGGTGTTCGGCGGTGGGACGACGCCGATGCTGTCCTGGCTGCACATCAGGTGACGTAACCATTTTGTTCTGTAGAAGAAAATCTGCTTCTCCTCTGCATTTATATATATATATATATATATATGATATGATATGATTATATTATATATATATATGTGTATATATATGATATGATATGATTATATTATATATATATGTGTATATATGTATATATATATATATATATATATATATATATATATATGATATGATATGATATGATATGATATGATTATATTATATATATATGTATATATATATGTACATATATATACATATATACACATATATATGTACATATATATATATATATATATACATGTACATATATATATGTACATATATATATATGTACACATTAAATGATTATATTATATATATATGTGTATATACACACATATATACACATATATATGTACATATATATATATATATATACATGTACATATATATATATATATGTACATATATATATATGTACATATATATATATGTATATATATATATATATGTATATATGTGTGTATATACACATATATATATAATATAATCATTTAATTTAATTTAATTTAATAAAATATATATATATATATATATATATATATATATATATATATACTGTATATACACACTGTAAAGGTGTAGACTGAAGCTTAAGCATATTACATCTAACCTTTTTACATTCATTATTTTGTACAATTATCATATATTTATAAATGAAAGAAAGAAACAAAATAAAATATATACATATATTATATTATATTTTGTTTCATAATATATTATATATGTACCCAAAAATTCCCAAACAAAATAATCATACACACACTAGTCTTCATACCTCAGTTTTATATTTGTTAATCATCATATTTTAAAATATTTTTTAAATGTATTAAGTCCACAAATGAACTCCTTTGACTGTTCTACATCTTTGTTTTGGTTGTTTTTGTAAACGTGTAAATTCCTCTTCGTTCACACTGACTCTCTAATTTGGAATAATTTCTGGATACAGTCTGAAAGCAACTTATTTTTTACTTTATACATTAATTGTGCAGTTTTAAAGTCCAACAAATCTCTAATCTGGCTCATGATAATCAGCTGTTTATTATTCTTATAGCTCTCTTCTGTAGCTTTAAAGTTCTCTAAATCTACAAGTCCTCACAGCCACAACTAAACATTTTCCATTCATGAAAATTACCCAGAAACCTTCAAATATATATATATATATGTATATATATATATATATAGAGAGAGGCAAAACTATATATATATATATATATATAGTTTTATATAGTTTAGCCTCTCTAGAGTTCATCTGTCAGATGGTAAAAAATGTGATAATTGATCTACGAGGAATAAATTAAATGTTGGAGGAGTGTTTTCCTTCCAAGATAACAAAATACACTTCTTTTCAAAATAAATAATCCTAATTAGTATTTTCCATATTCACATTATCTAAGGAAAGATCATGTGTGGTGTTTACCAGATATATGAACCTTGATGTTTAACATTGATTAATTATTTTTTTCACTGATACTTAATTATTCACACTTCCAAAAAAAAAAGACAAAGATGAATTATCTTTTGACATCCCTCGCATCCTCATAGGAGTGAGGTACAGTTATACTTGGAAATAAAAAATGTATTCTGCTCCGTATACATGACCGTATGTTAATTTAAAGCCACACAGAGATCTTTTTTCCAAATTTTAAATAGACAAAAGATAGAAAATGATATCGCCACGGAAACAGCATTCATTAAACACAGAACTTTTGATGGAATTAATGTTATTTGTTATAGTTAAGTGTATTAAATTGTATTAATCAATGTTTTATGTTGATTTCAGGGTAAATATTAATAGTAGAAGGACAGACAGACAGACACCGAGCAAAACAGAGACACATTTATTAATTCATATAGGCTATGTTGATGTTAATAATCAAAATAAAGTTCTTAAAAAAAATAGTTAGCAGGACAAAAAAGCCTATTTTATCTGTAGATGTAGTGTTGTTATTATTATTATTATTAACAATAATAATAATAATAATAATAATAATAATAATAATAATAATTATTATTATTATTATCACATTATGTGATGATAATCCAAAGACAGAGAGCAGAATGTGCATTTCTTTCTATCTGTTACTGAGTTTGTCTTCCTCACTCTGTGGTAACTTCCTGTTCTCCGTCTTTGTAGAGCAGTTATATGTTTTATTAGTATATTAATTGAATTTATTAAATGAATCTTTTGCTGCCTGCTGGTTCAGTAACCGTGATGTCCAGCAGATGGAGGCAGAGATCTCCACTAATCGACGTCTTCATCTTCTTCCATCCAGAGCTTTAAAAAAGTCACATCTTTTAAGAAATATCCTTAATAAACAAATATTAAAAGTATTTATTAGATAAAATAAATAACCATTAAAAGGTCCATAACTCATCTACCTTTGAAATCTTTATTTTAAAATGTACTGACTTATTAACTAAATGAACTTGGATTTTCACTCGGACAGTTAAATCAGATATTTAATAGCTGCAACTGCATTTTGTTGTATTTGAAAGAGTTAACACAACATTAAACTTTCTCTTCCATCATTCAATCACACAAATGATTCATAAACATAAACTGCTCCCAGCCGGGACACAATGAATTAGAGAGGTATGAACATTAGTTTGGGACTTTTGGGGTATATATAATATAATATACATATATTTAATTGTATTTCTTTTTTCATTTTCAATGTATAAATTAAGTGAGAAATGTACAAAATAATGAATGTAATAAGGCTTCACCCTACATCTTTTCATTCAGCATAAACGTGATTTGGTTAAAAGTAATGACTTATTATTGTTTTTTATTAGTTTTTATATATATTTGAGTTTTATAAGTTAAAAAAACCCCGAAATAAACTAAACTAAAGAAAATAAAAGCATATTTAAGCTCCTTTAGTGTGAAATACACATCCTCCTCTGGCAAAATAAACAAGCTCTAGTAGTCTATTTTGATGCTTTTTAATGCACTGTGGCACATTTACACTAAAATCATCAAAATACTTTCTGAGCCAGAGGTGAAGCTGATCTCCAGTTTAGCTCCAGTTTATCTACAGTTGATCTACAATTTATCTGCAGTTTATCTCCAGTTGATCTCCAGTTTAGCTCCAGTTTAGCTCCAGTTTATCTCTAGTTTATCTACAGTTGATCTACAATTTATCTACAGTTGATCTACAATTTATCTACAGTTTATCTCCATTTGATCTCCAGTTTATCTCCAGTTTATCTCCAGTTGATCTACAATTTATCTACAGTTGATCTACAATTTATCTCCAGTTTAGCTCCAGTTCATTTCCAGTTTAGCTCCAGTTCATTTCCAGTTTAGCTCCAGTTTATCTACAGTTGATCACTGGTGCTTTAGTGCTTTGTTTGCATAGCTATCTGTATCTTCTCGTCTCTTTGGAGCCCAGCCTCCCTTATTATTTCCTCCGGCCCATGATGCACTGGGAGGGGAGCCTCCATGTGTCGTGGTAAAGCGGATTACGAGCTGCTGATGTGTGTGTGTGTGTGTGACAGCATGCAGCAGCGGCGGCGGCGGCGGCCTGTTTAATATGAGTAATGCCTCCTCGGACCGAGCAGGAACTATTGTGTGTTAGGAGGTGGAGGTTCTTTAGAGCGCTGCCAAAATCCCCCCCCCCCCATTAACCCGTCGCCATGGTAACAGGGACATGTGGTGCATGGCGGGCGTGCTCTCCGTCTTGTATGTACATGTGCATACATTTACACAGTTTTACTCTTTAGGGGGGAAACTTTCAAAACCCTGAGGAGTAGTCAGATTACACCTTACAGGATATTAAAATATGAATTCCCCTCTATTTAAAATGGAAGTACTGAAAAAGCAGTTGAAGTTATTTTATACTTTTTTATTATTATACATTTTTTTTTTATGTGTAGGCTTGAACATCTGGCTGAGCCTCTGTGCCAAATCGGAGGATTAGTGCATGTCCCAAAAACAGAGGATCATATTTGGCCGAGGCCGTTGCCAATTACAGTTATGAACACACACAGAGTGGTCGCTGTTATCTGCTCTCTTTTATGTCTAATTTAACTAACTGAAACACAGCTTTTCATCCTCTCAGAATATACGCTTTTATTTAATGTGAAAAAAATATAAAACTTTGAAATGTTCACGCTTAAACCAACTGAGAAATGAGATATAATCTCCATCTGTATCTAATGTTCAGAGGTTTGTGTTGCACTGAGAACATCTCAGTTCCTCATATGAGCTGTCTATTTATTACACACAGAGAGAACAGATAAATATACTTAACTTTACTGATACTGAGTGTGTAATATGTTTATGATGTGACAGCGTTGGGGAAAGCGACGCGTTGCAGGAAGAGCGACGGCGATATGGAGAGTTGGAGTACCGCAGGTATCTGAATGTGAACTAACTGGTGTTGGGACAGGAAGTTGGTGTTGTTGCTTCAGATGGGAATCTTTCTCTTCACCGGTCACTTCTGTTTTTTTTCTGATGAAGGGGAACGTTGGGTACCTATAAAGGGAAACGTTGAGACTCTTAAAGGGATAGTTCAGGTGTTTCTCAGTGTGGTTGTATGAGGTTCTTCTCCATAGTCGGTGTATTACTACAGTAGATGGAGTTAGTAGAAACAGACAGGAGTAGCAGCACGGGAGTAAAGTAATGTTCTGCTGTGGACGTGGGCAGCAGCTAAACACATTTTAGACACCTTAAAACATCAATATCTGTTTAAGTGTACGCTGTATTTAGAGTATCTTCACCTCTTTACCTCGCTGTCAGACAGCCCTTACTGACGGGAAACTGAAGCCGTTATCTATCCTCTCTTCAAAGCCACCAGACTCCATTCACAAAAACAGTGATTTTACCTCTCAGATCACAGGATGCTGGTTGCTGGTCTATGGCAACAGTCAAAAGACCAAGATGCCGACGGCCAAAAAAACAAGATAATAATAATAATAATAATAATAATAATAAATTCAACTTATATAGCGCTTTTAAAGATCTCAAAGACGCTTAAGTAAATGGAACGTTGTTTTTTTTTTTACTGGTAGCGACAGTCAAAAAACCAAGATGACGACGGCCCAAATCCAAGATTGCGACGGCTAAAACCCAAGATGGTGATGTGAATCTGAACTACCCGATGGAGGCAGCGGGAGACCAGCTACTCCGTGTTTTGAGATGTAAAATGACTGTTTTTCTCAATGGAGTCTGGTGGCTTAAAGAGAGCGTAGATATCGGCTTCAGTTCTCCTCTCTGGTGGAGCTGCTGCTGCTTCAGGAGTTACTGTATCATGATCAAGTGCTTTATTCGAGGCTTTCTCTGGGTGACGTGAAAACCTGAGTCTGTCTCTTCTTTTTGTTGCATCAGTGCTGACGGTCCACCAGTTTATCTTCACACCGCAGTGCAAAGAACAAATCACACATGGTGTTCCCCAGAAGCAGCTTGACAGACCTGTGTGAACTGATCTAAACAGTATGAGCAAATAGAGGAAGAGGAGACAGAAACTGAGAGCTGCTGAGCCGTGATGGTTCCTCCCTTTTGAGTCCGTTCATGAGGTCGCGTGTCCTCCCTCGAGGACGGGAACGCTGCAAACGAGATTGCTTGTGAGGAATATTTGATGGGTTTAAGGAGAGGAGGGCATGTTTTCAGGATTAGGATTAAAGGTTAGTGGGTGAACTGAAGTCAGCGGAGCACTCTGTTGCATAAAGTGTTTATGTGGACACGTATGGTTTATGTGGACACGTATGGTTTATGTGGACACGTATGGTTTATGTGGACACGTATGGTTTATGTGGACACGTAGGGTCTATGTGGACACGTATGGCGGCTTCTTATCAGAGGAAACGTGTGCTGCTGGACGAGTGTCTCCGGGGGCCCCCCAGCAGTCGTGTCTTAATCTCAGATCCTTCCTGACGCAGCGCCTGCACGCTTTGTACCGCTTTGTTGTTGCAGGTTTGTTGACCTCGGTGTAACCTCCACCCCTGAAGGTATTCTGGGTGTTTAGTTCTCGTGAGAGGAGAAAGTCCTAAAAGACAGACCCTCCTCAAGCTGCTGAGGTAGAAAGCAGACAGAAAATGCTGTTCCTCGTTCCCTCAGAAGACACACTGTATGTCCTCTGTTATGGCTGTCATGGAAAAGTCTAAAGATAACCGTGATTTACACCTCCTCCTCGTCCTCGTCCTCCTGTTCAGTGTCAGTAGTAGTTTCAGACGTAACCATGAAAGGCTTCACGTCTCCGGGTTTGGCCTCCGTCCACGAGGATTAGACTCAACTGCTCCAACAGCTTATGTGTGAATTAAAAGTGCCCCTTTAAAATCTGCTTGTGTTGAGTTTAATCCTTCTCTGTTGGTAAGAGACACCGGGGGGGGCGGGGGGGAATTATGTCCACGAGACTGAATATATGTGCTGCAGGAACGGATGAAGCTAACTGCTAGCAGCTGCTTAGCTTAGCTTAGCACAAAGAATGGAAACAGCTAAGTGACCAAGAAAGAGGCCGGCACGTAACCCCCACAGACTGTATATAACAAGTGGACGTAGTCACTGTGACGTCACCCATTGGTTGGTGGATTACGGTTTTGAAGCCTTGAGTTCAGTAGTTTGGCCGTCGCCATCTTGGTTTTTGGCCGTCGCCATCTTGGTTTTTGGCCGTCGCCATCTTGGTATTTTGGCCGTCACCATCTTGGTATTTTGGCCGTCGCCATCTTGGTTTTTGGCCGTCGCCATCTTGGTTTTTGGCCGTCGCCATCTTGGTTTTTGGCCGTCGCCATCTTGGTATTTTGGCCGTCACCATCTTGGTATTTTGGCCGTCGCCATCTTGGTTTTTGGCCGTCGCCATCTTGGTTTTTGGCCGTCGCCATCTTGGTTTTTGGCCGTCGCCATCTTGGTATTTTGTCCGTCGCCATCTTGGTTTCTAGTCATCGCCATCTTGGTTTTTGGCCGTCACCATCTTGGTTTTTGGCCGTCGCCATCTTGGTTCTTGGCCGTCGTCATCTTGTATTTTTGGCCGTTGCCGTCTTCGATTTTGGTCATCGCCATCTTTGTTTTTTGCAACCAGAAGTGACACAGGAGGGTGGAGCTAAGTACAACGGAACATCTTGTGTTTTTGCCGTCACCAGGTCCCAGTCTTTGTGCTAAGCTAACTGGCTGCTGTAGCTTCATATTTGGAGACATCTGAGAGTGTAATCGATCTTCTCATTTAACTCCGGCAAGAAAGTGAATCACTGCCTTTATTTCAGCTACTTCATCTGCAGTAACTGTTTTGGTTGTAAATCAGTTGATTTATGTTATTAGAATGTAACGTGCAGTCTTTGTGTGGACACACTAGTTTAACAGCATTAAAAACATTTATCATTTTATCATTTTATCATTTTATTCATTCGTTTGTTAAATATTTCTTCAGTTGAAAGCTCCAGTGGACATGTGAAAAACTTCATGCCTAAAGAAGAATAAAACCACTTTGAGGTTGTTCTAATTGATCAATTAAAGGGTTAAATCACATGATGGTGTCTTTAGTTCTTGCATGCTGAACTGTGTCTCTGTCTCGGGGTCAGGGGTGACTTGATGGTGATTTCCCTCTATCGGTGAAAATCTGGTTTTATGAGGATGTGGTTTTATGTTTTGCGTCATGAGCCAAAAAGCTTCTTAATTATTCCAAATCTCTCCCTGAATTAAACAAACTGAGTATTATCCTTCAGCTTCTCTCTGTGTTTCTCTGTGTCTGTATCGGGTTGAATGTTAATTTGCAGCATTTTTCAGCCACTGAAAGGTCGAGCGATCAGCAGTTTTGTGTGCGTGGGCTTTCAAAGAGCCTTCAGACATGTAAGCGAGCCACAAAGAGGAAAAACCTGCAGCTGCAGTTGCCACAAAAACATAAAAGACTGTGTAAAAGTGAATAGTTTACAACATTATGTCAGATACAAACCAGGAAGAAGAGCAGACACAGAATAAAGGGCTGAGAAATACTGCAGACTGGCATCAAACCAAATATGAGCCACAGATATTTTTACATTTCACGAGTTAATATTTTCTTTCTACTTTGTGTGTTTCAGGGTCGGTGTGGACCCGGATCAAGACCCACAGCCCTGCACAGACAGCTTCCAGGTCCTACAGGGGGTGAGGATCTCACTAAGAACTCATTTATTATTCACTTTAAAGGAATACTTCACCCACAAAATGACCAACTGTATATCAACTACTCCCCCCGAGTTACCTTGACTTCTTGAAGACAACTTCTCTCATGCCTCCACGGTGAACGGAGAAGTCTTGATGAACTGAAGTAAATGTTGGCGGTGTTTAACAACAGTAAAACCATATTAAAACATCTGTTTACAAACTGTCACACAACTGGAGCAGAATAATTCCAAGTCTCGTTTATCCGGTCGTACTTCGCAAACACATGCATCTTTGCTAAAACCTTAAAACACTTCGGACTTGCACGGATAAGTAGCACGCCTGCTCAAGCCTGAGACTGTTTGAAAGAAGTGTTTTAAATAAAGTTTTAGTGAAGATGAACGTGTTTTTGAAGTAGCGAGCATCCGACTGGATAAATGAGACTTGGATTATACTGCACCAGTTGTGTTGGAGCTTTAAACGGATGTTTTGATTTAGTTTTGCTCCGTTTTGGTCTGGACCGCAGAGGGTCAGCCCTACAAACGCAAAAGTCTTTCAGTAAGTGATGAAGTTACACGATCGGTCGGCCGAGTGTTGGAGTTTCCTCGTTGGCTGTTGCTCTTTCAAAATGGAAAGGCGGAAACAGTCCTTTATGCAAACGGCGCGTCCGGCTCACGAAACTTGGACCGAGCTGTGAAACTAAGCCAGATTCAGCAGCGGCACGATCGCCTTTTTCTGTCTTAAAATGTTGTCAGGAGTAGATTTTGGTGGATCGTTTAGACGGAATAACAGAAAGTTCACGAGCAGGTCGCCGTGTTGTTTCCTGTTTGAAACGTGGAAGTATTAAGAGAACTGGATCCAGCGTTGGAGGCGGGGCCCTGTTCATTCCTATGAGAGTGTCTCAGTGGAGCTTGAAGCCAAAATGGCTCGACTGCCGAGTGATAAAGTACCTGGATCTTCCGGCGATCTTCCTCATCCGTTGGGCCCATGGAGCAAGCGCAGTTGCGTTTCCTTCAACTCCGCCTCCCAGCACTCGCTCCAGCCTCGGTCTGGGTCTCATTCACATGAACGGAGGAAGGGAAATAACTCTGGATTCAGCTATTAGAGCGTTTTACAACTTAAAAAACTCAATGATTTAAATAAGGACTATTAGAGTGTTCATACTGGGAAGTTGATTCACCTCAAAATAAATGATCCTCTGAGTTACAGACGTCTCTTTCCCAATGTAAGTCTATGGGAAAAAGTATTTTTTGGGCCCAATGGCATCACATGATGGACACGGAAGTTGTAGTACCGCCGTTTGGCCACTGCGAACATTTGCTTCAAGACCGGCGCTCTTCCTAGAGGCTTGGTTTGAAACGGCGAGCAGAGAACCAGGAACCAATCAGGTGCATTCTACGATGCACGAGGTTACGAACGTCCAGTTGAGAGGAGCAGCATCCTCTAGTGTCCTCGCCGGACCTGGTGGACATGTAGCGCTGGATTTAACATGATATAGATGACCACTTACTAGTAGTGGAACAATTTAACCACAAATTCACAGACTGACCGAACACGGTCCAGACAGATACTGGGTTTGGACTGAGTTCTCTGTTCACCGTGGAGGCGTGAGAGAAAAAATAAGTTGATGTACTAATGGTCATTTTGTGGTTGGGGTATTTCTTTTAGTCAGCGCTGCTCTCACTGTTACTGGAAACGTGACTACTTCTGCAATTTGATGTTGAAGCGGAGCTCCGTCAGCAAGTCTGAAGACACGGAAACAGTTCCTTCTGTCACACACAAATGACTCACTTTCTGAGAGCGATTATGAAATGATGTTGATATATTTATGATGTAAGATGAGAAACTCAAACCAAAGGAACCAAATGAAGTGGATGGGAATCATTTCAGCCTGATAACAACATGTTAGTCTGGATCCAGATCAGATCATGTTGGTGTTTCTCTCTCCATGTGTTTCTGCAGGAGGGCTCCCAGGGTGAAGGAACAAGTAAAACCAAACAGGAGAGCGCCTGGCTCTTCAGACTGTGGTACACCTTTGATCACAAGTATCCTTCCAGTACCCTGCTTTAACAACGTATGTATGTTTATCATCTAGTGCAGCTCTTTGTGGTAATAAGAACAGGTCTCATATCCACTCAGGATCATCTGGTATCTGTATCAGATCATTCTGGGATATTGGATCAAAATAACCAAATCAAGTCAAGTCAATTCTATTTGTATAGCCCAGAATCACAAATACCAAGTTTTGCCTCAGGGGGGTTTTCAATCTGTACAAGATACGACATCCTCTGTCGTTTACAGTACGACCCTCTCATCGGATGAGGAAAAACTTAACCAAAAACCTTTTAACAGGGCACCTCCTACATGACAAGCTAGTATGACATGGTTGGTACCGATGGATTCATCAGGGTTTTTTTTACTTTTCAGACTTTTTTTTTTTTTTAACTTTTTTCTGACTTTTTTTTTTCAAACATTTGTCCAACTTTTTTTTTACTTTTTTCGAACATTTTTCCGACTTTTTTTTTGACATTTTTAGATTTTTTTTCAGACTTTTTTTTTTTTAAATATTCTCTGACTTTGTTTTTTCAAACTTTTTTTTTT
This sequence comes from Sebastes umbrosus, assembly GCF_015220745.1. Lineage (NCBI taxonomy): Eukaryota > Metazoa > Chordata > Actinopteri > Perciformes > Sebastidae > Sebastes > Sebastes umbrosus. The sequence continues at coordinate 1,021,240 of NC_051273.1, read as the reverse complement.
CGAACATTTGTCAGACTTTTTTTTTTTTTACTTTTTTCTGACTTTTTTTCTGACTTTTTAGGTTTTTCTTCTGACTTTTTTTTTTATTTATTTTTTTACATTTTTGACTTTTTTTTTTTTAAACATTTTTCTGACTTTTTTTCAACTTTTTTTTTCTTTTTTCCCGTCATTTTTCAAATTTTTTGTTGGACTTTTTTTCTGACATTTTCAGATTTTAGAAAACATTTTTTGACTTTTTTTCTGACTTTTAATTTTCGAACATTTTTCTGACTTTTTTTCTCCAACTTTTTTTCGGACATTTTTCAGAGTTTTTAATTGGACATTTTTTTGGAATTTCTTTCGGACAGAAACCATCACACATCCACATATCTAGAGGTCAGAGGTCAAGGGACCCCTTTGAAAAATGCCATGACAGTTTTTTCCTTGTCAAAATGTAGCGTAACTTTGGAGTGTTATTTAACCTCCTTCATGACCAGCTAGTACGACATGGTTGGTACCCGTCGAGCCGCTACAACCTTAAAATTGCAAGTTGCGTTAATGCGTTAAAGAAATTAGTGCCGTCAAAACAAATTTTGCGTTAACGTGTTATTATCGCGTTAACTTTGACAAACATCTTTTCCCAAAAGATAAGTAGTTTTGTTGCATAAACCTAAGAAAGTTGTTTCCTGTGAAGAAAAAGACTGTATGCATGTAAAAAGGAGAATTTGACACGTGTTGCTGGACATTCGTAGCATGGAAAATGAGGCAGATATCATATGATCCGTTGTCTGAGGAAACGTTGCAACAACATACATGAACCCATCAAATGTTTGTCATCACTGCTGCAAAAACAGACTGAAGTGTTTCCTCCCTCCGTCCCTCTCTGCTGAACAAACGTCCTCCCCAGGAGGCTGATTGTGAGTCTGTTTCTGAGCGGAGCAGCTGTGTTCTACAGCGGAGGCCTTCTCCCCGGTGACGGCTGCTCGACGCAGCTGACGGCAGCGAGCCGGGTGGATTCCTCTCGTGTCTCTGAGGAGGTAAACATACGTGACACAGACACGGAGCCTGGTGCGGTTCAGTCACGTTATTTCTGTTCAACGAACGTGTGTTCTGACAGAAACAGAGCAGACCGACCGGTGAGCCGACCAGCTGAACGGAGCATTCGTGGGTTTTCCCAGAATGCAACACAGCCTGACTAATTACATACGAGAGCCTTCTCTGCTGCTGCCAAGCGTCACAAAATGACTTTTCCCTCAGCTGCTCACTGAATCCCTTAAAGATTTAAACTCCAAATATATCCTGCTGGCAGACGCCCTCAACGTTATTAAACCATAATTCAGTATTTTAAATGTTTTTATGGTTCGTTCCTGCAGGAGGAGAACCAACCGACCAACTGACTCACTGCAGGTCTGTTTTAATCGAGGTAGACGGACGGTTTAAACTGGCTTCTACTGGAATTAACTTCTTCTTTTATCACATATTATTATATACCACTTTCTATATAAAGGCTCGATAACTAATGGCTTTAATAATTAATTTACTAATGCTTTATAGATCAGTTATGAGCCTTTAAATAAGAGCAACGTTTCAAATCCTTCCCCAGCAAAGAAGATCCGTATATTATTGCTCATTTACATTTATATGAAAGAATTATAAAAATTATATTCCTGTGCATTCACAGAGATAAAACTGATTATAGTTATAAAGATAAAGATAAAAATAAATGAGTGTGTAAATAAAAGAGAATTTAAGAATTTAAGAATAGCTCCGATAAGGCAGTCGAGGACATTGACTTCTACCTTTATGGCAACCCAAAAGTTCATATTAACGACTTAAAACTGATCTATAAAGCATAAATGATTTATTAACCTTTAATACCATATAAAGTGGTGCAGATATGGATTATTAACTCTCATTCATCCATCCTTTGCTGACTGATGATACTTGTTGAGGTGATTTTCCTTAATAACCGCTCAGCTACCTGAAGCCCATCCTGACCCACAGCGGACCGCCTCTCACCTCCACGCTGCCGGCCTACTGCGGCCCGCTGGCGAGCTGTCTGACCAGCGCCCAGGCGTACGAGGTGAGTGTCCACATACACTAAATACAAACACACACAGATACACAGTGACTCTCCTCCGTGTGTCCAGTGATCTGTGAAGAATGCAGGTTCACACTGTAGAAACAGGAGGAAACGGTTCTCTGCACGTCGTCCAGTCAGAGGGTTTAGAGGAATAGTTGGAAATATACTTATATCATACTTTGTTACTGAGAGTTAGAGGAGAAGACTGATCATTCTCCAACTTAATATCCTCTTTAATACGGTGATGTTCTCTGGGTCAATATGTTGTCAGCCTACTGATGTTAAACCTAAACCCTCAGACGGTTTTCTTGACTTTAAACACTGATGTCTCCACAGTGACACATTTTTACCATTCAAATTGCATTTTCTTTTTTTTTATATATATACTTTATTTTTTTCCCCTTTTTTCAAGGTTGTTTTCATATATGCAATGAAATATATGAAAACATATATTTCATTGCACTAAAAGAGGCCCTAAAACTACAATAGTTTATAAACTATTTTTTTAAGTAGTTGATATTAGAGACGAACACAATAAGGACACTAGAGAAAACAACTTCAGCATTCAAAATTGAAATAAAATTAAATAAATAAATAAAGATAATAATAATAAAAATAAAAATAATAGAATAAAATAAAACAAATTAATAATACTAATACAAAGAGAAAAAAGTAATTAAATAATAATAATGATAATAATAATAAAAAGAATAGAATAAAATAAAAAATAAATGTATAATACTAAATACTGTATTAGTATTATTATTTTTTTATTTTATTCTATTCTTTTTATTATTATTATTATTACTTTTTTCTCTTTGTATTAGTTTTATTTTATTCTATTCTTTTTAATATTATTATTATTATTTTTTTTTCTCTTTGTATTAATATTATTATTTTTTTATTCTATTCTTCTTCTTCTTATTATTATTACTTTTGGCTTTGTATTAGTATTATTAATTTTTTATTTTATTCTATTATTATTATTATTATTATTATTATTTTATTTTATTTCAATTTTGAATGCTGAAGTTGTTTTCTCTAGTGTACTTATTGTGTTCGTCTCTAAGCTCAACTACTTAAAAAAATAGTTTATAAACTATTGTAATTACGAACTGTAAATTGCATATATGAAAACAACCTTGAAAAAAGGGGGAAAATGAAAATGCAGTTTGAATGGTAAAAATCCCTTCATCCACTGTGGAGATATCAGTGTCTTAAGTCAAGGAAACGGTCTGAGGGCGTAGTTTTCAACGCCAGTAGACTGTGAGGTGGAGTAGGTGGTGATCTGAAAGGTCTCTTTAACGTGTCGTTAATCTGCAGCTAAAAATAGTCCCCCATAAATGCACTATTTACTCCTGGTTGAGTTGGGTTTCCTAAAAACTACAGCGCCCAGCTGTTTGAGCACATTCTTAAGCCTTCTTTAAAAATGAAACTTCATGTGTGATTAGTTTTTAAAGGTCCAGTAGGAACTAATGATCTCGGAGCTGTGTGTCACAGACAGACGGAGAGTATTGAGAGACGGACTAATGCACCGTTTGGACTATAGCAGCCGTATCCTCCCTCTTTTAGGGTGTCTTTTCAAAGCCTTTTATTTATAGCACACAATAAAACTGAACTGTTCAATTTAGGGTTTAGTTTCAAAGAGTGTAAACTTTATACCACATCTTTAAATGTTGTACAATTTGAGGTTAATTGGAACCAAAGTTCTCCAGTTTGTGGAGCACTTTATTCCCCTCCCCGTTTCATAATATCCATCACCGAAGAGGAACCAGGCAACGAGTTTTATTTAATGCCGTCTCTCCAGAAACCCTGGACGGTCCTGATTATATGAACCACCTCCTACATTCATGGCTCGCCTGGCAGGCAGCTGGCAAACCCAGAGAGGGAAACATTTATGGATGAAAACCTTCAGAAGAATCTCATTTTAAATGACAGACCATCTGTGTCTACTTCAGAGAAATAAAGAAATGCAATTTAGATTTAATAACCCCACAGTGACGGGCTCTTACTGTGAAAGGACGGCGTAATAATACACAAAAGTCTTTCAAATGAAAAAGGAGAATTTGCCGGCGTGGCTCCGAGTGTGACCGCCCCCCCCCGTCCCCGTTGTTTGTGAGTAGAAAATATCACAGTGTCTTTCAGAACAGTGATCATCATTGAAGGTGAAGCTGAAAAGAGTCTTTTGTGCTTCTCGACTGTCCATTTTCTCTCTCTCTCTCTCTCTCTCTCTCTCTCTCTCTCTCCCTCTCTCCCCGTCTCCCGCTGAAGGCCTCGCTGCTTTGTGCGTTTACTGGCAGCGTTGAGAATACTTAGACGCTATTACTGTTCTCCTGAGAGAAAAACCTTCAGTATTCACAGAGAGACTTCCTGAGGCTCCGCTCGGCTCCCAACACAGAAAACTAACCACCTTCATATCATCACACAACGGTCTGGTTATTAGAGAAATATACATCTAAAATCAAGCTTTTTATTTTAGCAGCAACAAAACACATCTTCAGCAGTTATAAAGTCCTTTTAAAGGATCATTGTACGTCTCAAAATTATACGCACTAGGGATGCTCATTTTGAAAAATGTTCTTAACCGATAACCGACCCTCGTTAACCGACCCCTCGTTAACCAACCTCTCGTTAACCGACCCTCGTTAACCGACCCCTCCTTAACCGACCCCTCGTTAACCGACTCTCGTTAACCGACCCTCGTTAACCGACCCTCGTTAACTGACCTCTTGTTAACCGACCCTCGTTAACCGACCCTCGTTAACCGACCCGATTATTAACCGTTAACTCACAAGATTAGTGCCTCGCATGCAGCGGTGTGCCAGCTGCAGTGTTTGAGGACTACAGGCGACGGAGTCCCCGGTTCACCGTCTGGAGCGTTAACTTAGCATGCAGCCACTTTCCCAGTAAAAGTCTCCACCGTACATTTAGTTTAGTTTAGCAGGTTGTCCGCTGTGTGTCTGTCCGGATTAACGATAGCAATTGTCCAACAAACAGTGTGTGTGTTTGTGCTACGTTAGCAGCTGCTAGCGTTGCCAGTGGCTCCGTAGTCACACACATACGGTCTCTCAGCGCGGCGTAACTTCAGCGAGTTTCCGACCGACCGTGTGAGTGTTGTCGGTGGCGTTCTAGCTGTGAACGTAGGTGTAGCAGACAGTGTGAGTACAGTTTATCTGTCGGTGAATAAATGCTTCGAGGCTACATCTCCTCCGCTCAGCGAGCTATAGACGGGAGCCGACTTCCTGTCTCTGTAACGCCGGCTCAGACTCTCTTCAGGTGGACCGGCTTTTCTCCTTCAAGTGACGAGTTTTCTCAGCTTTTTAATTAATTATTAACATTTCTTTTAACCGTTTTTACCGATGGCATTAATCGGTTAAAATGCTTAATGTCGGTTAATTATTAACCTCACTAATATACACGCCTCCATGATATTGTTCTGCTAGCTACCCATGGGAGCGTATCTACGTTCTCCAGCTCAGTATCCTCTAAATATACATATTTAATGCTCTAGTTCAGTGTTAAACAAACTTTTTTTCTGGGGACCCAGTCTTTAAAAGTGACAAAAACCATTTTGACACAATTCAATAGTCTATAAATCAAATTTGTGCGTAAATGAACGTTCCTGACCATTTTTACCATCATTTCCGTATCAGCAGTGGTACACTATTTGCAATAGGTCAGTTCCTGAAGCACGCACTTAACACAGGAAAGAACGTCTAACTCGGTTACGACTAAAAACAGACTGCTGTTTCTTCAAACCTTTCAGCAATTCATTTATCTTCTCTGTTCTCAGTTGTCCTCGTAAGATCTTGTATTTTTTGCCATGATGAGTGATAGTAGCGCTGAATATTATGTATAATCCCGGAGCACTGAAAGGTGCTGAACACACCGAGCACACTGGCTTCCCATTTACCTCTGTCAGGAAACAGGAACTACCGACACCGTGTCCACTTTTCTCCTTTTTGACAAAGACGTTTTCCACCGGCGGCTCCTGCAAGTAGCTTTACAGTGTTGTTTCATGTAGCCTATACGTAAGCGCATGGGATCTATAATAGTGCATCCATTAATAACTTCTCTGCAATTTTTACACTTTGCAAAGTCCTCCAGTGGGCCAGATTGAGCCGTTTGGCGGGCTGGTTCTGGCCCCCGGGCCGTATGTTTGCGTTAACCAGCGTCCCGCCGGTACCTCCGACGTGGGGAAGGTGCGAGGACCCGATCATCGCTGCTACAAGCTTTAATTATAATGAATCCAAATATGTTTATATTCACTTCTTCTTTATAAAACAGTCGTGTCACTCCTTTAATTAGAAAGCATCTATATCCTTTTTAACTTCATAAACTGATGGATTCATTAGGAGATTTCTTTCTCCCTCCGGTGTAATAGTTGGAGAGACGAGGTTATGTAATTTATTTTTTATTTTTATCCCTTCATGTGAGTAATCCCTGCTGACCCGGCGTTAACTCATCCGGTCCTCCCCGAGGACATAACCACACTATCGATCGTCAGCAGGTCAATTAGAGCGCCGGGGACCTCATGCTACAACCTCGGAGCTGTTCATTACCCAGCATGCAGCATGCACCCAGCATACTGTGTATATATACAGTACATATACAGTTTATATACAGTATATATACAGTTTATATACAGTACATATACAGTTTATATACAGTATATATACAGTTTATATACAGTATATATACAGTTTATATATACAGTATATATAGTAGTTGACTGTAGGGTTGGGTGCGTGTTGCTGTGCAGTCTGTGGTTTCCTGTGTTCACTTGAATACGGTTGCTGCAGTAAAGGCCACTAAGTGAACGTCTCCTCACTTCCTGTCTGTAAATCCACAGCGTTCCTTATGAGCCTCTGAACCGTTGATGTCCACCCACTCTGTGGCTCCATCCACACTTTCGTTTTAAAACGCCGTTTTAAACGCACATGACCATTCACATCCACTGGGCATGCGCGCACCGGTGTAAACAGGAAGCAGCGCTGGACACGGGAATTGATGTAAAGCGCTCTTATAACAGCGTCCCTCCTGCCCATGTAATGTAGGCAGTATAGGCGTTATAAAATATAGAATTTAACTGAACAACAGCTGCTAGCAGAGACAACGAGGTCAGCAACGCCTGTAACTCGTTATCATGTTGAAATGAACCGCTGGTGGTCGAGGCTGATGTCGTTTAGTTTCTTCTGGAAAAGGTTCACGTGATGACCAATCAGGGAAGGCCACGTCATGACTGATGAGACCCAATCAAGAAGCAAAAGTGGGCGTCTGCGTCATCGTTTTCAAAGGTCTCCGTTTCTGTCTGTCCAGACTAAGACGAAACCTCGGAGTTTTACGCCGGAGTAGTGTGGACGCTAGGCGTAAACATAGCCAAAGTTATGGTACGCTTGATGTGCTGCTACTAGACACCTGATTGGACAAACACTTTCCGTCGTGAGCTGCTGCTGGAACCAACATGGCAGCTCGTTTGGAAACTTTCTTCTCTTGTGACACGAAAATATTTCACTGAAATCATTTTATGATCCCGGATAAGCGGTTGAAGATGGATGAAGATGGATGGATCATTTTATGTAGAAATAATCCATGTTGATGAATCTGTCTTTATTAGAGTTTAAAGTTTTCTAGAGGCGGCGAGTCGCACTGGACGCCCCTGATTTACATAAAGTAAACCTCAACTTTATGCAAATGAGGAGCGGCCAACGTGCTGGCTGTGGACGCGTAGCATCATGCGTTTTAAAACAGAACCTGTGGATGTAGCCTGTGTGTCCCCCCCCCCCCCCATGTCCTCCATCCTCCCCTCATGCTCCACTGATGTGTTTTCAGGAGCAGCTGAGGGACCCCGACTCTGACCTCCTCCGCAACGACGGCGACCTCACCTTCACGTTCGGTGACACCTCCATCACAGCCAATGGGGCATCCGGTGGCGGCGGCGCTGGTGGGGGGGACGCAGCAGCAGGAGGTGGAGGGTCAGGCTGGAGCGCCAACGGCAAAAGGAGCGGCAGCACCTCCGAGGAGGCGCTGGAGCGCGAGCTGGACTCCCGCGAGCAGGAGCTGCTGAGCCGCGGCACGCGCCTGGTTTTCCCCATCGAGGATCACATCTGACCCCTCTTGTCCTCTCCTCTCCGTCCGCCCTGCACCGCCAGCCTCCCTAACCTGACCCGACCTAACCTGACCTGACCCCCCACACCCCCTCATCTAGACCGCCTCGCCCTCACATCCTGCGGGCAGAGCATCCAGACCTTCAGAGATAAGACAAGAGAGGAGATATGGGAGGGGAGGAGGTTCCTCCAGAGCGCCTCGGAGACGTGAGTCCTCGTCAGGACGCCAACGCTGTTACTCTGAGATTCACTTTTACTGATCGATTCCTCTGAATCAAAAGGAGGGAAAACTTTATGCAGGATGTGAGGACAGAAAAACCCTCATGTGAGATTGGTTCTGAACATGTGACGCTGTGTGTTCAGCTGGCGTGGCCGTCTCTCATCATGTGATCGGACCAGTTTACACCAGCGAGCTCTTCTTTGCAATCACCCCCCCCCCCATCTAAATGCTGAAACGAGGCTTTAATAGTTCAAACAGGAGTTCTCTGGTATATTTGTACCATCATCATCATCCTCATCATCATCATCATCTGAAGCTGCTAACAGACCAGTGTTTGTGAGGGACGTCCTTTGTCTCTCACACAGAAGCATCAGTGTGGAGGAGGCCAACAGTGGATGAGTTTTCCTCTCCGCCGCGTCACGGCTGAAGAATGTGAGCATGTAAATAGCCACAATGCAGAGCTTTGTTTCCTCGCTATAGCGGGACGCTTCTCTCGCCGCGTTACGTCTCATGACTGTTACAAAGTTTGTCTCGTCTTTGAGCTGCGTCTTTGTCTGTTCGCCGGACGGCTTTCCACAACAATACCACGAAGAAGGAACGGAGGAGTTTTAATTCACATTATATTGTTTCTTATGAGATTCCCAAAACTTTAAAAGCAGATATGAGGTGTCCACTCTGATACTTTACAAACTATAAAATAAGGAACAGGCCTTCATCATAATTTAGAAAAATTCTATATTGTCTACTGCAAATAATCTCAAGTTAATCACACATTTTTTTATCTGTTCTAAATGTACCTTAAAGGGAGATTTGTCAAGTATTTAATCCTCTTATCAACATGGGAGTGGACAAATATGCTGCTTTATGCAAAATGTCTGTATATATTTATTATTGTAAATCAATTAACACAAATAAATGTCAGATATTGATCCAGAAACCCTCACAGGTACTGCATTTAGCATAAAACAATATGCTCCAATCATAACATGGCAAACTGCAGCCCAACAGGCAACAACAGCTGTCAGTGTGTCAGTGTGCTGACTTGACTATGACTTGCCCCAAACTGCATGTGATTATCATAAAGTGGGCATGTCTGTAAAGGGGAGACTCGTGGGTACCCATAGAACCCATTTACATTCACTGATCTGGAGGTCAGAGGTCAAGGGACCCCTTTGAAAATGGACATGAGTTTTTTCATTGCCAAAATTTAGTGTAAGTTTGGAGCGTTATTTAACCTCCTTCTTGACCAGCTAGTATGACATGGTTGGTACCGATGGATTCATCAGGTTTTATAGTTTCATATGATACCAGTATCTTCACTCTAGCTTTAAAACTGAGCCCGATAAAAGGTAAAAAAAAAGCGGAATCGTCGTCTATCTCTCTGCCGGGAAGCTTATTTCCCAAAACGTCGACCTGTTGCGTTGAAGTCATTGTTCAGCGACTCGCTTCATTTCACATAAATAATAGAAGTAATATCTAGACTTCCCTCAGCTTTGATTACTAGAAACCTGATCACCCTCTGATCTGATATCCACAACTGAATTGTGGATATCTATAATGAGAAACTCCGTACACATGAATGTCAAAGTAGTTTGAATCTTACTGGTCAAAATGTAATCACAGATATCTAAAATCAGAGTTTAGATTAGTCAAATCGGAATTAGGGATATCTTGAATTAGAGTTTTGACTAGTCAGAATGAGGTTGCACATCTGTCCGATGAATCTCCAGCCCAGCTGTTAAATGTTAAAACGTCTCGCCGTACAGGACGTGTGACGAGTTGAGTGTTCAGTGACATCCCTGCAGATATCTGTCAGTCAGTTTTGACTAGTCAAACCTGAACTACAGATATCTGCACCTGTCACAGTGACGTTAAAGATATCTGGAACAAGAACTCAGACTGTAGATATCTCTAATGTTAATTCTGGATGGTCAAGGTCAGCTATTATAACGACTCATAGTCAGTATGACATCAGATCACCTGTGGCCCGGTTTCCTTCCAGCGACTCAGAGCAGTTTTTAATGAGATAACTGGTTTAAGACTCAGATCCTGGATACAACACCGACCACTGAACCCTGTCGTTATCCTACAGGTTGATTAACATCCCTCCACCTCAGCTATTAATTACTCCTATGTGACCTATAGGAGTCGGTTCCTCCAGCGCAGCATGATGTTATATTTAGCTCTCATCCAATCAATGTAAATATATGACCCGGGTTGACGGACGTCTCTCTGGGAGCAGCAGCAGGAGGAGGTTTAACGTTCCCCTTCGACCACCGCGTCTAGACGCCGTCCCTGTTTTAAATTCAGCAGCACGTGTCGCCCCTTCTTTGTGTGTTTTCTCCTTTCGACTGCTGCATTTATGTATGAGTACTCACACAGCGGCAGGTGTGAAAGGCTCGATTGTGTAAGGGGAGAAGCCCCGCACAAGTTTTATGGCCCACTGAGGACCTCCGAAGAGGAAATGAATCTAGTTATGTAAGCCGTTGCCAAGCGGTGAGCACCGAGGGGTCATTTAAATTCTAGCTGGAAGTGAGAAGTACTCCAACGTCTCCTTTTCACGGCGCGACGACGACGACGAAGCTTTTCTGTCTCTCGGGCATTAAAACAATCATTTAGTCTCTTTTAGAAAGGTCCCACAGCCTCGACATACACCTTCTATACTCATCAGAAAACAAACGGACTCCGGCTTTATCTACTAACATAAGTGCAGAAAAAGGACGTCTCATTTGTCTCCGCGTCCGGGTCACTACAGCTGTCTTTTTACCTCTTCTATAAGCTTCATGTGCGCTCTTATCTCCAGACTGTTGTGCTGTCTATATTTACTACACGCTCTCTGTACCTGACCGATATCAGATGTAGCTCAGTTGTTAATATATTGCACCTGTTGTTGTTTCCATAGCAACAGGCTGCCTGGTTCTGCCTACCTGGTCTGCATGTCAACATGTTAATAAAAACCTAATTATGAGCCAAACCGTTGTGTTAATTTTGGGTTGAATGAAGCCGTCAAAGGAGGTTTGCATTATTTAGATGTACAGTTCTCCATTAATTGTTTGGTTTATAAAATGTCTTGTATTGTCCACAGATATTCAGTTTACCGTCATAGAAGAGGAAAGAAACCAGAAAATATTCACATTTAAGAAGCTGGAATCAGAGAATTTAGACTTTCTTTTTTTCTTAAAATATAACCATTAATCAATTATCAAAACAGTAAATTAATTTAATAGTTGACCGCTGATAGATTAATCGTTGCAGCTCTGATTAGAGCCCAACCTGTTGTCCAAAAGATATAAATATCCAAAAGATATTTAAAGGTTGCAAAGTCTTCAAACTCCGTCATTAATTAGTGTTCAAACATTCAGACAAGTAAAATCCTAAATAAAGACGAGCAGCCGCTGATACCAAACACTAACGATTAGTTTTCAGATTAATCGATTAATCGTATTGTTTTTTTAAATGTCAGAAAATAGTGAAAAATATCCATCTCAGTTTCTCAAAGGTGACGTATTTACACGTCTTGCCAAAGATATTCAGTTTAATGTGATTTAAAAAAAGAGAAAAGCAGTAAAATCTAAATTTGTGAGGTTGGAAAACAAAAAATGACTAACGATTAATCGATTATTTTTCTGTCAATGGACTGATAGTTGCAGCTCTAAAACCGAGCAGCCTTCACCCTTTATATACTCTTAAACCGAAAAATTAACCTCTAATGCAAATGTTGAAATTGTTAAACAGAAGGATGAGTTGGTCTCATAAATCCCTTTTTTTTTCTTAAAAATGACTTAAACCAGCAGCTCCTGTGATCTGAGAGGTAAAATCACTGTTTTTGTGAATGGAGTCTGGTGGCTTTGAAGAGAGCGATATAACAGCTTCAGTTCCTCGTCAGAAAGGGCTGTCTGCCAGCGAGGTAAAGATATTCTAAATATAGCGTACACGTAAACTGATATTGATATTTTTAGATGCCTCCGTCCACAGCAGTACATTACTTTACTCCGTGCTGGATCTCCTGTCTGTTTCTACTAACCCCATCTACTGTAGTAATACACTGACTATAGAGAAGTACTTTAATATGTGCATGTGTTTTTGTTTCCCGTAGCAACAGGCTGCCTGCTTCCACCAACATGTTAACATGTTAATACAAATCAGTCAAATTATGAGCCTTATATGGATAATCAGAGTGTAGCAGAAGTGTACGCTGTATTTAGAGTATTTTCACCTCTTTACCTCGCTGTCAGACAGCCCTTTCTGACGGGGACCTGAAGCCGTTATCTATCCTCTCTTCAAAGCCACCAGACTCCATTCACAAAAACAGTAATTTAACCTCTCAGAACACAGGAGTTGCTGATCTACCGCTGCCTCTATTGGTTAGTTAGTTTGTGTTATTGTGTGACTTTGGTGTTTTAAAGGGTTAGTTCAGATTCACCAAAGTCACACACAATAATATTGACTCACCGGCCACTTTATTAGGCACACCTGTTCAATTGCTTGTTAACACAAGTAGCTAATCAGCCAATCACATGGCAGCAACTCAATGCATTATGTCATCTAGACGTGGTGAAGACGACTTGCTGAAGTTCAAACCGAGCATCAGAATGGGGAAGAAAGGGGATTTAAGTGACTTTGAACGTGGCATGGTTGTTGGTGCCAGACGGGCTGGTCTGAGTATTAAACTGCTGATCTACTGGGATTTTCATGCACAACCATCTCTAGGGTTTACAGAGAATGGTCCCAACAAGAGAACATATCCAGTGAGCGGGGGTTGTGTGGACGGAAATGCCTTGTTGATGTCAGAGGTCAGAGGAGAATGGGCAGAGTGGTTGGAGATGATAGAAAGGCAACAGTAACTCAAATAACCACTCGTTACAACCAAGGTATGCAGAATAGCATCTCTGAACGCACAACACGTCCAACCTTGAAGCAGATGAAGACCACCCGGTACTAGCAAGGTGTACCTAATAAAGTGGCCGGTGAGTGTATATATATATATAATACAGTTAAATTACTGTTTTTTTTCAAAGGAGTTTGGTGGCTTTTTTTTTAGGTGTCTAAAATGCATTTAGCTGCTGCCTCTGTCCACAGCTGTACATTACTTTGTACTCCTGTCTGTTTCTACCGACTCCATCTACTGTAGTTATACACTGACTATGGAGAAGAACCTCGTACAACCACACTGAGAACTTGAACTTTACAGTTGTTGAGTTCTCATGACATGATAACGTCATCGTGCCGATGAGCGTCACAGCAATCACACACACCTTCCTCTTCTCTAGTTTTTACTATCTCTTTATTGAGGTCAGTTGAAATAAAGTTATTTCTCTCTCCAGGTTTTCACACCCAGAACATTATTACAGAACCAACTTCTAAAGTTGAACACGTGGATGCTGGTGAACTTTGACCCCTCGTCCTACGCCAGAAAGGGTCGTCGTCGTCACAGCATTTTAGATAAGAACTATAAAACAGTGAGAAAGGTTTACAGTATGAATCAGTACCGTCTGCTGGTGGAGGACGGGCTCTCCGTAAACGTCCGTTGGTGGGATATTAGAAAATTTCACACCCATGTGAGTGTTTTGTCAGCGGGGCGCTGCAGCTGTCTGGATTCCTGAGGGGGCCGGGGGTGAACAACAGCTCCTCAGTCCGGCCTCTACTCCACTAAATACTGTCGTTTCTCCTTTCAAAGCTCTACGCTGCCATTGTTAGTGAGCCAACTGCACTTAACGCTCTCTTAGTTTGCAGATAGGCTGGACGGATAAGAAGCCACGCAGGTGAGAGCGACCCCGCCACCGCCGACGCCGCCGCTCTGGATCCTGGCAGTCGTCTCCCAAGAAGGACGACGTCGCCTGCGGTGGGGGGGTCTGAGGAGGGATTAGTGCTACTAAAAAGGAGAGAAGGGGTCGAGGCTGGCCAGTGTTTATGTCTCCCACATTCTCGCCCTATCTCACTGTAAAAAAAAAACATAAGCTCCCCGTTTCAAATGCATCTGTCTGTGATTGGCTGCACTTTCCACTTGGATTTTCTCCAGTTCATCGAGCCGCCTCGGCCGGAGGAAAACAAGCCGACAGCCGAGCTCAGGAGCTCCCAGTGGACCACATTCCTGCTGCTTGTTTTCTTATTCCACCTTTAGCCCTCAGCGGTGAATACCAGGCCCCTGGAAGAGAGGGAGAAAGAAAGGGGATTAAAGAAAACCTAGAAAGTTGTGATACAGAACATGATAGGGGTGGGAAAAAATAGATTCACTTATGTATTTTTTTATGATTTAGAAATTTTTTAACGCCAGAATGGATATATCTGCTTCATCTGAGTCTTTGTGGAGGTAGAAGGAAGTTACAGCTTTTATTGTGGTAGTCTGAGTAACGTGACGTCATATCCGTCCCGTATCCGTCAACCAAAACAAACCTCAGAAAGTCTAAAACGTTGGAGGGTCAGCGTGGATACGACCTGCACCCTCCCATGTTAAATCCAGCGTGGTAAACACTACACATCCAGTAAAGGATGGAAACACTTTGGGTTTCACACATTGACAGGAAAAGCAGAGCTAGACAGAGCAGAGCTAAAGCTGCATGCTAACTCCGTCACGGACAGGAAACGTTACGGTATGGCGGTAACGTGGCGGTGGAGCCGGCCGTTGCTCTCGTCTCCGTGGTCAAATGGGCCGACGCTACGACTGTAGAGCACCCAGATACTGACATTTGTGTTCTCTGCATTGAAACGGCCCCGATGGAGCTGACCATGCATGATAAAGAGAACGGAGCTGACGGGAGAGCTAGAGACCACCTTGGAGTGTTGCCAGATCTCGTGAGAGAAACAAGCAACCGGGTCTCTAGAAACAAGCCCAAAAGAATCAACCTTCCCCCCAAACATGCGTCCTTACCTACCGACCACAATATGAGAGAGAGAGGCGGCCACTCGATCAATTATATTTTTTGTATTTCAATTTTATCTTGTAATTTTTATTTTTTCTTGTTAACTAAACTTAAAATAAGCTGAACATTTAATTTAATTTTTGCATTTCGATTCCAAAAGAAAAATTTCCAAAAGAAAATTAAGAAAAATAGTCTGAAAAATGTAAACAAAAACAAAAAACAAATACAGAAAAAAAAATCCAAAAAATATTCGAAAACAAGTCAAAAAATGTCTGCCTTTCCTTTATATACTGCAAATACACACATGGGACTACATAGGTGTAAACAAAGGGAACTGTATATACAAAATACATCTATGGAAATAAGAGTGATGGATTATATTCAGCAGAAGAATAAAACATTACATGTCCCTTATAAATTAAAAAGAAAATACCACTAATTTGTCTTTACGTTTTGAATTGAATTTAATAAATGATGTCTGATATATTTGACTTCAGGACGTCTCTGACTACATACATGCTGAATATCAAACATTTTTACTGGATTAATTTAAATATTTTCCAAAGTAAAAGTCCCTAGAAGTGTTTGATTCAACTCGTCTCAGTCTAGTGTTAAAATACGTTAACAAAAATCACAATAAATCAAATCGCAGTACTTAAAACTCACAATAAATATTGAATTGTCACCGTAGTATCGTGGTGGTATTGAATGTGTAGATTGGCGTATCGCCCCCCTCCCCTCACTAATGAGCATAAGGACCACAAACACTTTAATAGAGTTCATGACCTCCGTCAGCAGCTCTATCAGCGTTGGAGGCAGCGAGACGAGGCGGTTTGTGCTCCAGCTGGCGGTGACGGGCCTGCTGGTAACCCCGGGAGCTCGATCCCGCCACCGACAGCCGTGCACAATGACCCCCTTCTTGACAGCAGAGTCTGAGGCCCGGTGACTCGCTGCCAGCCCCCCGCTATCCATGAGAGGACGCAGCGGTGCCAGCGAGGAAACAATGAGGCCTCTATTAACCAACATCAGTTGGTCATTACGGAGGGAGGAACATCTCGGGGACGCTCTCGCTCTGACGGCCAGAAAAGATCTGCTACAGAGGAAGAAATACTTCATAATGTATGTTCTTCTTTATACATTTACACCAGGTGAAATCTGACAGGTGACTACTCGGGAAACTAGAAGGGAAAGCTCCACATTAAAACCAGTAACACATTAATAGGTTGAGCTGTTATCTACAGAACAAGAGCAGAGTCCATCATTATTATTATTATCTGAACAAGTTAGCAGATTATATGAGGAAGGACTTAAATCATCTCACTCAACAGGTTGTTAAAGACTTAAATCAAATCAAATAAGAGTCCCCATCCAGACATCTGCTCTGATTTTCAGCAAAAAAAAAGGAAGAAAATGTTTAAATTGCAGCATGTGTTCTCTGCCCGCTTCACGTTTCCACATCACACTTGTGTAAGTTGCACGTTGCACCATTGTGATGTCACAAAATCATGCTCGTACACACATAGTATGAATATAGTCTTACAGAAACGTTCCTCCTCCGTCAGCACATGAAAGTGAAAACAGCCTCCGAGCTGAAACTCTGCACCGCGGAGGTCATGTTTATCTTTACATGCATCAAATCAAACCGTGCTGCCCGGCTACGCTATGCAGTCAAATGAAGAAGAATGTGCTTCTTAACTGATCCTCCATATGGACGCTCTGTTTTCAATTTGCCTCAGTCAGTTG